>NC_053041.3:571148734-571462568 GCF_002575655.3 Aegilops tauschii subsp. strangulata
CCTAAAGAAGATGAACACAAATCTTCTAGTTTAGATATTTATGACCCTAGAACTTGGGAAATTCTTGACAATAAATCAAGAGACATTCTAATAGAGAAAGGGCCTACAAGGGATTTAAATCTTGTGTATCATCCAGATGATAACGGTAGGCATTTTTCAAATGCCTACTACTCAAGAAATCTAAGTAATGGGGAGGTTAGTGATAGGAAATGGTTGGTGTACTCTAAGGATGCGAATAAAGTTTACTGTTTTTGCTGCAAATTGTTCAAATCGGAAGGTAACAAAAGTCTGTTAGCATCTGAGGGACTAAGTGATTGGCAACATCTTAGCCAGAGGCTCAAACTTCATGAGAATAGTATTGAGCATATCACTAACATGAATACTTGGAATGAGGTAAGGCTGAGACTAAATAAAAATCAAACAATTGACAAAAATTTGCAGCAAGAAATTGCAAAAGAAAAAGAGCGATGGAGACAAGTTTTAATAAGAATTGTTGCTGCTGTGAAGTTTCTTGCTAAACATAATTTGGCTTTTCGAGGATCGAATGAGAAACTTTATCAAGATAACAATGGTAACTTTTTGGGAATAATAGAAATGATGGCAGAATTTGATCCTATAATGCAGGACCATATTAGGCGTATTCAAAATAGTGAAATTCATCATCACTATCTTGGCCATAAGATTCAAAATGAGCTGATTGATATTCTTGCACAAGGTGTTAAAAACACTATCATAAGGATAATTAAGGATGCCAAATATTTCTCTGTAATTCTAGACTGTACCCCTGATGTAAGCCATCAAGAACAAATGACTCTTAAACGGAATTAGTTAACGCTTAAACGGATCTAATGTAGTTTCTTCATGGGGTTGCATCTTGATTTTTCTTTGATTTTTGCTATTTGAGCAAAAATGACAGTGTCTTGTTCTAGTTTTTGTGGACATGTAACTGTGCAGAAAAATAAATAGATGAATATTCCCATTGAAGCTTAGGTCAGATAAATTAGCTTACATGAGACTCTCCCATCACATGAGGAATGGTACTAGCACTGCATAAGCATTGTGAAAACCACACAGACCAGGCCAATCAACACCGACAGAAATGGAGGCGCTGTCATATCCTTGCTCTCCTCTTCTCTCTTTATCCACACAACATGCAAAAAACATCTGTCTCGTATGGCCTCCTCAGTTAGTATCACCCCATGATAATGCCACTATGCACCAGGGCAATCCTCACAAGTTCTTGGCGATAATGGAAGTCGTCCAAGATGCTGATGTTTTGCTTCAAGATGATTTCTCCGATGGCAACCTGGTGGTGGTAGCCCAGGAGAAGTTCCCGAGGAGAGCAGCTTAGACTGCTCACAGTGGGGAGTAGCATAGAGTAGTAACTTGCCGATGTTACTAGTCTATGTTACTACCTCCATAGTGGGTAGTAATATATGAGTGGTATCATGAAAGAGTTCATTTATTAGGCTATAAACTCATTATGCCTTGAAATGTGTGATGTTACAGTAACTAGCTAAGTTACCATAAACCCCTCTCTCCTCATTAATTAGCTGCCACATAAGCAATCTTGTATTGAAATGTGTGATGTTACTAGTTAAGTTACTCCCATTGTGACTAGTCTTAGGAGACATCGTCCTGGCCGGCGCCATAGAAGTTGCGGCTAGGCGATCATGGCCAAGGTTGACGACATCCTCGATAGCAGACCTTTTGGAAGATACGGTGCAACAGGGAGCTCATTCGATCGCCTGTCCTGTTGCATCGCCTGGGCCTGCGGTGCAGGATAGCCCTGGCCGGCGCCGGCCAACAGAGCGTACTAGATGCTGCAAAAGCTGGCGCCGTTCGTCAAGCTCGCGCACTTCACCGCCAACTAAGCCATCCTGGAGGCCACCACGGACGACCCGGACGTCCACCTGGTCGACTTGAACGACGGAGACGGCGTCCAGTGATCGTCGCACATGTCAGACCTTGCTCGCCACGGCAGCAAATCCGTTTTGCCTCACGTCACTCACCACCCGAGGTACGCGCCGCGTGGATACACATACACCTGCACCTGCACGGTGGGTTTCGGAGTTCGCCGGTCCTGAGGCTCCCATTCCGGTACGTAGAGGACCTCCTGGCTCCGGGGGGCGGCGGAGGACGAGGATCCAGAGGCAGCCATGGAGAAGGCCTGAATTGGGCAGGGCCGGCCCTGGCATTCCAGAGGCCCTCGCGTGAACTGAGAAAATGGGCCCTTAAACTATATAACAGACAAAAAAAAACTTCAATGTACAGCGAAAAGTCATTAGAAAAGCAAGCGTAAATTTCATTAGCAAATATGGTCTTAATACACCACGGTCCACGGATATATCAGATGATTACAAGATTAGGATACACTCTCCAACAACCCACAAGTCTTGTCTGAACTCTTAACTAAAATTGTTCTCAATTCTTGATCCAACACGATAGAAGCTACAACTCCAGCTCTAGCAGTCCATCCACAAACGTGCATCAGCAAACATCAGGAGCCACCTGAAAAATACACAAAAAAGAAGTGAATGGCATACTCAAGAGAAGCGACACCTTCGAGCATTTTTAGAGGCAAAATCACTAATAATAGTGTCAAGATCAATGTTGTCCAACATATCTTTCTCAATACAGCACATGGCCAAGCCATTCAATCTCTCTTGTGACATAGTTGATCTCAAATAGTTCTTTAGTAATTTTAGTTTTGAAAAACTTCTTTCAGCAGATGCTACAGTAACAGGAACAGTTAAGAGGATTCGATAAGCAATGGACACATTTTGATAGCAATCTGCAGCTCTAACAAAATCAAAAATCTCATCTGCTGACATTAATCTATTCGGTAAAGTCATTTGAAGCACTCTTAGTTCAGAACAGAAATCATCTAAATTAACATCTGACGAGCTACCATGAGAATACGTATTTGAAAATTTAGTGCAACATTCTGTAAGTTCTTTATCATCCAAAGACTTCAACTTTTTGGAGTTGAACAAGAAACCAAATATACTTTCAAATGACTTCAAATCCTCAAATCTTTTGGTTAGTGAAGCAATCGCTACATCTATCATGACTAGAAAATATTTAACTCTAAACGACTCCTCCTCGGCTGCTTGTGCTTCTGCATTTATAACATTTTCTTCATCGTCATTATTTTCATCAAAGTGTCTTTTTCTCGTAACACGACGTTTCGTCAGAAATCTAGGTTCAATATCCATGGCAGATGCAATAGATTTTGCAATATTTAAGCTAGATGTAAAGCCATCAGTTCTGTACTTCTGGAAAAATGAGATTGCACCTTCAATTTGCTTAAGGGTAATGTCAATGCAAACAAATTTAGACTGCAACTTCTTACTTATAGTGTTTATGGTAAATAAAACGTCATGCCAAATGACCATACCAAGTAAAAGTTCAAAATTCTTAAGTGCAGTAACCAAAGAATGTGCATCGCTCTTAGTTTTTGGGTCATCACTAGAAGTTCTTTCCAATTCCAATAAATCTAACAATATCTGAGGAGCTTGATACCGAATAGCATGGACACTTTTTATTCGACTCTCCCAGCGAGTATCACACAAAGGTTTCAAAGTTAGATCTTTAACTTTATTAACCAATACCTCCCATCTTTTAGTAGAACCCGAAAACAATGTATAAATTCGTTGCACAACTCCAAAGAAGGTCATAGCTTTGCTACATGATTTTTCCATGTCACAAAGTGTAAGATTGAGGCTATGACAGGAACATGGCATGTACAATGCTCTAGGATTTATTTCAAGCAAACGTGTTTTAACACCTTGATGTTTTCCTTTCATGTTAGAACCATTATCGTAGCCTTGACCTCTAACATCATTAACATTCAAATCAAGAGATTTAAGGGCGCCTACTAACTCATTGAAGAGTCCTAGTCCAGATGTATCATCTACCTTCAAGAACTCCAGAAAATACTCTTCTATTTTTGTAGTGTTACTGGACATGTTTACACACCTCACAATTAGAGTCATTTGTTCTTGATGGCTTACATCAGGGGTACAGTCTAGAATTACAGAGAAATATTTGGCATCCTTAATTATCCTTATGATAGTGTTTTTAACACCTTGTGCAAGAATATCAATCAGCTCATTTTGAATCTTATGGCCAAGATAGTGATGATGAATTTCACTATTTTGAATACGCCTAATATGGTCCTGCATTATAGGATCAAATTCTGCCATCATTTCTATTATTCCCAAAAAGTTACCATTGTTATCTTGATAAAGTTTCTCATTCGATCCTCGAAAAGCCAAATTATGTTTAGCAAGAAACTTCACAGCAGCAACAATTCTTATTAAAACTTGTCTCCATCGCTCTTTTTCTTTTGCAATTTCTTGCTGCAAATTTTTGTCAATTGTTTGATTTTTATTTAGTCTCAGCCTTACCTCATTCCAAGTATTCATGTTAGTGATATGCTCAATACTATTCTCATGAAGTTTGAGCCTCTGGCTAAGATGTTGCCAATCACTTAGTCCCTCAGATGCTAACAGACTTTTGTTACCTTCCGATTTGAACAATTTGCAGCAAAAACAGTAAACTTTATTCGCATCCTTAGAGTACACCAACCATTTCCTATCATTAACCTCCCCATTACTTAGATTTCTTGAGTAGTAGGCATTTGAAAAATGCCTACCGTTATCATCTGGATGATACACAAGATTTAAATCCCTTGTAGGCCCTTTCTCTATTAGAATGTCTCTTGATTTATTGTCAAGAATTTCCCAAGTTCTAGGGTCATAAATATCTAAACTAGAAGATTTGTGTTCATCTTCTTTAGGATTTTCAGTATCAGAAACATTTTCATGGCCACCCAAATTTGTAGAATCGTCAATGTCAACATTTTCCTCGACTAAGTTTTCATCAAATTGTTCTTCTTCAACACTATGAACAGCTAATACCTCTGGATTCTCGGCAGTGGATTTTTTAAAAACGAATTTATGAATAGCACCCTTTTGAGTTCCAATGAATTCATCTACAAGTTTCTTCTTTTTTCTTTTCGCACAACCAGATAAATGCTTTTTTTGCAACATGGTTACAGAAAAATGGAGAGAGAACACCTGAAATCTTGTCTTCTTGAATCTTGTTCTTGGCTTGGAGTAAATAGAAGAAATCCCAGTATCCCACGCTGCTCTACACTGCTCTAGATTGCCATGGCCGGCCCTAGAATCAAGCAGGTTAAACATCAGCACATCAATCCATCATAAACAGAAAATAGACAAGGGGAAAATTGAGATGCAAAAAAAGGGGGGGGGGAGGGAATTGAGATGCAAAAAATTAGGAGGACGTGCCTGGACTCCACCTCCACGTCTCCACTATCCACCGCCGGACAGTTGGATCTTGACCGGCTCGCCTCTGCGGATTCGTGTTCCTGCCAGGGCACAGGGTGTGTCGCCGCTGGCCGGCTTGCCTCTGTGGATCCCTTCGCCGGGGCCCTTGGGGTATTTGTAGGATGCAAAGAAACCCACTGAAGTGTGATACTAACGGAAAATACATTAATTAGCTTGGGGAGTTGGGGTCGTGGCCTCTTAGGAACTCGGGCAAGGGGCAATGAATTGGATTTGGGGAAGAGGAAGAAGTTGAGAATGGGAAGGAGTCGAGCCAGAGTTAAGGAGACGATTGGTTTGCAGCTGGCGGCGTGTTTCTGGGGGACTGGGAGAGACGGCGTGGCTGCTCCCTTCTTCATGGGCTGGGCTATTTCGCCTGTGTACTAGTACTATTTTTCTTTTTGTGAATATACTGTATATACTATACATGCACAAGGTATGGGCCCCTACTCGGGCTGGGCCCTAGGCCGTCGCACTCGCCGCCATGGCCCAGGGCCGGCCCTGCATGGTCTTGATATAGGGAAAGAATGTCCATGGTCTCATCTCGGAGGGAATACGCCACGTGATAAAGTCCTGGTGTAAATCTCGCTGATCTCGGTGTTGATCGTGCATGTTCAAAACGATGGATATCTACCTGCACCAACCAGCAAGTAAGTTATAAGTACGACGACCCAGTATTTATTTTTGCTTTACTATTATTTTTTGTTTCTTACAGATTTGGGGAGGTTATGCATCACAATGATGGAACAGATGTGGGGCTACCTATATGCTCAATACATGGTGGTCCATATTCGATACCAACAATCATGTAATTAGCTGACCAGGGTAATCTTCCTATGTTTTTTGTATTGTGTTATTTTCTCAGTCATTTTTTCAATTCTTTCAAAAAGAATGCGTGTTGAATTGGCTGCATGTTTGTCCATATATAGGAATCTTTTGGGCTCACTACGAACTTGATTACCTTATAGAAATATTATTGCATATCTAATTATCTATTATAAATCAATAAAGGCCTCACCATCACCTTGATTCCCCTAAAGAAACCAACTGGCACAGACTGCATGTAGGTGGTCGAAGGGCTGCATGCTAGGCAATCTGCTCTTCGACCATGCATTTAAGATCGGGCAGAAAGCTCAGCACATGTTTCACTTAGGTCTGAAGATTGGATAACATCAGTGCAGATGGTTTAGGTTCTCCAAAATTATCGACAAGTTGGGATCGATATATCCATCTGCAGTGCCGAACATGGTTGGTGATCCATTTTCTTTGCCTTCTGTGCTGACAATAATTTTATATGTATCTGACCAATATTTCTCTCCATAACAACAGTTTCATTTTAATATTTTTGCTTGTGGATGAGAGATGGGAACCAAATAATGATGGTTCGAATTATTCAGAAGTAATACTGGAAAGTCGATAACGAAAAAGTAACTCCAGCAGTAAAAATACTCGGTTTTAGATATCTTCTGCTGGTGGATGGAGTAGTTAATCCTTTAAAAGGATCCTCACAGATCTTCTACTATTCCTTTTGTATATTCCGTTAAGATATTTTTCCTATTTCATACAGCGGGGTGCTACTAATGGCAGCCAACCTGGAGGTGTATGTGTTCAGTACACTGATGGAGATCAAAATGCAAAATTATCCAGCACCCTGGCTGCAGGAGGGAAATGCTGGAATTTTATCTATTTATGGGCCTAGCCCAATAATAATTTCAGAAATTCCTAATAAATCCTAGAGGCCCACGCAGCCCATTCGTGCAAGGCAAGAGGTGGAACAAAAGTTTAGTCCCACATTGCTAGTTTAGAGGGAGTTGGACCTCTTTATAAGGGAGGTTCTTTCCCCACTTCTATGAGCATGAGAACAAGAGGGACATCCACTCGCGCTCCTCCTCCTCCGCCTCGTCCCGACGCGCCGCGGGTTGCGGGTTGCGCCGATGTCTAAATTTTTGCCACGCACGACGGGTATACGAAAGGTCACGCGGGAGCTGAAACGTTTTCTGTAGTGGACACTGAATTCGAACGGCGCGCCTCTTTGGCCGCTGCCTGTTCGTTTCGTCTCCCTCAGTTGCTTCACCTCCCGCCGCAGCCTGTTCGCGTCCTTCTCCTGTGCCTATATAAAAGAGGTCGCTCCTCTCCAGAGAGACACACCAGAAGCTCCTTTTCCTCTCGCCACAAAGTTCCGAGCACTGCGCTGCTGCTACGTTCTTCCCCATCCCGGCTTGCGGCGTGCACCGCAGGTCGGGACAGTAGGCCTCTGGAACCGCACCTTTTGAGTCCTGTACGGGAGAAGGGTGATAAGGTTTTTGGGGAGCGCTCCGCGCGACTACTGGCTTCTTCATCACGGACTCCGACGACTACTTCCCCGACGACGACTTCTTCCCCGACGTCGACTACCTCAGCAACGACATGGCTGGAGAGGATGTCGACCCCAAGTCCAGTGCTTCTGCTGCTGCTGTCCCGTACGTGTTCTTACTCTTTCTGTCACAGTTCTTTGCTCTAGTTTCTGCCCTACATATGATAGGTTCTACTTCATATATATGCAACTTCATCTAGTGTCTGTTCTAGATGTGTTTAGTTCAAGTTCATATATGCAGATGCTATTTACTTTCTCTCCGTCAGATTGCATGACTTGCTTTATCGCGGCTATATTAGTCATGCTTTATCTAGTATTTCTGTTAATAAAATAATTTTGTAAATTGCTCATATTTCCAACAATCCAAAAATCTTATTATAGGCAATTTACCCCAAGTGGTTTTGCTGCTTCCATGAGACCTCCTATGTTTGAGGGTATCCACTAAAAGAGGTGGCGCGTGAGAGCAGTCTTATGGTTTCAAACCATGAGTTGCTATGACGCCACTCTTGGCAAACCTGAAGGGGAGCTTGATGCTCAACAAGCACAAGCTTTTCAGAAAATGGATACTCTTTTTAAGGCTGCTCTCTTGAGTGTTCTTGGTGAGAACATGGTTGATGCTTATGCATCAATTGATAATGGAAAAGATATGTGGGATGCACTCGAGGCCAAGTTTGGGGTCTCGGATGCTGGCACTGAGCTGTACATCATGGAGCAATTCTATGATTACAGGATGACTGAAGAGCGCTCCGTGGTTGAGCAAGCTCATGAGATACAGTCAGTTGCTAGAGAACTTGAGCACTTCAGTTGTATGCTACCGGACAAGTTTGTTGCCGAAGGTATCATCAATAAGCTTCCTCCTTCATGGAGGAACTTTGCTACCTTACTGAAGCATAAGAGGCAGGAGTTTTCTGTTCCGGATCTCATTGGCACTCTTGATGTGGAAGAAAAGGCAAGAGCAAAGGACACACGTGCTCGAGGTATTGAGGGAGGATCTAGTGCCAATCTGGTACAGAAGAAGAACTTCCAGCCCCACAAGTTCAAGAACAAGGGCAAGTTTGATGGTAAAGCAAAGTTTGATGGGAAGAACAAGGCTGTGCAACACACGAACTTCAAGAAGAAGAATGACAAGAAGAAAGGTGCTTGTCATGTGTGTGGGGATCCTGATCATTGGGCTCCTAGTTGTCCTAATCGCTATGACAAGCGTCACCCTGGGAAAGGCGGCAAGACCGCTAATGTTGTCATTGGAGACACTGACATGAAGGATGCTGGGTATGGTATATTCCCCACTATTCTTTCAGTATGTCATTCTCCTGATTGGTTGATTGACACGGGTGCTAATGTGCATGTATGCGGTGATATTTCCATGTTTTCGTCTTGTCAGACCGCAGGGACTTCAACCGTGCTGATGGGCAACGGTTCAAGTGCTTCTGTTTGTGGTGTTGGCACGGTCGATCTGAAGTTTACTTCGGGGAAGATCGTGTGGCTGAAGAACGTGCATTATGTCCCCTCCGTCAATAAAAATCTTGTTAGCGGATCTCTTCAGTGTAGAGATGGCTACAAGCTTGTCTTTGAGTCGAATAAATTTGTAATATCCAAGTATGGAACCTTCGTTGGTAAAGGCTATGAGTCAGGAGGTCTGTTTCGTTTATCCTTATCAGACGTTTGCAATAAAGTTGTTAATCATATTTGCAACAATAGTGAATCAAATGTGTGGCATTCACGTCTTTGTCATGTTAACTTTGGTTGCATGTCGCGACTAGCGAAGTTGAACTTAATCCCTAGTTTCACCACTGTCAAGGGATCTAAGTGTCAAGTGTGTGTGCAAACTAAGCAACCTCGTAAGTCTCACACGACTACGAAAACGAGAAATCTTGCACCACTCAAGCTCATACATTCAGATCTATGTGAAATGAATGGTGTTTTGACAAAAGGTGGAAAGAAATATTTCATGACATTAATTGATGACTCCACTAGATACTGCCGTGTGTATCTTCTGAAATCTAAGGATGAGGCTTTGAACTTTTTCAAGATCTATAAAGCTGAAGTGGAAAACCAACTTGATCGAAAAATCAAGAGGCTTAGGTCCGACCGTGGTGGAGAGTATTTTTCCAATGAATTTGATGCTTTTTGTGTGGAACATGGTATAATCCATGAGAGGACGCCTCCCTACTCACCTCAGTCAAATGGGGTGGCCGAAAGAAAGAACCGTACTCTAACTGATTTGGTTAACGCCATGTTAGACACATCGGGTCTCTCCAAGGCATGGTGGGGGGAGGCGATATTGACGGCATGTCATGTCCTAAACCGAGTCCCCACAAAGAACAAAGAGATAACTCCATTCGAGGAATGGGAGAAGAAAAGGTTAAAACTCTCTTATCTGCGAATATGGGGTTGTTTGGCGAAAGTCAATGTTCCAATTCCAAAGAAGCGGAAGCTTGGACCAAAGACTGTGGATTGTGTTTTCCTGGGATATGCTTTTCATAGCATTGGCTATAGATTCTTGGTTGTAAAATCCGAGGTACCTAACATGCATGTCGGTACGATCATGGAGTCGAATGATGCGACTTTCTTTGAAGATATTTTTCCCATGAAGGATATGTCTACCTCGTCTAATCAGGAGATACCTAGTTCATCGAATCAGGAACTAGTTACAATTACCGAACCTGCCATTTCAATGGAACACTTTGAAAATTTTGTGGTGGAGAACAATGAAGTTCCTACTAGAAGCAAGAGACAGAGGATTGCAAAGTCCTTTGGTGATGATTTTCTTGTGTATCTCATAGATGACACTCCCAGTTCTATTTCAGAGGCCTATGCATCTGAAGATGCTGACTACTGGAAGGAAGCGGTTCGTAGGGAGATGGATTCCATCTTGGCGAATGAAACTTGGGAGATAACTGATCGTCCTTATGGGTGCAAACCTATAGGATGCAAATGGGTATTCAAGAAGAAGCTTAGGCCTGATGGTACTATTGAAAAGTACAAGGCTCGGCTCGTGGCTAAGGGTTATACCCAAAAGGAAGGTGAAGACTTCTTTGATACTTACTCACCTGTGGCTCGACTGACCACTATTCGAGTTCTACTTTCACTAGCTGCCTCACATGGTCTTCTCGTTCATCAAATGGATGTTAAGACTGCTTTCCTAAATGAAGAGCTGGACGAGGAAATTTATATGGAACAACCAGATGGGTTTGTAATAGATGGTGAGGAAGGAAAAGTGTGCAAGTTGCTGAAGTCTTTGTATGGACTCAAGCAAGCACCCAAACAGTGGCATGAGAAGTTTGAAAGAACTTTAACAGCTGCAGGCTTTGTTGTAAACGAAGCTGACAAATGTGTGTACTATCGCCATGGTGGGGGCGAGGGTATTATCCTTTGCTTGTATGTTGATGACATACTGATTTTCGGAACAAATCTGAATGTTACAAGGAGGTCAAGGATTTCCTATCTCGCTATTTTGAGATGAAGGATTTAGGAGTGGCTGATGTCACTCTGAACATCAAGTTGTTGAGAGACGATGATGATGGGATTACATTTCTTCAATCTCACTATGTGGAAAAGATCATGAGTCGCTTTGGCTATAGTGACTGCAAGCCCTCTCCAACACCATATGATGCGAGTGTGTTACTTCGAAAAAATCGAAGAATTGCTAGAGATCAATTGAAATATTCTCAGATTATTGGCTCGCTTATGTACTTAGCCAGTGCTACAAGACCTGACATCTCTTTTGCTGTTAGCAAACTGAGTAGGTTTGTCTCAAAACCAGGAGATGTGCATTGGAAAGCTCTAGAGAGAGTTTTGCGTTATTTGAAAGGCACTGCGAATTATGGAATTCACTACACTGGGCACCCAAAGGTGCTTGAAGGGTATAGTGACTCAAACTGGATCTCAGATGCTGATGAGATAAAGGCCACGAGCGGTTATGTATTCAGTCATGGAGGTGGCGCTGTTTCTTGGAAGTCTTGCAAGCAGACCATCTTAACGAGGTCAACAATGGAAGCAAAACTCACAGCACTAGATACAGCTACGGTCGAAGCAGATTGGCTTCGCCGGCTCTTGAATGACTTGTCGGTTGTTGAGAAACCTGTACCGGGTATCCTTATGAACTGCGACAATCAAACTGTGATCACGAAAGTGAGCAGCTCAAAGGATAACATGAAGTCATCAAGACACGTTCAGAGAAGGTTAAAGTCTGTCAGGAAAATGAGAAACTCCGAAGTTATTGCATTGGATTATATCCAAACGTCTAAAAATCTGGCAGATCCTTTTACTAAGGGTCTATCACGTAATGTGATAGATAATGCATCGAGGGAGATGGGTATGAGACCCACAATATGAGTTGTTCACAGTGATAACCTATTCTTTGTGATCGGAGATCCCATGAATTAGATGTGGAAGACAAGCTGTTGATCAACTGAGAGGAGAGTATCCTTACTATTAACAATACCACTTCATGAAGATGCAATACTCTCCTAAACTGTATGGCAGGTTGATGTATATCTTAATGTGTTCTAAGTGGTTCATTTAAGCAGAGATGTTGTCCTGCAGAACATCTTTTGAAGAACACACCTATATGAGTCTGATTGTTAAACGTCGCAATCTATGAGAGTAGGGTTCTCTCTAGTAAACTCATGAAAGGTCTCGGAGTATGATGCATAAGCTCCACCCGCCGGGAAGACCCACGGTAGCCACGTATCGGTCAAGGCTTTATGTGAAGCTAGATTCGCAGAAAACTTGCCGTTCAAGGCCCAGTCCACTGTTCAAGTTGCTTACTAGTGTAGCATAGAGTTCTAGGTGGAAGTTCAACTTAACAGTCTCCACTGCAGTACCGGTATATAAAATAGTGTTTTGGAACTAAAGGCAAATTCTATGTGCCTCTAGGATCTGGTGGGGATTGCTGGAATTTTATCTATTTATGGGCCTAGCCCAATAACAATTTCAGAAATTCCTAATAAATCCTAGAGGCCCACGCAGCCGAGTCGTGCAAGTCAAGAGGTGGAACAAAAGTTTAGTCCCACATTGCTAGTTTGGAGGGAGTTGGACCTCTTTATAAGGGAGGTTCTTTCCCCACTTGTATGAGCATGAGAACAAGAGGGACATCCACGCGCGCTCCTCCTCCGCCGCCCGCCTTGCCACGCCTCGTCACGACGCGCCGCGCCGCGGGTTGCGGGAATGAGCTGATGTCTAAATTTTTGCACGCACGACGGGTATACAAAAGGTCACGCGGGAGCTGAAACGTTTTCTGTAGTGGACACTGAATTCGAACGGCGCGCCTCTTTGGCCGCTGCCTGTTCGTTTCGTCTCCCTCAATTGCTTCACCTCCCGCCGCAGCCTGTTCGCGTCCTTCTCCTGTGCCTATATAAGAGAGGTCGCTCCTCTCCAGAGAGACACACCAGAAGCTCCTTTTCCTCTCGCTACAAAGTTCCGAGCACTACGCTGCTGCTACGTTCTTCCCCATCCCGGCTTGCGGCGTGCACCGCAGGTCGGGACAGTAGGCCTCCGGAACCGCACCTTTTGAGTCATGTACGGGAGAAGGGTGATAAGGTTTTTGGGGAGCGCTCTGCGCGACTACTGGCTTCTTCATCACGGACTCCGACGACTACTTCCCCGACGACGACTTCTTCCCCGACGTCGACTACCTCAGCAACGACATGGCTGGAGAGGATGTCGACCCCAAGTCCAGTGCTTCTGCTGCTGCTGTCCCGTACGTGTTCTTGCTCTTTCTGTCACAGTTCTTTGCTCTAGTTTCTGCCCTACATATGATAGGTTCTACTTCATATATGCAACTTCATCTAGTGTCTGTTCTAGATGTGTTTAGTTCAAGTTCATATATGCAGATGCTATTTACTTTCTCTCCGTCAGATTGCATGACTTGCTTTATCGTGGCTATATTAGTCATGCTTTATCTAGTATTTCTGTTAATAAAATCATTTGGTAAATTGCTCATATTTCCAACAGGAAATGGTGAAGAAAACAATCAGATTGAGTGTCGATTTCGGGCAGAAAAGGATCGACGAACTGGGATTAATATGGTATTCAACAGGCAACCGCATGGACTGAAACTAGAAGGAAGAAAATAGCAGGATTGATTATAAGGTTTAGTTGCTTCGATCTCCCTCCTCTATATGGCGCTTCTGTCCCCCTACCCATGTGTCTATATTAGGGAGATAGGATATCGAATAGCAAAAAGCAGATAGCCAATATAATATGCTCAACCATGTATTGGTGTTTTAATGCACGCCTTGCATGCATGTCTAGATTTTTCTTTTTATTTCACCAGATGGAATAGCAAAGAGGTGCAAAGAAAGATCGAATATCAAAGAGAAAATGATGTAACCTTTAAGAAGATGAGCATCAAGTATTGCTGTGGTGGCGGTTGGTGTGTACCATCACCACTAGGTTTCACCTTCAGAGTTCATTTTCCCTTCTAATTTTCTTATTGTGGGATGTAAGTTGTTATCCATTGAGATTACCTATCAAAAAAATTTCTTCGTTGAGATTTCACATTTGTCTTACAGGAATTTCTAGACGCAAAAGACAACCTCTAGGATTTAAAGCTTCAGATTTTATATTTCACGTTCAGAATACAAAATTCAGTGCGTTGGAATTGCATCATACTGATTTATAGTGATGATTGGGAGTCCTAGCAAGTATTAAAATTAGTATTGCACGACAAGTGGGAATTAACCTGCTTTCAGAAGACAAAATGAGTCCTGAGTAAGTATAACATGGACGCCCTGAAGATTGTGTTTATATATAGGAAGTTGATTTCCGTCATAGCACGACAATACTGTGTTAGGATACAAATGAAACAAGAAAGTGTGAATGATATTCTTAAATACATGCAGTGAAACTTAAATTAGTTGTTTAAGATTGTCAAGAAAATATTCTGGTGAATATAAGAAGTTAGCAGTTTTCCATTACCTGTGTACGCCGATATTTTTGTGTTATTTTCGTTCAGATGATATACAAAATACTCGGTTCGCATCAAAGCATGGTAGTTGCATAATATGTACTATAATAATCTAAAAAGCATGTTGGCTAATGCTTTGGTCATGATGTTCGTTAATATGATTCTTTATATGCAGCAACATTACCCAATAGACTGGCACATTACATTGAGATTCTGATAAGATTTACTATTTGTTAATTAGTACTGCAACACTATGTTTGAGATAAGATTTTTTGTACAGAGCCAAGTGTAGAAAGAACATTATTTCTATTATTTGGTATCTTCGAATTGTATGTGATGAAATGACTAACATTAGGAGTTTTATGTAGTACAGATTATCATTCTGTGGTACCACTTTGGGATTATCTTATGGCATGCTACTATAACATCACTATCTGTTTTGGACTATATGTTATAGTATGATATTGGTTTCTTAATAGTTCAATTTATGTAAAGAGCAATATATACTAGCCCGTGTGAATGCACGGGCCGTCGGCTAGTTGTAAATAATGGCGGGCAGGACATGTCACCCGTCACTGTTACTTTTTCAAAAGAGCAGTGGTGGTTGACAGGACATGCTCGTCGCAGTTACGGGCATATGTGTGGCGAGCGTTGGCCAGCAACCGCTACAACTAGGCTCTTTCAAATATTCTCACTAGCTGAAAACTGTAGTGGCGAGTGCGAGAAAAGTGCCCGTCTTTGGCGTGTGGGTAAGCAGTAGGCGCCCGCCACAACTGTATTTTGGCAAGCGCGTCAATTAAATCAAATTTTGGATAAGTTTGATGTGACGGGTGCTTGTTATTGCCTGCCACTGCTCTCGACGGACAATTCCACTTCTGCGCCCGCCCGTAACCGTCCACACACCAACATTCATTTCCATTGTTTCGTCTTTCTCTCTGCCATTTCCTCTCCTTCATCCCCTTCCTCGCCGTCCTGCGGCTCGACTGCCACCGCCGTCCCTTCGACCAGCTGGCGGCGCCTTCCACGTGTCTGACGCCGTGAGCACCACCGGATATTTGCTCGCCCCTCCGACGGCGAAAGAGCAGATAAGACATTCTCCTCTCATGGTTGGTCCGCTATCACATGCCCATCCACCTCGATGTAATCCTGGCGAGTTGATGGCTTTGTTAATTCAAAACCGGACGAGGTTCGAGCCTTTTCTATGGCAGGGCCTGTGCCTTTCCCCTAAATGATCGAGGGATGAAATTCTTTGTGCGAGTCCGTTAGCAAAGGCGTGAAACAGCTTAGTGTCCCTATCCATTCTCAGTCTCACTGCCACCTATTTCCTTGCCCTGCCGCCGCCACCTCCGGTGGACGAACACTAGATGTGAGGTGAGAATAATAATTGGCTTATATATAAGAGAGAATGACCGTTGTGAGCAAAAGAAAGCCAGATAACTGTGCTTCAGGGGAGACCATAGTTTGCAGTTTTCACCTGTTGCAATTCGCACAAGATTTTATTGATTGAAAACAACAACAATTCACAGCCTCACTCAGCTGTGTGAACAGCTAGCTGATCATTACACTCTCGAGCCTAAACATGCCCCGCCAGATACCTAAGCCACGCCGCCATTCGAGCGAGCGCGCTCGCCGGTGGACAGCCGGAGCTTCCGGTAGTCGTCGTAGTAGAACGGCTGGAACCGGCGCGGGTATTGCGCGTTGACGAACGCCTCCGGCGCTCACACCCTGTCGTCCTTGGGCGCGAGCAGGAACAGGGCGATGGAGATGTGCGGCACCGCCGCCACGCACTTCACCCGGTGCTTCACGGTGTGCAGCCTCCCGTTGCTCCACGCCTGAAGCACAAGACGGGTTGCTCACTCGGACAAAGAGTCTCAGCGCACCGGACGGAAACGAAGACGCCAAGAATTTTTGTTAAACATAGGATTTGTGGGAACTGGCTCAACCCTCTTGGGGTGGCCTATCACATATATTTATAAGGTTACACAATATACAGATTACACAGTTGGGCTACGTTACAAAGTTTAACACCCTCCCTCAATCTCAACTGACTCGTGATGCATCTAGGAGGTTGAGATTGCGCCTACAGACCTCGAACATGGGAGAAGGTAGAGGCTTGGTGAAGATGTCGGCAAGTTGATCCTTCAAAGAGATAAACTTGATCTGTAGTAGGTTCTGTGCAACACGTTCCCTCACAAAATGATAGTCAATTTCAATGTGTTTGGTTCGTGTATGGCACACCGGGTTTGTCGAAAGAAACGTAGCACCGATGTTGTCACACCAAAGAACTGGAGGATGCGACTGGGAGGTTCCCAGCTCTCGAAGTAAAGACTCGGTCCAGATAAGCTCAGCAGTCACATTGGCAACTGCTTTGTACTCGGCTTCTGTGCTGCTGCGAGAAACAGTGGCTTGCTTGCGTGCACTCCAGGCGATCAAATTAGGATCCAAAAATACAGCATATCCCCCCGTGGATCGCCTGTCATCCGGACACCCAGCCCAATCAGCATCTGAAAACGCAGATAGAACGGCAGAGGAACTAGGTCGCAGATGAAGACCATAGGAGACAGTGAGACGCACATAACGAAGAATGCGCTTCACAGCAGACCAGTGCACATCAGTAGGTGAATGAAGATACTGGCATACCCTGTTAACCGCAAAGGAAAGATCAGGGTGTGTGATCGTCAGATACTGCAGGCCACCAACAATACGCCGATACTCCGTGGCATCCGTAGGAGACAGAATAGTACCAGCAGTAGCCGAGAGCTTGTCAGTGGAGGACATTGGTGTGGGGGATGGCTTACACTTGAGCATACCAGCGCGCCGCAAGAGGTCAAAGGAGTACTTCTTCTGGGTGAGAGCTAAGCTGCCGCGAGACTGATGCGCAACTTCAATACCCGGGAAGAAGTGTAGCCGTCCCAAATCCTTAACCGCGAAATCTCTGCCAAGTGCAGTCACAAGAGAGTCAGCAGCCGTTGCAGAGGAGCTGACCAGAATGATATCATCCACGTACACAAGCAAATACACAGTCACACTGGGGCGCTGAAATAAGAACAATGAGCTGTCAGCTATCGACGAAACGAAGCCATGAGTACGAAGAGCCGAAGCAAGGCGAGCATGCCAGGCACGGGGCGCCTGCTTCAGTCCATAGAGAGCCTTCGTCAGACAACAGAGATGATGAGGCTGAGCGTGATCAACAAACCCTGGTGGCTACCGCATGTAAACCTCCTCTTCAAGCAGCCCATGAAGAAAAGCATTCTGCACGTTGAGCTGTCGAAGAGACCAACCACGAGAGACTGCAAGAGACAGGAGAAGCCGAATAGTAGTAGGTTTTACAACGGGGTTGAATGTGTCCTCATAGTCCAGACCCTGACGCTGTTTAAACCCCTTAGCCACAAGACGCGCCTTGTAGCGCTCAATAGATCCATCTGCATGTCTCTTGACTTTAAAATGTTGGAAATATGCCCTAGAGGCAATAATAAATTGGTTATTATTATATTTCCTTGTTCATGATAATCGTTTATTATCCATGCTAGAATTGTATTGATAGGAAACTCAGATGCATGTGTGGATACATAGACAACACCATGTCCCTAGTAAACCTCTAGGAGACTAGCTCGTTGATCAATAGATGGTTACGGTTTCCTGACCATGGACATTGGATGTCGTTGATAACGGGATCACATCATTAGGAGAATGATGTGATGGACAAGACCCAATCCTAAGCCTAGCACAAGATCGTGTAGTTCGTTTGCTCAGAGCTTTTCTAATGTCAAGTATCATTTCCTTAGACCATGAGATTGTGCAACTCCCGGATACCGTAGGAATGCTTTGGGTGTGCCAAACGTCACAACGTAACTGGGTGGCTATAAAGGTGCACTACAGGTATCTCCGAAAGTGTCTGTTGGGTTGGCACGAATCGAGACTGGGATTTGTCACTCCGTGTAAACGGAGAGGTATCTCTGGGCCCACTCGGTAGGACATCATCATAATGTGCACAATGTGACCAAGGAGTTGATCACGGGATGATGTGAGTTACGGAACGAGTAAAGAGACTTGCCGGTAACGAGATTGAACAAGGTATCGGGATACCGACGATCGAATCTCGGGCAAGTAACATATCGATAGACAAAGGGAATTGCATACGGGATTGATTGAATCCCCGACATCGTGGTTCATCCGATGAGATCATCGTGGAACATGTGGGAGCCAACATGGGTATCCAGATCCCGCTGTTGGTTATTGACCGGAGAACGTCTCGGTCATGTCTGCATGGTTCCCGAACCCGTAGGGTCTACACGCTTAAGGTTCGATGACGCTAGGGTTATAGGGAAAGTATGTACGTGGTTACCGAATGTTGATCGGAGTCCCGGATGAGATCCCGGACGTCACGAGGAGTTCCGGAATGGTCCGGAGGTAAAGATTTATATATGGGAAGTCCTGTTTTGGTCACCAGAAAAGTTTCGGGTGAAATCGGTAATGTACCGGGACCACCGGGAGGGTCCCGGGGGTCCACCAAGTGGGGCCACCAGCCCCAGAAGGCTGCGTGGGCCAAGTGTGGGAGGGGACCAGCCCCAGGTGGGCTGGTGCGCCCCCCCCCCCACACCAAGGCCCAAGGCGCATGGGAGAGTGGGAGGGGGCAAACCCTAGGTCCAGATGGGCCTTAGGGCCCATCTAGTGGGGCGCCCCCCCTCTCCTCCCCTTGGCCGCCCCCCTTGATGGGATCTAGGGCTGGCCGCCTCCTCTTGGGGGTGGAAACCCTAAGGGGGGCGCAGCCCCCTCCCCCCTATATATAGTTGAGGTTTGGGCTGCCCAAGACACATGAGAACGTCTCTCTTTCGGTGCAGCCCTACCCCTCTCCCTCCTCCTCCTCTCCCGCGGTGCTTGGCGAAGCCCTGCGGGATTGCCACGCTCCTCCACCACCACCACGCCGTCGTGCTGCTGCTGGATGGAGTCTTCCCCAACCTCTCCCTCTCTCCTTGCTGGATCAAGGCATGGGAGACGTCACCGGGCTGCACGTGTGTTGAACGCGGAGGCACCGTTCTTCGGTGCTTAGATCGGAATCAACCGCGATCTGAATCGCTACGAGTACGACTCCCTCATCCGCGTTCTTGCAACGCTTCCGCATCGCGATCTACAATGGTATGTAGATGCACTCCCCTTCCCCTCGTTGCTAGATTACTCCATAGATTGATCTTGGTGATGCGTAGAAAATTTTGAATTATTGCTACGTTCCCCAACAGTGGCATCATGAGCTAGGTCTATGCGTAGTTTCTATGCACGAGTAGAACACAAAGTAGTTGTGGGCGTAGATGTTGCCAATTCTTCTTGCCGTTACTAGTCTTATCTTGTTTCGGCGGCATTGTGGGATGAAGCGGCCCGGACCGACCTTACACGTACGCTTACGTGAGACAGGTTCCACCGACTGACATGCACTAGTTGCATAAGGTGGCTAGCGGGTGTCTGTCTCTCCCACTTTAGTCGGAACGGATTCGATGAAAAGGGTCCTTATGAAGGGTAAATAGAAATAGGCATATCACGTTGTGGTTTTACGTAGGTAAGAAACGTTCTTGCTAGAAACCTATACAAGCCACGTAAAAAAACTTGCAAACAACAATTAGAGGACGTCTAACTTGTTTTTGCAGCATGTGCTATGTGATGTGATATGGCCAGAAGATGTGATGAATGATATATGTGATGTATGAGATTGATCATATTCTTGTAATAGGAATCACGACTTGCATGTCGATGAGTATGACAACCGGCAGGAGCCATAGGAGTTGTCTTTATTTTTGTATGACCTGCGTGTCATTGAATAACGCCATGTAAGTTACTTTACTTTATTGCTAAGCGCGTTAGCCATAGAAGTAGAAGTAACCGTTGGCGTGACAACTTCAAGAAGACACAATGATGGAGATCATGATGATGGAGATCATGGTGTCATGCCGGTGACAAAGATGATCATGGTGCCCCGAAGATGGAGATCAAAGGAGCAAAATGATATTGGCCATATCATGTCACTATTTGATTGCATGTGATGTTTATCATGTTATGCATCTTATTTGCTTAGAACGACGGTAGTAAGTAAGATGATCCCTTATAAAATTTCAAGAGAAGTGTTCCCCCTAACTGTGCACCGTTGCGAAGGTTCGTTGTTTCGAAGCACCACGTGATGATCGGGTGTGATAGATTCTAACGTTCGAATACAACGGGTGTTGACGAGCCTAGCATGTACAGACATGGCCTCGGAACACATGCAAAACACTTAGGTTGACTTGACGAGCCTAGCATGTACAGACATGGCCTCGGAACACAAGAGACCGAAAGGTCGAACATGAGTCGTATAGGAGATACGATCAACATGGAGATGTTCACCGATGATGACTAGTCCGTCTCACGTGATGATCGGACACGGCCTAGTTTGACTCGGATCATGTATCACTTAGAAGACTAGAGGGATGTCTATCTGAGTGGGAGTTCATTAATCAGATGAACTTAATTATCATGAACATAGTCAAAAGATCTTTGCAAATTATGTCATACGCTTTAGTTCTACTGGTTGAGATATGTTCCTAGAGAAAATTTAGTTGAAAGTTGGTAGTAGCAATTATGCGGACTGGGTCCGTAAACTGAGGATTGTCCTCATTGCTGCACAGAAGGCTTATGTCCTTAATGCACCGCTCGGTGTGCTGAACCTCAACGTCGTCTGTAGATGTTACGAAACATCTGACATACACGTTTTGATGACTACGTGATAGTTCAGTGTGTATTGCTAACGGTTTAGAATTGTGGCACCTAAGACGTTTCTGAAACGTCGCAGAACATATGAGATGTTCCGAAGACTGAAATTGGGATTTCAGACTAGTGCCCACGTCAAGAGGTATGAGACCTCTGACAAGTTTCTTAAGCCTGCAAACTAAGGGAGAAAAGCTCAATCGTTGAGCATGTGCTCAGATTGTCTGAGTACCACAATCGCTTGAATCGAGTGGGAGTTAATCTCCTAGATGAGATAGTGATGGTTCTCCATAGTCACTGCCACCAAGCTAGTAGAGCTTCGTGATGAACTATAACATATCAGGGATAGTTATGATGATCCTTGAGCTATTCGCGATGTTTGACACCGCAAGAGTAGAAATCAAGAAGGAGCATCAATTGTTGATGGTTAGTAAAACCACTAGTTTAAGAAGGGCAAGGGCAAAGGGGATACTTCATGAAACAGCAAGTCGTTTGCTGCTCTAGTGAAGAATCCCAAGGTTGAACCCAAACCCGAAACTAAGTGCTTCTGTAATGAGAGGAACGGTCACTGAAGCAGTACCACCCTAGATATTTGGTAGATGAGAAGGCAGGCAAGGTCGACAGAAGTATATTAGATATACATTATATGAATGTGTACTTTACTAGTACTCCTAGCAGCACCGGGGTATTAGATACCGGTTCGGTTGCTAAGTGTTAGTAACTCGAAATAAAAGCTGCGGAATAAACGGAGACTAGCTAAAGGTGAGATGACGATATGTGTTGGAAGTGTTTCCAAGGTTGATGTGATCAAGCATCGCATGCTCCCTCTACCATCGAGATTTGGTGTTTGCGTTGAGCATGATTGGATTATGTTTATCGCAATACGGTTATTCATTTAAGGAGAATAATAGTTACTCTGTTTATTTGAATAATACCTTCAATGGTCTTGCACCTAAAATGAATCTCGATCGTAGTGATACACATGTTCATGCCAAAAGATATAAGATAGTAATGATAGTACCACATACTTGTGGCACTGCCACTTGAGTCATATTGGTATAGAACGCATGAAGAAGCTCCATGTAGATGGATCTTTGGACTCACTTGTTTTGAAAAGAATGAGACATGCGAACCATGTCTATTGGTATATATGCATGAAGAAACTCCATGCAGATGGATCGTTTGGACTCACTTGATTTTGAATCACTTGAGACATGCAAATCATACCACATGGCCAAGATGACTGAAAGGCCTCGTTTTCAGTAAGATGGAACAAGAGAGCAACTTATTGGAAGTAATACATTTTGATGTATGCAGTCCAATGAGTGCTGAGGCATGCAGTGGATATCGTTATGTTCTTACTTCACAGATGATTTGAGTAGATGCTGAGTGTATTTACTTGATGAAACACAAGTCTGAATTATTGAAAGGTTCAAGTAATTTCGGAGTGAAGTTGAAGATCGTCGTGACAAGAGGATAAAATGTCTGTGATATGATCATAGAGATGAGTATCTGAGTTACGAGTTTGGCATACAATTAAGACATTGTGGAAAGTGTCTCACAATTAATACCGCCTGGAACACCATAGTGTGATGGTGTGTCCGAACATCATAACTGCACCCTATTGGATATGGTGCATACCATGATGTTTCTTATCGAATTACCACTATCGTTTATGGGTTAGGCATTAGAGACAACCGCATTCACTTTAAATAGGGCACCACGCAATTCCGTTGAGACGACACCATTTAGAGAAACCTAAGTTGTCGTTTCTTAAAAGTTTGGGGCTGCGAAGCTTATGTGAAAAAGTTTCAGGCTGATAAGCTCGAACCCAAAGCGGATAAATACATCTTCATAAGAATACCCAAAACAGTTGGGTATACCTGCTATTTCAGATCTGGAAGCAAAAGTAATTGCTTCTAGAAATGAGTCCTTTCTCGAGGAAAAGTTTCTCTCGAAAGAATTGAGTGGGAGGATGGTGGAGACTTGATAAGGTTATTGAACCGTCACTTCAACTAGTGTGTAGCAGGGCACAGGAAGTTGTTCCTGTGGCACCTATACCAATTGAAGTGGAAGCTTATGATAGTGATCATGAAACTTCGGATCAAGTCACCACCAAACCTTGTAGGACGACAAGGATGCGTGCTACTTCAGAGTGGTACGTGATCCTGTCTGAGATATCATGTTGTTGGACAATACTGAACCTACGAGCTATGGAGAAGCGATGGTGGGCCCATATTCCGACAAATGGTTAGAAGCCATGAAATCCGAGATAAATGGATCTTTGAGAAGAAGACGGACGTGGACGGTAATGTTACCGTCTATGAAGCTCGACTTGTGGCAAAGAGTATTTCCACAAGTTCAAGGAGTTGACTACAATGAGATTTTCTCATCCGTAGCGATGCTTAAGTCCGTCGGAATCATGTTAGCATTAGCTGCATTTATGAAATCTGGCAGATGGATGTCAAAACAAGTTTCCTTACCAGTTTTCGTAAGGAAAGGTTGTATGTGATACAATCAGAAAGGTTTTGTCAATCCTAAGGATGCTAAAAGGTATGCTAGCTCCAGCGATCCTTTCATGGACTAGAGCAAGCATCTCGGAGTCAGAATAGATGCTTTGATGGAGTGATCAAAGTTTTTGGGTTTATACAAAGTTTGTTAGAAACTTGTATTTACAATAAAGTGAGTGGGAGCGCTACAACATTTCTGATAAGTATATGTGAATGACATATTGTTGATCCGAAATGATGTAAAATTTCTGGAAAGCGTAAAGGGTTGTTTGAAAGGAGTTTTTTCAAAGGAAGACCTGGATAAAGCTGCTTACATATTGGGCATCAAGATCTATAGAGATAGATCAAGACGCCTGATGATACTTTCAAAGAACGCACACCTTGACATGATTTTGAAAGAGTTCAAAATAGATCAGCAAAGAAGGAGTTCTTGGCTGTGTTACAAGGTGTAAGTATTGAGTAAGACTCAAGACCTGACCACAGCAGAAGAGAGAGAAAGGACGAAGGTCGTCCCCTATGCTTTAGACGTAGGCTCTATAGTATGCTATGCTGTGTACCGCACATGAAGTGTGCCTTGCCATGAGTTGGTCAAGGGGTACAATAGTGATCCGGGAAAGGATCACATGACAGCGGTCGGACTTGTCCTTAGTATCTAGTGGACTAAGGAATTTTCTCGATTATGGAGGTGAAAAGGAGTTCGTCGTAAAGGGTTACGTCGATGCGAACTTTGACACTAATCCGGATGACTCTGAGTAGTAAACCGGATTCGTATAGTAGAGCAATTATTTGAAATGGCTCCAAATAGCGCGTGGTAGCATCCACAAGATGACATAGATATTCGTAAAGCACACACGGATCTGAAAGTTCAGACCCGTTGACTAAATAACCTCTCTCACAAGCATAACATGATCAAACCAGAACTCATTGAGTGTTAATCACATAGAGATGTGAACTAGATTGTTGACTCTAGTAAACTCTTTAGATGTTGGTCACATGGTGATGTGACCAGTGAATGTTAATCACATAGTGATGTGAACTAGATTATTGACTCTAGTGCAAGTGGGAGACTGTTGGAAATATGCCCTAGAGGCAATAATAAATTGGTTATTATTATATTTCCTTGTTCATGATAATCGTTTATTATCCATGCTAGAATTGTATTGATAGGAAACTCAGATGCATGTGTGGATACATAGACAACACCATGTCCCTAGTAAGCCTCTAGGAGACTAGCTCGTTGATCAATAGATGGTTACGGTTTCCTGACCATGGACATTGGATGTCGTTGATAACGGGATCACATCATTAGGAGAATGATGTGATGGACAAGACCCAATCCTAAGCCTAGCACAAGATCGTGTAGTTCGTTTGCTCAGAGCTTTTCTAATGTCAAGTATCATTTCCTTAGACCATGAGATTGTGCAACTCCCGGATACCGTGGGAATGCTTTGGGTGTGCCAAACGTCACAACGTAACTGGGTGGCTATAAAGGTGCACTACAGGTATCTCCGAAAGTGTCTGTTGGGTTGGCACGAATCGAGACTGGGATTTGTCACTCCGTGTAAACGGAGAGGTATCTCTGGGCCCACTCGGTAGGACATCATCATAATGTGCACAATGTGACCAAGGAGTTGATCACGGGATGATGTGAGTTACAGAACGAGTAAAGAGACTTGCCGGTAACGAGATTGAACAAGGTATCGGGATACCGACGATCGAATCTCGGGCAAGTAACATATCGATAGACAAAGGGAATTGCATACGGGATTGATTGAATCCCCGACATCGTGGTTCATCCGATGAGATCATCGTGGAACATGTGGGAGCCAACATGGGTATCCAGATCCCGCTGTTGGTTATTGACCGGAGAACGTCTCGGTCATGTCTGCATGGTTCCCGAACCCGTAGGGTCTACACGCTTAAGGTTTGATGACGCTAGGGTTATAGGGAAAGTATGTACGTGGTTACCGAATGTTGTTCGGAGTCCCGGATGAGATCCCGGACGTCACGAGGAGTTCCGGAATGGTCCGAAGGTAAAGATTTATATATGGGAAGTCCTGTTTTGGTCACCGGAAAAGTTTCGGGTGAAATCGGTAATGTACCGGGACCACCGGGAGGGTCCCGGGGGTCCACCAAGTGGGGCCACCAGCCCCAGAAGACTGCGTGGGCCAAGTGTGGGAGGGGACCAGCCCCAGGTGGGCTGGTGCGCCCCCCCCCCCCCACCAAGGCCCAAGGCGCATGGGAGAGTGGGAGGGGCAAACCCTAGGTCCAGATGGGCCCTAAGGCCCATCTAGTGGGGCGCCCCCCTCTCCTCCCCTTGGCCGCCCCCCTTGATGGGATCTAGGGCTGGCCGCCTCCTCTTGGGGGTGGAAACCCTAAGGGGGGCGCAGCCCCCTCCCCCCCTATATATAGTTGAGGTTTGGGCTGCCCAAGACACATGAGAACGTCTCTCTTTCGGTGCAGCCCTACCCCTCTCCCTCCTCCTCCTCTCCTGCGGTGCTTGGCGAAGCCCTGCGGGATTGCCACGCTCCTCCACGACCACCACGCCGTCGTGCTGCTGCTGGATGGAGTCTTCCCCAACCTCTCCCTCTCTCCTTGCTGGATCAAGGCATGGGAGACGTCACCGGGCTGCACGTGTGTTGAACGCGGAGGCACCGTTCTTCGGTGCTTAGATCGGAATCAACCACGATCTGAATCGCTACGAGTACGACTCCCTCATCCGCGTTCTTGCAACGCTTCCGCATCGCGATCTACAATGGTATGTAGATGCACTCCCCTTCCCCTCGTTGCTAGATTACTCCATAGATTGATCTTGGTGATGCGTAGAAAATTTTGAATTATTGCTACGTTCCCCAACATAAAAACCCACTTCGAATCAATGATGTTGACGCGAGGTGGAGGAGGAACCAATGTCCAGGTCTCATTATGCATAAGAGCGTGGTAGTCTTCCTCCATAGCAGCCCTCCAGTGAGGAATACTCATAGCGGCCTCATGACTGCGTGGTTCAGCGGTGGGATCTGCAACAGCATGAGCAAGACAAGCAGACAGGTATGTGACAGTTCCATCATGACGCTGTCTGGGAAGAACGATACCGCTGCGACTGCGAGTATGCGGACGTTGCGGTGCAACGATGACAGGAGCAGGCGGCACCGATCCTTGAGGCGTCGGTGAAGGAGGATCGGGCGACGGGGGCCCAGGCGAGGGCCAAGGCGAGGCGACGAGAGGCTCAGCCGACCCAGGTGAGAGGGGCGGCAAAGACGTACGGGCGGGCGACGTAGGCGATGACGGAGGCGAAGCCGGGCATGGAGACGGTGATGAGGACCGCTCGAGCCTCTCGGATGAGGCCATCGGTGACGTGGGCCGCGCAGGGGCAGCCGTGACGAACACCGGCCCAGGTACGGAGGCCATCGCAGGCGCCGGCCCAGTTGCATGGGCAGGCGTGGTTCCAGAGGCGGGATCGAAGGCGGGAGGCGGTGCATGCACGCGCACCGGCCGATCGACGTGCGTCTCAAGAGATGCATCAGGGAGTAGTTCCAAGCGAGCACCGCGTCCAATTCCTGCACCATGTTTAGGTAACAACACAGGCGAATATGCAACATCTTCAAATTGGCCAAGCATAATAGGAGATGAATGCATAGATGGAGGTGTGGTGGGTTGCTGCGGCATGGCGGAGAAGGGGAAGACGTTCTCATCAAAGACAACATCACGGGATATGTAGACACGATTTGTTGGCACATGAAGGCACTTGTAGCCTTTATAGAGAGAACTATAACCCAGGAACACACATTTTTTCGACCGAAATTCAAGCTTTCTATGATTATATGGACGAAGATGAGGCCAACAGGCACACCCGAACACCTTAAAGAAGGTATAGTCAGGAGTTTCATGTAAAAGAAGCTCAATAGGAGTTTTCATATTCAGAACACGCGTAGGTAGTCTGTTGATAAGAAAACACGCGGTAGCAAAGGCATCACTCCAAAAGCGAAACGGTACGGAGGCATGAGCCAGGAGTGTGAGTCTGGTCTCAACTACATGTCGATGTTTGCGCTCAACAGCGCCATTCTGCTGATGTGTGTGAGGACATGATAAACGATGAGAGATCCCAAGCTTATTAAAGAAAGTGTTGAGGTTGCGATATTCGCCCCCTCCCCCAATCGGACTGAACATGAATAATTTTATGCTTGAGAAGACGTTCAACATGCACTTGAAACTGAATGAATATATCAAACACATCAGATTTGCGCTTAAGAAGATAAAGCCAGGTAAAGTGACTATAGGCATCAATAAAGCTAACATAGTAGTTGTGACCACTGACAGATGTTTGTGTGGGACCCCACACATCGGAAAACACAAGCTCAAGAGGACTCGTTACTTCCCGAGTAGAGGAAACAAATGGTAACTGATGACTCTTGCCTTGTTGACAGGCATCACACACGGACATCTCCTTATTGCTAGACTCGATAGGCAGCTCATGACAGTGAAGTATATGGCGAACTATGGGGGTGGCGGGATGACCAAGGCGAGAGTGCCACTGGGACGGCGACACACGAACACCGCTGAAGACGCGCGGGGCGGATGGATCCTCCAAGCGGTATAAGCCATGGCTCAGGCGGCCGCTAAGCAGAATTTTCCGGGTGCTCGGTCCTTGACAAAAAGATCAAACGGGTGAAATTCACATAGGACATTGTTATCAAGAGTGAGTTTTGGAACAGATAACAAATTAAGAGTCACCGAGGGGACCCGTAAAATATTACGAAGATGAAGCTGCCTAGATGGATGACTAGTTAAGAGAGATGCTTGACCAACGTGAGAGATGGGCATACCTACACCGTTGGCGGTGTGAACCTTGTCGTGACCGTAGTAGGGCTGGTGAGTGGACAGCTTGGCGAGCTCATTCGTCATATGATTCGTGGCGCCGGTGTCCATATACCATGCGGGATCAATCGGGTACGACGGCGTAAAACCTTGGTCGACGCGTGTGTCCTTGCCCTTGGCGGCAACATGGGCAGCAGGAGGGCCAAAATCTGCCATGGCAAATTGGCGCTCATTGCCTTTGCCATCATTACCGATGCCGAGGAAGCTCCACTGAAATCGTTTGTGGCACTTGGAGGCGAGATGCCTCTCACGGCCGCAAAGCTGGCACCGCACGGGGCCCCCACCCGAGGTTGGCGCAGGGGGGTGGCAATCCGGGCAGGCGAAGAGGGTGCAGGTGGGCGCTGGCCACGCGACGCCCAAAAGGCCGCTGGCTGGTCGGCGATGGTGGTGACGGACCGGCGAGCTTCGATGCGTTGCTCGGTGAAGAGCAGACGGGAGAAGAGCTCATGCGGAGGAAGCGGCGACTTGGCGTTGTGGACGGCCTCGGCAAGGTTGTCGTACTCGGCATCGAGACCCTTGATAACGTAGCCGGCGAACTCCTCATCACTCAGCGGTCGACCAATAAAGGTCAGTGTGTCCGCCAAGACCTTGATTTTGTTGAAGTATGTTGTGGCAGATGAGTCCATTTTCTTGATGTCATCGAGCTTGCTGCGAAGAGCCATCGAGTGGGCGGTGGAGGTCTGGGCAAACGCATGTTCCAGAGTCGTCCACACATCCAAGGAGGAGGCAGCAAAGAGGCAAAGGCCAGCGACCCCGTCTCCTAGGGAGCCCTGGATGGCGAAGAGGATCGCTTGGTCTTGCTGCACCCACACACGGTGCGCCGGGTTGATGGCCGGACCGTGGACAGTGGGGATAACCTGCGGCGGACACGGCAGGGAACCATCGACATAGCCAAGGAGGGAGCGGCTGCGGAGCAGCGGTAGAACCTTGGCACGCCAAAACAGATAGTTGTCTGGCGTGAGACGAGTGGTGATCAGGTTGTCGAAGTGAAAAGGCCCGGAGAGCATGGCGGCGTCGGTGGTAGCAACAGCGGACGCCGCAGAGGCTGCGGGTGCCACAGCCGCGAGCGGATCAACGGAGGCCCCCGAGGCCGCCGGCAGGATGGCGAGTGTCGGGGACGAACCAGCGAGGGCCGCGGGTGGCGCCATAATCGCGGCGGTGGAGACCGCCACCGTCGACGTCGCGGGAGATGGCGGGATCGGAGCCGAGAACATCGAGCCAACGGTGGTGGTGCCGAAGAATTGGGGCCTCGGCGACGCACCGGCGTGGGCGGGGAGATTGAGAAGGGCGGCCAGCGAGGCGGGGAGGGCCCCGGAGCTGGTGGAACTGGAGGCTGAAGCGGTCATGGCAGCTGCGGCGACGGCGGCCCTAGGGTTGGGGGCACAGCGGCGGCGGCGGCGGCTGAGGTGGAGTAAGACCTAGGGTTTAGGCTGATACCATGTTAAACATAGGATTTTTGGGAACTGGCTCAACCTTTTAAGGGTGGCCTATCACATATATTTATAAAGTCTAACAATTTTACAGCTGAAACGAATCTATGGTACCGTACCGTATCGACGTCGTCGATGTTGACGAGGAGCGAGCCGGGGACGGGGTCGACGCGGACGAACTCGTCGGTGGCGGGGTCCAGCACCTCGAGGCCGCCGAGGTAGTTGTCCTCCTGGAGCACGGTGAGGAAGCCGGAGTCCGTGTGGATCTGCACGCCTGAGGAGCCCACGGTGTCGTGCGTGTAGTTGTACTTGTTGATGCGGAACTGGCACGCCGGTCCTCGAACGGGTGGCCCTCCAGGCCGAGACTCGCGGCCACCTTGCCGGCGACGTCCACGATCAGCTCGTGCATCGCCTCGGCGTAGCTCCTGACGGTCTCCCTGCGACAGATTGCGCGTGTTGAGAGCAAATTTGGAGGATCGAAATTCGTTTGGGGACCAAGAAAGGTGGCGCGGCGATCGATTTCTTCGTCCGACCTGGCGTGGCGCGGCACGTCGAGGCTCAGGCGCTCGCACGCGTCCCACAGCCGCGCCGGCGAGCCACAGCTGGACCAGCGGGATCTCCACCATCTGCACCGCCTTACTAGTTGAGCCGATCTCGTCGACTTGCGTGGGGGACTCTGATCTCCACGGAGTTTTAGTATTTAGAGGCCGGCGGCCGGCCGTGAAAGGGACGCTGGGGGCAGGCCGGCCGCTTGTCGGGACGACCGCACCCAAACTGGCGGCACGGAGCAACGAACAAGCTTCCGTTTATAGAGCCTCTATAATAGAGGTTGGTGACAGAATCAGCCGACACATATCAGTGCACGTCAAATGCTGCCATTTCTGTCTTATTATTGGACTGTCTAGTGCGCGATTGTCCCAGTTTTTTTAGAACAGTTCAAGGTTAGTCATTTACGTACAAAGCTCATCAAACGCCACGGTAAAACATAGTACTAGTTAAATACCAGTGCGTTGCTACGGGATCAACCATTAACAGTCGCACAAGAGGCGAGCTCTCGCGATGGCCACGTAGGCACTGGACCCCGCGAGGACCGCCCCATCTCTCTCGTCGTCACCCCGCACCCCGTTCCCCAAATTCTTCTCCTCTCCCTCGTTTGCCGCCGCCAGCACTCATCGGCGCCCTCCCCCACAGCCGTCGCCGCCGCCGCCACCAGCGTCCCCCCTCACAGCCTGCGCCCCACCCCTTCTCTCCTCCCCTTATCCCGACCACCAGGCGACCTCCTCGCCTCCACTTCGCCCCAGATCGAGAAGCAGGTCGGGATCCACGGCCACGGCGGCGTGAGCGCCTCGATTTAGATTTAAGCCGCGTGACGAGGGTGCTCTCTGCAGCGCTAACCCAAGTGCCGACGCCACGGACAAGGTGCCCTCTCCATCACTTCCCTCTCTGTATTTTTGATTTGGAGTTGGTGCTCTGTTCCTGTTCGTGAAGCGCCCTCTCTTCTCTGCTGCAAGGTTCGTCAAGCATCTTTGCTCGTGGAAACCGAGCAGGCAGGAGGTACGAATATCTCCTCTCGTCTGGTTTTCTTCATCCCCCTATGTGATGGGTGCCATCTGTTTTTGTGCATGTTTCATGGAGAGGAGAAGCTGCTCCGATCCCATCTGCTGAAGGAGGATGCCCACCATCCAAGGTGCTCAACATCACCGCCATCTGTTGCCTGCCAAGGTAACCTCTATAATCTGTTCTGTTGGCGGAAAGTTCGGGACTAAGTTTGTATTGTGTAGCTTCTCCCTGTTGCTTCTTGCACTGAAAAAGGAAGATAATGCTTTGAACAAAACAGCCATCTGTAGTTCAGTCAGCTTCAATGCAATGCATGGGTGGTGTCGCAACCAAAGCAAGTTCCAGAACAATATAAAGGCCTGAAAGATCAAAGTAATTACCCTGCTAAGAAAATACCAGGTAAGATCAGTTTACTTGCGCAAGCTAAAAATAAAATGAATCAAAGCAAGGAGGGGTATCTTAATTAGCAAATCATTGAAGAAAATCGTAGCTGTTCATGCTCACTGAATTCTTGAGTTCAGATCTCATAAGAAAGAAGCACACTGATAAAACTACATGTGCCCTTGTGAGTTCACTTATCACATAAGAAATGTACTGAATAAAAATGTTTGTGTGAGTATAGATAACAGGAGTAATAATTTACCAAATACTTCGGGAGAGGATGCCCGGTTGGCTTGTCAAGCGAAACTATTTGTGCATCTGTAGATGATTTCCCATTTTCTGAGAGTGAACTGAACTGAACTACTTTGCAGAGCGAAGATGTCTGTCTGATAGGCAAAGCAGACATAGCAAAGCTTCTTGTATGTATTCGGGAGAGGATGCCTGTTGATGATCAGACTGGTAGCGCACGTTTACGGACACCAGTGGGCAGAAACGCAGAAGTCACAACATTGGACGCAAACGCAATCAGCAACGGCGACCAGACGTGCAGTGACCCGACGATTGGCGACGTCTGCAGTACTGGGCGAGTGACGGACGACTGACAAAGTGATGATTCAATTGATCTGATGGATTCAGGGATAGTTGGCTTGTCTGCCCGTTGGCCTGAAATCCCACTTCTGATCTTCTCTGAAACCAAAGGACGGACTGTTGGAGAAGCCCAAAGGCAGTACTGCCGGACCTAGGAGAAGGCGTTGCGGCTGGGTCGTCCAACATGGAGTGGGGCAACGTTCTTGTAGCTGCCACCTCATCTATTATGGAGCCTGCATGATTTTAATTGGAGGGAAGATGGGTGTTTTCATCTGTGGCGTAGTATATACCTGGCGTTCATCTTCGGGCACAGCGTGGCTGGTTCTGGTGCCGGCGAGTTGACGCTCGAACGCCGTCCAGTTATTATATATCGAGGAGTTACGGCCGGGGATCGCCGGCGGCGCACGTTCTCGCCTGTCTCGCTCAAGGACTGCAGAGATGGAGTCTATGTTGGGCTGCTCCTCCTCGTATGATAGGTGGTGCGGTGGTGGTCGCACAGCTGAGATATCCATGGAGGAAGGGGCAAGATCTCCGTTGGGTGGATGCTTGAGCATGTATTGGAGGGAGATGGGACTCCACCGTTCATCCATTCTACAGCGGATGGATATTTATTTATGAGTATGACCCATGTACAGCTCAGTTACAGAAGATGAAGATGAAGGGATGCGTTTGGAGGAGAAATTAAATCACAATATCACATTCACGGCAGGAAAACAGAATGCACCGTGAAAGCTTATGTGGCAATGATGCTGATGCAAGACCATGAAAGCTGATGTGGCATGATGGTGATGTGGATAGTGTGCATGTTGAGAGAATTGTTAGTAGTGGGGATCAACTTTTTAAGAATGTAGGATGATGGAATCGGGAAAGTACTTGTGCATTAAATGAAGTGCTAATCATTTTTAGTTAGATGGCTATTGTGTTCTTTGTCTACCTATTGTTGATTATACTTACAGGGCCTAGATCAATATAAAGCTGTGGGATGCACTGCAGAAGGATTTGAATGCTGGAAGTAAGAGGGTGAGATGGATAGATAGAGAACCTTATGCTTACTGGAAAGGGAATCCAGAGATCGCAACTATAAGGCAAGAGCTTATCAAGTGTAATGTTTCCAGTAAACAAGAATGAAATACAGGGATCTACAAACAGGTACTTGTTTGTGTTTACGTTGCACTGCACTCTGTTATACTTGAAGGGAGTGTTAACATTCCATTTATTTTCACAAGTAGAAAATCCTATTATATCTTGTCAAATCTTGTTGCTTTTAGAATTCTTCTAATCCTTCCGATCTGTAACATAGCCTTTTCCCGAAGAAAATAATTTTGATGATGCCTATTGCTGATTAACTTTTGCCTTCTCGTTTAGGATTGGATCAAAGAGAGCAAGGCAGGATACAAGAAATCATATTTGGCCAGTCTATGCACCCATAGGTTTGTTTTCTTCCATTAAAAGTTAGGTAGGGACTTGTTTGTTCTGTCGTTGGTACTGAAATTGTTGTGTTGGGTGATAGGTACAAGATCTACATTGAAGGATCAGCATGGCCAGTTAGTGAGAAGTATATCATAGCTTGTGATTAAACAAAATACTACGATTTCTTTTCAAGGGTGTTGATGCCCACTCAGCATTATTGGCCAGTTCGAGATGACAGTAAGTGTAGCTCGTCCCATCCACCCAACAGATTGCAATCTATTCAATACTTTTGATCTAGATGCTAATATGGCGATAGCCTTTTAAGTGACTTCTATGTCGTGTTTGCTGGCTTCTCCACTCATGCAATAGCCCAGAGGATCACTGACCGTGTGTCACTGCAATGTGTAATATATATTCTTTTTGCCTTTTTCCTATATGTACATTTCAAGAAAATGCACACATGTTCTTGCTGCATTTGACAATAACTTTTAGGTGAACAAATGGCTTTCTTTTGTTCCATTGTGTTCTCTGTATTTCCTTCTACCTTTTCCTATCTGTACATTTGCTGCATACATGTTGTGCCTATATGTATGGGACTGACATAGTAAGTTTTCCCCTTTATAGGAAGCTTAAGAATTAAGTTATCTGATGGTGAGTTATTTGTGGTTTCAGGGTTATAGCATGTTCAGTTCATCAGTGAGATATCTCCTCTGGTTACCTTTTTTCAGTGTGCTATGTGCATCTAGCTGGTGGCCACCAGCTAAAAAGGTGAGAGCAGCCATGAAGGACTTGCCAGTCGAACTAAAGTGAGAGCGGCCATGAAGAAAGCTCAATTTGTGGTCGAAGGCTGCAAAAAATTATTCCAGTGAGCAGTCTAGCCAATTAATTACAGTTAGTCCTTTAAGTTAGATTTAGTATTAGCTGAATTACTTGCTTCTATTGACAGTGAAAAAAGTTACCATAATTTTAGTAAAAATTGAAGGTCAAAAGAAAGTAAATTATTGTATCACTATTTATTGTTGCCTTTATTACTACTCTTCTATGTACCCAGAGAGTTTGAATACATTGCAATAGAACTATTGGGTGATTATACAAAAGAAGACATGACTTCATGTCTGACAGCACTGTTGTGATGGTGTAGTGTTAGTTACTCATGCAAGGAAGACCTTTTATAGTGTATATTTGCCCTTGTTTTAGCAGGCACTCTCTGGTTTTCATTATTTTTCTTTATGAAAATATAAATATGCCAGTACCTTCTGTATATAATATCACCGTTCACTCACACTACTAATACTGGAGGCACATGTATGTTCTCAATCAAAGAGTTTGGCTTTTAGATTTTACATGTTAACTAGAGTAGGGAACTTGCACGAGTCTGTGTAACAATTTTGAACTCAAATTGAAAGGTTCATCTACTAAAGCACTATGTTTTTCTATTTTATAGGAGTTTGGAACACTCCTGTAGCATGCCATCACGACCGCTTGCCTATCAGGAGTTTCGTGCGTCATAGGCAATCTTCCTGTCCTGCTTCCCCCACTGTCTCTAACGGCCATCTCCCTCTAGATCTCCATTCTTTGAGCACATGGGGATGTCTTGATTATCAATGCTTTAATCTATGCCACTGTTGTTTTTAACATACTGACTGGCCGTATCCTACTATAACTTCAGTTGACACATTGTGATCATCCTCCATAAATATTTTGTAGATCCAGGCTTAAATATAAAATGTCCTACTCTATAATAATGCTGCTCGTCTACTCTAGGATCACGCTAATTGCTAAGTAGTTGATGAATACATAAATTATATATCTTTGATATTTGTTGTTGAACTAATTAGTACCGATGTGCCTTCAAGTTCTGATGCAATTTAGAACATCTCTCTTTAAGCAAAAGTCTTGTTGACGCTAATTTTTTTTTGTAGCTCTGAATTTAGGAATCATTTGTCCTCAGCAGCGTGTTCATGATTTGGCAAGATGTCTAGCTATCTAACATATAGTATTACTTTTCCTTTTTACAAACTCAAAGTTGTTGGTCTTGTTGTCTTACTGATTAGAAGCAATAATACACATTTTCCTGGTGACGTGACTTGATATTCTGATTGACGGGGTCGCGTGTAATAGAATTGATGCATATAGTTTGAATGCACTGACCTATTCTGCTGCTTTCCCATTTTTTGTGCGTATGATATTTGTAACGCCCCGGATCCGATGCGTGAGGTGTCTGCCAGTTATTCGCCGTCCTTGCATTGTCATCTGCTTGCGTGTTGCATTTTTGTTCTTGTCATCATCTGCATTTCATATCATGTCATCATGTGCATTGCATTTCCATACGTATTCGTCTCATGCGTCCGAGCATTTTCCCTCATTGTCCGTTTTGCAATCCGGTACTCCTATGTTCCCTGGCGCCCCCTTTTGCCTCTTTCGTGTGCGGGCGTTTAACGCTCTCGGAATGGGTCGGTATTTGCCGAGTGGCCTTGGTATAGCACCGATAGACCGCCCGTCAAATTTCGTCGCATTCGGAGTCCGTTTGATAGCCCAATCGTTGAACTCATAGCGGTATCGTTGGCGGTACCTTCGTCAGACGTTTCGGTCTCCGTAACCGTCGCCGGGTCTCTCCCTCTCCTCTCCCACAGTCCAAGTCCAGCCCCTAGGCCCAGCCTACCCCTCATCGCGTCCGGAACCGTTCGATTTCGATCGGAGAGCTCCGAAACCCCTCCTAACCCTAATCCTAACCCCCTTTCCCTATTTATACACCCTCACATGCCATTTTTGGCCTCCACCAACCTCCCCCTCGTTTTCCGCGCCTCCAGCCGCCACCTCCTCAGCCCAGCCGCCGCCTTCCTCCTTGAAATCCGGCGCCGGCCACCTCCCCGCTGCCATGTGGCGCACTCCCACTGGCCAGCGCCGCCACCCAGCCGGCTGGAGCCAACCAGGCGCGACCACGTCGCCCCAGCCCCGCGCCTCCAGCCGCTCGGGCCCGCCGAGGCCCGTGCGCGGCCCGCCAGGCCCATCGGCCTCGCCCGAGCCGCCAGCGCCCCGCGCCAGGCCGCGCCTCCCGCCGCCGGCGTGCCCCCGTTCGCCGCCGTCGTCCCCGCCGCCTACCTCCCGCGCCCGAGGTGCCTCGCCTCCGCCTGACGCCCGGCGCCGCCGCGTCCCCGCCGTTCCCCGTCGTTCGCGCCGCCCGTCCGCCACCCCGGCGACCGCGCCTCGCCTCCTCCCCACCGCAGTGTTCCGCATCGCCGGCGAACCCGCGACCCGCCGCCTTCCTCCGCAGGCCGGCGCGCCTCCGCGCCGCATCGCCGCCCAGATCCATCCATCCCCGGCGCGGATCCGGCCTCCCTCGCCCTTCTCCCCTCGCCGGAGGTCGTGCCGCCGTCGCCGCCCTGCCATGGCCTCGGTCGACCTCGTCGGAGAGGGCGACGAGCGCCCGCCTGGGCCGCCTCCCCCTCGCGCCGCGTGGGCCTCCTCCGCAGTCCAGCCCAGCGCCCCGGCCCGCCTCGTCCTCCTCTGCAACCTGGGCCGTGCCCACGATGTGAGCAGCCCACTAAACCCCGCCCAGTGCACGTTATAGCTATCCAGCGCTCACCTGTTTTTTTCCCTGATTTTGACCAAGTCCTAGAATTTTTCATCTCTTGTGCACTTGTTTGACCTAGCGTAACTTTCTGCTCGTAGATCCATTTTGCATGTATGATATATCGAATTGTTCGTCTCGTGATGCTCTACATTTTGTTCCATTGCACCATGTTCATTTGAGTCCATCTTGATGCCCAAATCATCGTTGCAAGAGTGCTAGTTGCTGTTATCTACTGTTAATTATCAGAACTTGGAGATTTGTTATTTTTGTATCATTTAATCTGTGCATCTTATGGGTATGAGCTCTACATGTGTTTTGTTGTATGCCATGCCATCTTTCCAGGGGTGTATGCCATGTATTTTTGTGATTTCTGTGGTGACTAGCACAAGCATGCAAAGTAGGCTCCGTAATGTTTCTGATTTCAGGGACTTACTGGTTTCTCCGTCTTTGTCTGCTGTTATTTTGTTGCCGTGTAAACTTGATGCTACAGAGAGATCCATGCATATTTTGGAGATGTTCAGTAAGGATGTTTTGTAGCTATTGTTGTAATTGATCCATTCCTGCCCTTGTTTGCAATTATGGGGTTCCATAGCATGACTCAATCTTGCTCTACTTTTGCTATAAAATATTTCTGGCAGATTCTTAACATGATATTCATTTTTTGCCAAGCTTATTGTAGTTGATCCATGCATACTATGTATTTTATCTTGCCATGGATAGCTTCATAAACATGCGTTCTTGCTGTAGGTATGTTTGTCTTGTCATGCGTTGCTTTGTGGTGAGTGCATCAAGCTCACCAACATGCCTTCTTATTATAGTTTCTGCCATGCTCTGTTTTCTGCCAAGTCTGTAACCTGATAACGAAACTTGCTATGTTTACATGCTTGCCATCATATCTTCTGGTCCTTTTTGGCTTATGGTCAGTAAGGGACTTTTGTCATATGCCTTGAGTAGATTCATGCCATGCCTTGTTTTGCCATGTTAAGTTCCTGTAGCATGTTGATTTCGTGCTCTAAACATTGCTACCTGATGCTGTTTCTGTCATGTCCAGTAATTTCTGCCAAGTCTGTGAACCTGTTATTATTTGCAATCTTGCCATGTCCTTTTGAGCATGTTCTAGTGATTTCTGGAGATAGCTCAGTGTTCATGTTTTGTTGTGATTTACCTGTACATCATGCCCATGCCTTCTGTTTTCATGTTAAGGTGTTGTAGCATATTGTTTTGATGCTTGCTAGATGCCTAGTTGCTGTTTTGGACTAATTGTTGCTATGTCTTGTTTGGAGTGTATGTGTTGCACCGTTGCTCCGTTTTGAGCATGCTCTATATGAAACTTGCTTAGTTTTGCATGTAGTTTCATATTATCATGTTGCATCCTTGTTTTGAGGTGTTTGCTTGATGTTCGAATGCATTTTTGCATCAATGCCATGCTTATCTTGTGTTGCTCATATCTTCTAGGCCGTAGCTCCGAATCTAATGAACTTTATATGTAACTTGACTAGAATTTCATGTAGATCATTATGGTGCATCTTAACTTGCTGTTTAACAACTTGAACATAAGATGTTTTCAGTTTGGACCAATTTCGAAATTTGCATATGAGGACTTACCGGATTTGTTATATGTTGTTTCCGGCCTCATTTAAACTTGCTTTGATGTGTTGTTCTTGTATGCATCCTCTCTTGCCATGAGTAGTTTCATATAGCCTTGTCATGCATCATACTTGGTTGAGCATCATGCCTTGTTCATGTGTGGTGTGTTTACCTTGTTGTGTGCTTCTTCCCGATAGTTCCCGTGTCGTTGCGATCGTGAGGATTCGTTCGTCCTCGTGGCTTCATCTTCTTCATGGATTCGTTCTTCTTCCTAGCGGGATTTCAGGCAAGATGACCGTCACCTTGGATCTCATTACTATCATTGCTATGCTAGTTGCTTCGTTCTATCGCTTTGCTGCGCTACCTTTTTTCTTGCTCTTCAAGCCTCCCAAATTGCCATGAACCTCTAACCTTTGTCACCCTTCCTAGCAAACCGTTGTTTGGCTATGTTACCGCTTTGCTCAGCCCCTCTTATAGCGTTGTTAGTTGCAGGTGAAGATGAAGATTGCTCCATGTTGGATTATGTTTATGTTGGGATATCACAATATCTCTTATATTATTAATGCATCTATATACTTGGTAAAGGGTGGAAGGCTCAGCCTTATGCCTGGTGTTTTGTTCCACTCTTGCCGCCCTAGTTTCTGTCGTACCGGTGTTATGTTCCCAGATTTTGCGTTCCTTACACGGTTGGGTGATTTATGGGACCCCCTTGACAGTTCGCCTTGAATAAAACTCTTCCAGCAAGGACCAACCTTGGTTTTACCATTTGCCCAGCCTATTTCTTTTCCCTAGGGAGTCGCTCTCTCGAGGGTCATCTTATTTTACCCCACGGGCCAATGCTTGTCTAAGTGTTGGTCCGAACTAGAGCCCCTTGCAGCGCCACCTCGGGGAAACTTGAGGGCTGGTTTTAGTTGTACGTAGTGCTCATCCGGTGTTGCCCTGAGACCGAGATATGTGCAGCTCCTATCAGGATGTCGGCGCATCGGGCGGCTTTGCTGGTTTTGTTTTACCATTGTCGAAATGTCTTGTAACCGGGATTCCGAGACTGATCGGGTCTTCTCGGGAGAAGGAATATCCTTCGTTGACCGTGAGAGCTTATCATGGGCTAAGTTGGGACACCCCTGTAGGGTATTATCTTTCGAAAGCCGTGCCCACGGTTATGTGGCAGATGGGAATTTGTTAATGTCCGGTTGTAGAGAACTTGACACTTGACCTTAATTAAAACACATCAACCGCGTGTGTAGCCGTGATGGTCTCTTCTCGGCGGAGTTCCGGGAAGTGAACACGGTTTCTGGGTTATGTTTGACATAAGTAGGAGTTCAGGATCACTTCTTGATCATTGCTAGTTTCACGACCGTTCCTTTGCTTCTCTTCTCGCTCTCATTTGCGTAAGTTAGCCACCATACATGCTTAGTCGCTGCTGCAACCTCACCACTTGTCCTTTCCTTTCCCATTAAGCTTTGCTAGTCTTGTTACCCATGGTAATGGGATTGCTGAGTCCTCGTGGCTCACAGATTACTACACCACCAGTTGCAGGTTCAGGTTGTGCGATGATCATGACGCGAGAGCGATGTTTACTTGTTTGGAGTTCTTCTTCTGCTTCTTCTTCGATCAGGGGATAGGTTCCAGGTCGGCAGCCTGGGCTAGCAGGGTGGATGTCGTTTGAGTTTCTGTTTATGTTTCATCCGTAGTCGGATGTTGATCTTATGTATGATGTATTGATATATTCTTGCGGCATTTGTATGTCTTGTATGTATCCCCAAATATTATGTAATGTTGATGTAATGATATCCACCTTGCAAAAGCGTCTTCAAGATGCGCTTCTATCCTTGGTGGGACCTTCGTGTTCCTTTAGGATAGGGTCGCATCTTGGGCGTGACAATATTGTAGCACTAGCATGTTTCATTTGGATCAGTGAGATACACATTCTCTCTTTCCTTCTCTAATATGTAATTCGAGTGTGTTACTTTGCCTTTTCTATTGCCAATACAAAAGCATTAGAACTTAATTTATTTGCCTTCCATAAGATGGCATTGTTTTTTTGAGTGCAGGGATTCAAATATGATTAGTACTGTGTTTTCATGGTCATTCAAGTTGGGTGCTGAGTGGATACTATGGTAAGCTTAATTAAATAACTATCAATACTATGTAAATTGTAGTTCAACAAATACTTAGTCACTACTATGTAAATTGTAGTTCAACGGATACTCCATCTGTGAATGCGTCAAAACTTCCCTTCGAAATTCGTATCCTCAAGTTTCAAAGCATTTGATTTGTGAGGCATAGGTCGATTGCCATATGACTGAGAAAAACGTGATCCATTTTTGTACAAAGCTATATGCACAGTAGTCATATAGAGACGATAACAAATACGGCAACATGATTAGTGCGCACAGTCCCACCTCAAGAGACGCGCCCGGGGCGCGTCCCAACCACTAGTATATTTGAAGAATGGTGGCGTGTGACCGTTTTATCTCGGCCGTGGTGACGTTGACTGTGTTGTGCTAACGTTGGTGGCTAATTATTGTAGGTGCATGTAAAGCGATATATTATGGGCTGTTCTGAATAGAATCTCCACTATTAGAGGAAATATAGTTGGAAAACAATTCCTACTACTAATTATCAGCTACATGTCTATGCGTTGTCATGGAACGATAATGGTCTTTTCTTAGCGATGCCAACCCAAGAAACTTTGGCTTGAAACTGAGGCAATCTTTTCCTATCAAGCTTGCGGAATAAGTGGGAATGAAGATAACTAAATGAAAACCATGCTCCAACTAAAACATTCTTGAACCGAGCAGTGCCCTACTTGACGAATGCCACCCCTCCGGTAGATGGCCACCGTAGAGCATCCGACACCCCTCTCTTGTGTAGACGCCCCAGTTGGACGTGCATGTGAGTTCCAGGTTGTCGCACTGCCCCCTCCGCAAAGTCATTTTTACCGGAGCTGGGAGCTACCGGTGGCATTGCAACCAATGGTGTACTGACATATGTAAAGTTATGGGACCATATGCATGTATATATGAAAGTATTTGGTGGAGAGCATCTCTTGTATTTCTGATTTTAGTCAAACCAATGTCAGGATAGTGCAGTACCTTTTTACAGAGGTACTCCCTCCGTTCCCAAATACAAGTCTTTTTAGAGATTCCGACAAGTGACTACATACGGAGCAAAATGAGTGAATCTACACTCTAAAATATGTCTACATACATCCGTATGTTGTAGTTCATTTGAAATGTCTAAAAAGACTTATATTTAGGAACGGAGGGAGTAGTACGCACGCATGCATGCAACATCTCTCTTCAACATATCCATACATTTTCTCTGTTTAAAATTTTAGATGCCCAATATCTTCAACAGTAATGATTTATCACTGAAATTTTTTATATATTCAAATTTCTGAACACATGATCTTTAGAACAAGACCAATAACAAATTTAATTTTTGGTATTTCAATCATATCAAACTTTCAATTTCACTCATTTCAAATTTACTTATTCGAAATAATTGTAATAAGTACTGAAATGATTGAAACCGTTTTCTGAAGAAAAACAATCATGCATATGAAACATATTTCAATGTGAACTTGTTATTTCAGAGATGCGACACTAGTGAAATATTTTTTTTGCAATGACTAAAATCAGGTTTCTGAAATAAGTGAAATTTGTTTCATGAAGCAAGTGAAATTGTTTTTTCAATTCATAACTTTTTGAATTGTGTGAAATAGGTTTTGGAAATATGTTTCAAGATATTTCATAAATACGAAGTGAAATTAGTATTAGAGATTTTCTTTGTAAATAGTGAATCAGTTTTCCAAATCAGTGAAATGTGTTTTTTCAAACTAGTGAATTACTGATTTTGGAATGAGTGGAATTATATTCTTTGAAATGAGTGAAACAGTCAAAGTACTTTTTGAGATATATTTTGTAATGAGTAAAAACTGTTCTCCAATTCAGTGAAATGCTTTTCTTCAAATATTCTTTGAAATGAGTGGAATTATATTCTTTGAGATATATTTTGTAGTGAGATATATTTTGTAATCGGTTTTCTGAAACAAGTGAATTTTTTTTTTCAATTGAGCTAGTGTAATGTGTTTTCCGAAATGAGTGAAATAAGTTGTTTGAAAAGAGTGAAATAAATCTTTTTGTTGTGAAACGGATTTTTTCAATGTTCGAAACTGATTTTTCTGCTGAGTGAAATACGTTTCTATTTCTTTTCGTAAATAAGAAGTTGAATTAGTTTTTGAGATATAGTTTGTAATGAGTGAAATTAGTTTTCCAAATCGGTGCAATGTGCTTTTTCTGAAATACTTATTTTGAAACGGCTGAAATTATATTCTTTGAAATGAGTGAAATAGTTTGGAAATATTACTTATTGAAAAATATTCAAATTAGTTTTTTGAAATTAGTTCAAAAATTGAAATATTTTTTTATGAAATACCGAAACATTCTTATGTTATTTGAAAGATAATTGAAATATGTAAAATAAAAAGTAGTTCAAATATATCCAAGATTGATCTTGTTTTGAAGGCCTTGTCACCAAATATTCGAATATATAAAAAGTTTCAAAAATGAACATTTGGTTCAAAACATATCAAGTATTGAAAAATATGAGGATGGAAATTAATCCATGTGAGATGTATGGGAACAGAGACTGCATGCATGCATCGTTCGTCTCCACTCTAACTCTCTCTCCTTCGTAAAAAGGCTGAAAAGACATGCAGTATCAGTCTTGTCAGTTGTATTCAACTAGTATAATAGAGAGAATCAATTTACAAGTTTATCGGAGTCAACAGCACGCATCTTGAGAAAGCTGATGGATGGTGGATAGCCCACCGGTACATCCCGCCACCGGTAAATTTACTTATTCGCTGCCCCCTCTCACATGCGGGATTTCCACGAAGGCTCAGCAATGACCGACACCCTCAATGTTCGACCCCACTCGTGGCGTCGAGTTGAGTCCCCTCCCTCCGACGAGCAACTCGTGTGGTGCGGTGAATCCGTAGCTTGGCGATAAATAGATGGTGAAAAGGAAATGGGAAACGAGAGAGATAGAGGAGATAATATTGCCCCCCGGTGAGTCATTGGATGGCTCACGCCTGCCTTTGCTTTTCGTTCGACACCTAGCATGTGGCCACTCGGAGACTACAAATAACACGCGCTCTCCTATTAGCAGTTATGTAAAAACAATGATGGAATTTTATTTACCCTTGCACCTCTATTCCTTGGCAACAATGCCATTTTACCAATAGTAAAAAAATAATATCATTACCAAATACTCTCTGAAGATGAAACAATGATGCTTCTTTTTGACATAACATCAATTATTAGAAAAATAATTCTTATATATATAAAAGGCCCTAAGCTATTTTTCTGGTCTCCTTTTTTGACGATCACCCCGTTGAATAGTCGAAAGCAGTAATTTCATTTTTTTATTAATACTCTCGTCATTTATCCTTGCTCTAGCATTGCTGGCCCCTTCTAAAATTTTAATAGATCTATTAAATGTTCTTCGTGTACCACCAGATATGATGAGATATTGCATGTCTGAATTAACTAATGAAATCATTCTCACCTACCACGAGCGTGTGTTGTATTAAATTTCTTATTTACGAATAATGAAAGATGCATGTACTACAGTACCCCTCCCCCCATATACATATACTAGTAAGGTACATTTGGCAAGCAAATTATGAAAAAATACCACACTATAGCATGTAAGCTTTGAGTCATATATGCATGATGTAGATGTTCGTTTAATTCTTATAGTTCATCTCATTCAAAATCAATTAGTTTTTATAAAAAAATTAATCTATTTTAAGATTCATGGAATTGTGCATTCTAAATCATAAAGTAAAAACAAATAATGGCAATTCATCTAGAAAAAACAAGTTTGGGCAATTATGATACGGAAGATTCTAGAACAAAGGAGAAGTGCTTGTGTTTTGAGGTTTGTGCATTATGCTTAAGTTCAACCATGGAGTTTTCTAGATTGTACATGTGGCGGAATCTGGTGGAATGTAGATGATATCCAACGGCTAGTAGTGCTCGGATTTGCCATCTCTGCACCGTCGGATTGGCTTTATCCAACGACCATCTTTCAAAGTTATTCGCACACTATATAGGGTATAGATATCTGATAAATGAAACTAAAACAAAGGCGCGATAATAAATACGGTATATAACAAAAGGAAAAATGAACTCATACAATATTACAATCAGTTAAATCCTATCCAAATGCAATGGCATCTCTTAACACAAAAAGTGAAGCGAACCAACCTGTGGTTGAGATGGTTAGGTGGATAGTGGTATCCCCAATCCACCAGGGTTCAAATCCTGGTGCTCGCATTATTCCTGGATTTATTTCAGGATTTCCGGCGATGCGCTTTCAGTGGGAGGAGACGTTCCTGTCAACGACGAGGCGCCTACGGTGACTTCGTAAATTTCAAGATGATATGCCGGCTCAGTCTCTCGGAGATGCTCATAGGGGAAGGGTGTGCGCGCTTGTGTCTGTACTGATGCTAAAAAAAAGTTAGTTAACTGGACCGAACCAAGTTCCCGACCCAAAAAAAAACACAAAAAGTGAAATAAATCAACTAATCAAAAGATTGTCCTTGTTATCTATCTTGCTATTGTTGCTTGTTTGAGTTACAAAGAATATTTTTAAATGAATGAAGGTACTTTCGATTCTATATATTCTAGGCAACATGATCAACATTGTACTCAGTAGCATCTCCCTCCTCTAACAACTAAGCTTCTGCCCTACTTTACTTCACATATCCTTTGTTCAAGTTCAGAAATTGCCATATAGATTTCATTACAAGGACTCCTAATTTCTCTTGTCCTATAACGCCTTCAAGCTGCCAATATGTGCCCATAAAGGCTGTATGTGGACAGAATGTACTGGCACATTATGAAATAGTTACCTGCACAAACCAAGAATCTTAGGCACCTTTATGCTCTCTTTTGTACAAAATCAGTGATCGGGGCCCCAGGGAGGCGGGTTTGCACCGAACCAGATAAAGGATTGCCGGGTTTAGTTTTGCAATAGCATATACGTGCAGGTAATCCCTTCCTTCTGCATGTCCCAGATATTTGTGAAGAAATATTATAAGAGGTTCATATGACAAATCAGCTGATCAAAGAACAATGCCACAAGGAGGGCTAATTCAGCAAATATAACTCGCCATGACAGCGTAAATCCGAGCATTCTTGCTCCTGCTTCCTGTACACTTATGTATAGATTTGATCGTATCCTTCGCTTTCCTTGTGATAATAATAGGGAGAAAAAAAAAGGAATCATTCTAGGTAAAAATATATATTTACAAATTATTCTGCACCTGCTATAGTTCAACCACGCTCTCCCGCAATAAATGGAAAACTCCCCAAAGGGAGATGTGGCATCACCACATGGGAGACTCCAACTCCGGTAAGTAGAGTTTGGTGCACGTCTCTCTTTACTACGACAACAGAAATTGCAAGCTACTTTGGGTGCCAATGTATTTACTTTGTTAAAGCTCAACTATAGGTTGATGCTCTAATATTGAGTTGAACTTATGTAATTTATTGTGTTTGTTGTTTCCATTGTCCAAAAGGGACTTCCGAACTTGCATTCACCATAAGTGTCAACTTTTGCAGAAGGTTCACAAGGCCCAATGTGTAATGAGCTTCCTAAAGAATCAAAGGAAAACACTCACATGATGCTTTTGGAATTCCTAGTAGCAACTGAATAAGAATGAAATTAACTTGATCCAAAAATGAAGTGGGCTTCCAAAGACCACAAAACATGTTGATGCACTAAAATAGGAAAATGAACTGTGGATATACACAACATGACTAACAAGTCTAACTTCCATTTCCGCACTTCATGTCCAAGTCTTGGTGCATAGTGCAATATTGCATAACCCAGCCATCAAAACTTGAAGGAAAGCAGTAGTAACACCTGAACTGATTGTGATGACATATTATGCCAACTTTGCATATGCCCGCATCACTAGCATTTTCAAATCACTGATAAATCCCAAGCCTATAACAAACTCAAAACAAACCCTACTGTTTCAAACATGAAAAATAAATTTTAGTGTATTTATCACTCAAGGAGGAATGACAAAAAAATATTAGTCTATTTGTCACTCAAGGAGGAATCCCATGTCTACCACAATGCATTGCAGTTTTTTTTGTTGCCTCTTATAGTTGCAGCACATTGGGGGAGGCCCAAACCCTATCAAGCGGGGAGATGTGTGTTATGTGGGATGCTTCTTATGGGAGGGGCACTTTTGGGGTTTCTGACCACATGGGCCCGACCCGATTAATCGCTTGTCAGAGCTATAAACCAGCCCATATAATTAATAGCAAGGATAAGGCATAATCTTAGTGGTTACTTACCGAGTAGAGATTAATCGGACGATAAATCGTTGACTGGACGATATTTTCAAAATTGGTATTGGGAGCAATGATGAGTCATGACAACTCATCTAGCAAGAATGGAGATTAATTTATCTTTAAACTTTGCATACCAACGGGTCAAATGATGACAGTCCAAACTAACCCATTCGTCACTCAAGTAAGTTAACTTAACTATCTCGCATTACGTGGTGTGACACTAAATGCAACTGTCTGCAATCCCAACAACTTCATCACCTTACCTTCTTCCCGCCATGCTCAACATCTACGCGCATTCACATGGTATGATTTAGGATAAATATGCAACCCTTACAAAAAATTCACCGATTAACAACGCCTTATTACAAATCAGGTTGACCTAATAAGCCGCAACATTTCTGAGAGAACTCGAATCACCTATGCTGTGTTGTGAATTTGCAGTGTCTCAAAACCCGACAGGAAGAATTGCTACAACCAACCACAACTTAGACACACTAGTAGAAAACGGGGCAAACGTCACAGGGCAGTTTTCACATTAGCCCCGGTTCAGTCACGAACCGGGACTAATGTGAGCATTGGACCCGGTTCGTGAGCCCAGGGGGCCGTCCGGGGCCTCGTGGGCATTGGTCCCGGTTCGTATGGACCCTTTGGTCCCGGTTGGTAGTACAAACCGGGACCAATGGGCCACGCTCCTGGCCCACCACCCTTTAGTCCCGGTTCATACCACAAACCGGGACTAAAGGGCGCGGCCAGTGTTTAGTCCCACCTCGCCAACCGAAGGGGGCTCACACCAGTTTATAAGTCCGTCCCTCTCTGCCTTTTAAAGTGAAAATAGATGCCCTTATACAGGGAATTTGACCTAAATTCATAGTAAATTTCATAGAAATTTATTATGAATTTAGGTTGAATTTTCTCTATAAGCGCATCTATTTTCATTTTTTATTTATAAAATAAATAAACCTTAATAAAATAAATAAAACTAAATAAACCTTAATAAAATAAAATAAAATAAACTATAGTAACTACAATAAATAAACCTTAATAAATTAAGTAAAAATAGCAGCAGTAAAATAAATAAAAATAGCAGCAGTAAAATAAATAAAAATAAAATGCGTCAGGAAGAGATTGTCCGTTTTGTACACGAAGTGCATCCAGTTTATGCCGTAACCCTCTCAACTTTCTTGCACATGCTATGTGGATGAAATGATGATATCATGCCAAACTTTCAACCTTTTCAGAGTTCATTTGAAATGCTTTTCAATTTTAGGGTCTTATAGCTCAAAATAATTAGTAAATGCATGAAAAATAACAAATGAAGTCAGAAAGGATTGAAAAATGATGATGTGGCTTTGAATGGTGCATTTTGAACACACAAAAAGTCAGGAGTTCAAATAAGTTTTAAAAAATGAAATCCCTTTGTAACAGACGAGTTTCCGGATGAAATCCTGATACTTTAAAAGAGATTGTCCGTTTTGTACACGAAGTGCATCCAGTTTATGCCGTAACCCTCTCAACTTCCTTGCACATGCTATGTGGATGAAATGATGATATCATGCCAACTTTCAACCTTTTCAGAGTTCATTTGAAATGCTTTTCAATTTTAGGGTCTTATAGCTCAAAATAATTAGTAAATGCATGAAAAATAACAAATGAAGTCAGAAAGGATTGAAAAATGATGATGTGGCTTTGAATGGTGCATTTTGAACACACACAAAGTCAGGAGTTCAAATAAGTTTTAAAAAATGAAATCCCTTTGTAACAGACGAGTTTCCGGATGAAATCCTGATACTTTGAAAGAGATTGTCCGTTTTGTACACGAAGTGCATCCAGTTTATGCCGTAACCCTCTCAACTTTCTTGCACATGCTATGTGGATGAAATGATGATATCATGCCAACTTTCAACCTTTTCAGAGTTCATTTGAAATGTTTTTCAATTTTAGGGTCTTATAGCTCAAAATAATTAGTAAATGCATGAAAAATAACAAATGAAGTCAGAAAGGATTGAAAAATGATGATGTGGCTTTGAATGGTGCATTTTGAACACACAAAAAGTTAGGAGTTCAAATAAGTTTTAAAAAATGAAATCCCTTTGTAACAGACGAGTTTCCGGATGAAATCCTGATACTTTGAAAGAGATTGTCCGTTTTGTACACGAAGTGCATCCAGTTTATGCCGTAACCCTCTCAACTTTCTTGCACATGCTATGTGGATGAAATGATGATATCATGCGAACTTTCAACCTTTTCAGAGTTTATTTGAAATGCTTTTCAATTTTAGGGTCTTATAGCTCAAAATAATTAGTAAATGCATGAAAAATAACAAATGAAGTCAGAAAGGATTAAAAAATGATGATGTGGCTTTGAATGGTGCATTTTGAACACACACAAAGTCAGGAGTTCAAATAAGTTTTAAAAAATGAAATCCCTTTGTAACAGACGAGTTTCCGGATGAAATCCTAATACTTTGAAAGAGATTGTTCGTTTTGTACACGAAGTGCATCCAGTTTATGCCGTAACCCTCTCAACTTTCTTGCACATGCTATGTGGATGAAATGATGATATCATGCCAACTTTCAACCTTTTCAGAGTTCATTTGAAATGTTTTTCAATTTTAGGGTCTTATAGCTTAAAATAATTAGTAAATGCATGAAAAATAAAAAATGAAGTCAGAAAGGATTGACAAATGATGATGTGGCTTTGAATGGTGCATTTTGAACACACAAAAAGTCAGGAGTTCAAATAAGTTTTAAAAAATGAAATCCCTTTGTAACAGACGAGTTTCCGGATGAAATCCTGATACTTTGAAAGAGATTGTCCGTTTTGTAACATGCCATTGGTGGCACGAACCGGGACCAATTCCACCCTTTGGTCCCTGTTGGTGCCACGAACCGGTACTAATGAGGCTGTGGCCCCACGAGCACCTTTAGTACCTGTTCGTGGCACGAACCGGTACTAGAGTTTCTTACTAGCTAAGCAGTTTTTTAGTCCCACCTCGCTAGCTGAGAGGCACTAGGAGCGGTTTATAAGCCCTGAGTGCAGAGACGATGAAGAACAGGCGCAATGCTCACGTTGCTTAGCTTCAAGCCTTGAGGAATAAGGTAGACTGCATCGAGCTATGTGCAGTGCAGTCTACACTATTCCGAAAGGCTTGAAGCAAATCAACGCGCATTGCGCCTCTTTTTTATTTTTAATCATTAAAAGCAAAAAAGAATTTTCATAAAGAACTTTTTTTATAGAAACTTTAATAGCAGAAAGAATTATCATAAAGTAAAATAAATAAGTAATTAGAAACAAAATAAAATAAAATAAATAAGTTTTTTGTTGTAAGTAGAAATAAAACAAAATAAATAGCAAAAAGAAAATAAAAAACTAAATACAGAAAAAAGAATTTTCATAAAGAACTAATGGCACTAATAGAAAGTTTATATGTTTTCTAAAACTAATGGCACTAACAGACAGTTTATAATTTTGCTGACCTAAAAGCAAAAAGAATTAAAAAATAAAGCAAAAAACAAAAGAAAATAAATAATGCAAAAAATTTAAAAAACTGCCACCTATTGGGCCACCACGGCCTGAATACGACTAGAAACCCAACCTGGGCCAGAATTCAGGCCCGCAGAAGGCCCAATAGGCCCACAGACAGCACAGTGTGACATTAGGCCCGTAAGCCTGCATTTGAGAGGAGCTCGAGAGGGCAGCCGCCGTGGGGCTTATAAACCACTCCGAGCCCCTCTCAACTAGCGAGGTGGGACTAAACTTTTGGCCGCGGGCAGCGCAAGGCCTTTGGTCCCGGTTGGTGGCACCAACCGGGACCAATGCCCCCCCTTTAGTCCCGGTTGGTGCCACCAACCGGGACCAAAGGCCTCTGCTTCCCGCCCTTTGCGCTGGTGAAAGAGGCCTTTAGTCCCGGTTGGTGGCACCAACCGGGTCCAAAGGGTGGGTATTGGTTCCGGTTGGAGCCACCAACCGGGACCAAAGCCTTTGTTATATAAGTAGCACTTTGGAAATTTGCGGTGTTCCATCGCCAGTGTCCCCCCGCCCGACGACGCCGCGAGCTCGATCTACGCCGCCAGGCTGCCCCGTCGTCGTCGCCGTCGCCCGTGCCCCCGAGCCCACGCCATCGCCCGTCGCCGTCGTCCTCCGCCCCCCGCCGCCGTCGCCGTCGGCATCCGCCGCGCGCCCCCGAGCCGTCGCCCCGTACGTCACCGTCGCCGCCCTCCGCCCCCGGCCCGCCGCGGTCGCCGTCGCCCTCCGCCACCCACGCCGTCGCCCTCCGCCACCCTGTGAGTGCCGCCCCGATCCCCTCCTCCTCCTCCCTGTAATATGAATGTGTAGTTAGATTTGTGTAATTAGATTTGTATGTGTAGTATTAATTTGGATGTAATTAGATTTGTATGTGTAGTATTAATTTGGATGTGTAGTTAGATTTAGTTGTTGTAATTAGATTTGTATGTGTAGTATTAATTTGGATGTGTAGTTAGATTTGTAATTTAGTTGTATTAATTTGGATGTGTAGTTAATTAGATAATTTAGTTGTTGTAATTTAGATGTGTAGTTTAGATTTTTTTTGATGATATTATTATTGAATACGCAAATGTTTGTATGTTCATATGCAAAGAATATATCAATTTTTTCATAGAATTTTTATGATTTTTTCTGTTGTAATTTTGTTCATAGAATTTTTATGATTTTTTTTGTTCATAGAAATTGTGTATGATCAAAGTCATTTATGTATGTTCATATTTAGAAGAAAAAGAAGGAGAGAAAAAAGGAAAATAAGAAGGAGAAGAAGAAGAGAAGAAGAGAAGAAGAGGAGAGGAAGTAGAGGAGAAATAAATAAGAAGATGAAAAAGAAGAAAAAAAGAGTAGAAGAAGAAGAAATAGAGGAGAAGAAGAATATTATTATATTTCTTCTTCTTCTCCTCTATTTCTTCTTCTTCTACTCTTTTTTCTTTTTTTTCTTCGATCTCCTCCTCTATTCCTTTCTTCTTCTCCTCTTTTTTTTGCGTCTTCTTCCTCTTCTTATTTTTTATCGGGTATGTCGTTGTCGATATATGTACCCCCCTCCCCGATAACTTTTAGTAAGTACTACCTAGAAAGTGTTTAATAGAATTAGTTAGAAAAATAATAGAACTAGTTAAACTAGCTAGTTTATTTTTAGTAAGTACTACTTTATTCTATTTATAGTAAGGAAATTAATAGAACTAGTTTGTTTTTTTAGTTAAAGCAATTATTCCCGCATCGACGTCGACGATGCCTATCCCGCATCCTCGTCGTCGACTCGGCGGAGGAGGCCGGCTTGATCAGAGGGGCCATGTCCGGGACTGGGCTCCGCCGGGCTGGTTTTGGGAGGTGCTACCTTCCGGTGGGCGTAGGTTGGTGAGGAACCAGCCCGTCGTTGACCCGATCCTTGTTTGGTGGCGCTCGCGTGGGCCAGTGACGGTGCCGAGGCTTCCGGACACCGCGGAGGAGGTACGTCACCGTGTCAGCGAGGAGGACCAGCACGTCCGTCGCTACATGGTTGCGTTGGAGGGCAGGTTCGACAGTACCTGGCAGGTTCTTCAGGGATCTCACTGGAGCTATGATCCTGTGATGGTTCCGTCCCTTTGGGTGTCCACCGCCCGCGCCGATGTCCGTCGGGCGCTACTGTTCTAGTTGTACTAGTGATGCTATATGTATGATAGTATTCGAGGTGTATTAGTGATAATATTCGGCGATGTACGGACGCATGGAGATGATGTAGTTTTGCTTATAATTGAATGCATCCTAATTTGGATACTACTTTATTTTGTGATTTGATTTTGCTTATTGAATGCTCAAAGTGGAAAACTACTCCGATCCTACTTTGAATGCTAAAATTGGAGAGCACTATGATTAGTTGATAGCTTATAGGGTTTTTGTTTTCGCAGAAATCTAGGAGGCCCCCCCCCCCGCCCCTCCATCATCCCCGCCGTCGTCCCCGTCACCGCCCCCTCCGACATCGAGGTGAGACCAGCCAAATCCTCTTTTAGAAAGATAATTAAACGATATTTCGGGTTGACTGTAAGTCTGTTGAGTCTCCACCATATATGAGAGGACGAAGAATCCCGACTGTGTTGTCGTGGGGGTAGCTTCTCCTTCGTTCCCGTGTGCTAGACAATTTGGTGTAATGCACTCGAGAACGAAAGGAGGAGCTACCATCACCGACGGTCGCAAATGTCAGAGAGGAATCAGTGAGGGAGAGTTCCACCATATATATATGAGAGGACGAAGAATCCCGACTGTTGTCGTGGGGGTCGCTTCTCCTTTGTTCCCGTGTGCTAGCTAGACATTTTGGTGTAATGCACACGGGGACAAAGGGAGGAGCGACCATCACCAACGGTTGAATGTATACACCACGTGAGCTGAGAGTTTTCAAGAAAAGACTCGACAAACCGATAGTCAACCCGTGATGAATAATAATGATCTAACTTAGGTTTTTTAGTACATATATTTAATTGTAGATGTTTAATATTTGAATTATATATGAACATAGGAAATGTCGTACTCAGACGACGAAAGTCTCCCGGGGGAGTGCGACTGGTGCCACGACGACCGAGGTCAGTGCGACAGGCCTCACCTGGACGAAGATCGACGCTTCAGTATTAAGCTGGAGGAGACGTTCGATGTTGAAACGGTACGCAACGACGACAAGTGTTATTTTTTCGTAATTAAGCATGACTTCAACTATTTCAACGTGTACTTTTCATCTTTTACAATTCGGCTAGCTTATCCCATGCCATGCAAGACGCTACGTCTTGGAGAGGATGGGTTTTGAAGACCATGAAAGTATGGAAACAAAGAAAATTCACCTAAGGACCCATCATGATATAGATTTTGAAGTAAAGCTGTATAATTCTGAGAGCGTAACCCATTTTGGTTGCAAAAATTGGGAAGCATTTTGCAAGATGTATGGTTTTGATGAGGGTATGCTTGTCACCATGGATCTTGGTGATCCTGACATCGAGCAAGACAATATGGACATTTGGGTCCTTGTTGATACGCCTCCAATTCTACCGCTATGTGAGTTTCTCAAACATAGTTATTAGCTAATTTATATTGTTCATTTCAAAATAGTTGACAGCTTATTTTCATTGACAGCTTATTTTGATTGTTCAAACAATGTGCGGAACATGGTAGACAGAACCTACTACACCGATGGCTCTGAGTTAACTTATAAGGAGAAAACTCATCTGGTCGGATTTTGTACTGATATTGAGAATTACAATATCTACAATCAAACTCCTCATCATTATGGTCCTCCATACGTGCCACTAGTGCACGTGGTGAACTACGGTAACTACTATGGAGATACCCTGGTAAGATTTCTTACTATTACGACATCCGTGCATATTTTGCATAGTTCTAGAACTAGTGCATTATCATTGCTAACTATGAAGTTATTACTATGTTTTTCAACAGATAATCCCAGAGGATTGTGTGCCTCATTTGATGTATCAGAATGGTAGGCTTGATGTTTTGAATATACAACCAGGTCATCCTACGAATCTCAACTGTCCATACCGGATTTCTAAAAGAAGTGGAGACATGCAAATCAAAGAATGGAAAAAATGTATGGACAGTCGCAAGGAGCTTCTTGGAAGCAAAAGGAAGCGAGGCGCAAGAATTGGAGACAGGATGATCTCCATTCTCCATAATGGAGAGTCAGGGTCTATATTGTGTTATGCTATTTTACCTTAAAGAGGGTATTTCGGTCCTACCTAATACTGATGATCATGTGCTAAGAACAATTAAGTAGGGTTGGTTCGATGACTGTGAGGATGATGATCGTATGACTTGTTAGTAATAACGAGTAGAAGTTGTATGATGATGATTAGTAGGACTTGTTATTATATATGATGATGCATGATGCGTGCATGAAGAGTTATTATATATCAGCGGGTGAAATGAACATGGATTGGATTGAAGTGAAGGCAACATGCATGTGGTGCGTGTCGAAAGTAGTACAATCCAAACTTGATCAAGTCCGGATTAGTATTACTTTCGACATGCACCACATGTTGCCTTCACTTCAATCTAAGCCATGTTTAGGCATAGCAGTACGTAGCGTTGGTAAACCAAGCACGGAGATATAAGAGAGGACACTTCTCTCTAATAGCTACCTAATAACAACCTAAATTAACCCCCCCAAAACCCCCAAACCCCCCCCCCCCTTTCAAAAAAAAACAAAAACCTCAGCTCCTGCCAGGTGCTGACGCGTGGATGCCTATTGGTCCCGGTTGGTGGCACCAACCGGGACCAAAGGCCCTCCTGCCTGGGCTCCCCGCACTGGCCACGTGGACGGCCTTTATTCCCGGTTCATGTAAGAACCGGGACTAAAGGGCTAGGGCATTAGTAACGACCCTTTAGTCCCGGTTCCTGAACCGGGACTAAAGGCCCTTATGAACCGGGGTAAAAGCCCCTTTTCCTACTAGTGACATAAGATAATCTCAAGAGAATTCACAAAAGATCTATATTATAAGAATGTTTACAAGCATGTAGAAGACATGTGTACCGTGTTAGTGTTGTTCTTCTAAAGTTTTTGACACTTTTTTTATGGATTTACTATTCATGCTTGTAGCGGACGCCTCTCTCAATATTAGAGTACATAATTTCTTGAATAACAACATATAATGTTCTGGGTCTAAAATAATGTCAATCTGCATTGAATCTTATCTTGATCTAGTTGTCGAGATGAGTTACTCAATTGGCATATTGACCAACCTGAATCTTAACATTTCTTCAGCACCACCACCTTTCTTGTGCAAAATCACCCGCGGTCAGCTTACCGCCATCACGATTGTAGGGGTTAAATGGGTGGACAATGTTTTGTGTGAAATTCTAAGTCAGCTAAGTTAACTTTCCTAACTTAATGTGTCATAATTAGAAGTCTAATAAGACGTATCATACTTAATTCCTTTGCGGTTGGCATGACATGCCTTCTGGGTTTTTTTGGTGTAGGATTCTCACAGAGGAGGCAATTGAGTAATCAGAGTACCCTGGCACTAAAAAGTTTGTATCAGCCTATCATGCGCTTAGGGGGACTCTCATGCAAAAACAAAAGGTGATACAACAACCTCTTTTCACGGGTCATATTATCCTGTCACTATCCTTGAGCATACTATGAATAGCAATACCACCCATATTTGGATCACTGATATAACCAAACACAAAAAACATAGCACAATCTCTTTTGTAGTAGTAGAAAGAGAGGCATGCACCAAACTCTACCTACCGGAGTTGAAGTCTCGCGTGTGGCGATGCCACGTCTTCCCTTTAAGGGAATTTTCCTTTTATTTGGGGGGGGGGGGGGGGGGGGGACTGATTGAATTATGGTAGGTGCAAAGTATAATTTTCGTAGCTCCACTATCGGCTGATGTTTTACTTTGCGGGTCGGAATGATTTTGGTGGTGTTAAGTAAACTTGCTTGCTGGTTCTGATCTTCACGAGATGATATGGGGGTGCCCCTGCCCCCCCCCCCCCCCCCCCCACCCAGTTGTGTTGTTAGCCGTTAGATGTGGCGGCGGTTGAAACTTTGTTCGCTAGGCCTAATTGTTTGTTCCGCCTTTGCATGGCGATGCTATTTTCCTATATTTTTGTTGTGTTATCTATTGAATTGCCAAACCCAACACACTTTCTGGTCGTATGAAAAAAGAAAGGTTGATGCTCTAATCTTGAGTCGATCTCTTATTTACTTTATTTAGTTGTTGCCATCATCCTAAGGCCATGTTCGGTTAATCCCCTCCCACAGGGATTGAAGGGGATCGGGGAGGTTTTAGGGGAATTTTGACTTGCAAGGGATTGAATCCCTTTCAAACCTCTCCATTTCCTGCCTAACCGAACAAGGCCTAAAGGGACTCTGGACCTACATACAACAAAAGCCTCGACTCTTGGCTCCTGCTACAAGATTTACAAGGGCCAAAATATAATGAGTTCTTCTGAAGGCTTGAAGTTAACCACTACGAGGTGAAAGATTCCCTACAACAATCTTGTTGTGATCACTTATTATGCCAACTTTGCATATGTGCACGTAGCCAAAATTTCAATGTCCCTGATACATCCCAAACCTACAACTCAAAACAAGCCCTACTTATTTCAGACATGGCTTAACAAATACCGAGCAATTTTTAACTCACAACATGCACCATTGCAATGCAAGGTTTTGCTGCTTTTATAGCTGTTTAGTTCAGTGACTTTATTTGATTTGTCCTCGTCTCCTCTATAAATCCCCTGCTTATAAAATAGTGCAAGTTAGAAGAAAATTTGTACTCCCTCCGATCCATGTTAATTGTCAGCCAGTGATCAAGAAACATAAGCGTCATACATGAACACAACAAATGCATGTTGTAGTTTTCAATAGCGTAGGGTCAGTTTGGCCGAGCAAGATCACAGACCATGCCAACAGCAGCATAGTGGGAAACAGCATAACAAAACAATTTGCCAAAGCGAGAATAATAGACAGGAGAACTAAAAACAAAGGGCATTGATCCCATCATGAGCATACATTGCGACAGCAATTCTAATCAGACCAAGAACAAAAATACCGCACTCGGAGCATAAACAACATTTTACTTGTCGATTAGATCTGGAGAAAGTAGTTGACACAATAGCAAAACATATGCTCCATAGCCCATAGGGTTATAACCAGAAAATTAAAGATAATACATTCTTCTTGTGGGAAGTTCTGGCACAACATTCTAAACATAACAGGATACCATCAGCTTAGAAGAGAGATGTTCCCTTGCCCTTCTTGTCTCCACCGATTTCAAAGTGCTTGCACCTCTGTAGTAACAAAGAAATCATGGTGTCAGATACATACACATAACAGAATATAGCAAGGAAATGGCAAAGCAGATAAGAGGGATGCAGGTACCTTGATAGCGCGTTGTGAGTAATGCTTGCAGCTCTGGCACTGCAACTTCAGCACAATCTTCTTTGTTGTCTTGGCCTGAAACAAAAAGAAGAATAAACATCCAGATGCAAAGAAGCAACAGAAACGAGTTAACATAAACGGCCAACATTTCCAAAGTAACTTGAGTTTTACATCAAAGAAGATATATGCCCACAGAAACGAGTAACATACCTTCTTGTGGAAAACAGGCTTTGTCTGGCCACCATATCCAGACTGCTTGCGGTCATAACGACGCTTCCCCTGAGCAGAAAGGCTATCCTTGCCTTTCTTGTACTGGGTAACCTTGTGGAGGGTGTGCTTCTTGCACTCCTTGTTCTTGCAGTAGGTCTTCTTCGTCTTCGGAACGTTCACCTACAAAAATTACCATACCATACTTAGCCAACAGGAATAAACACCCAGGAATTTTACAACACAGGACAAACAAAAAGAAATCATAGCTGAACTCATAACCCATGCTTGTTAGTTTAAGATGTGGAGAAGGACGTTCTTGACTCCCAGTGAATCACGAGGGTCCAAAAATACAGAGGGCAGAATTTCCAATTTTCAATTACACAAATAATGAAAAGAGAACTCAAGCCAAAGATGTTATGTTGAACTAGAAAAGCACCCAGCTGGCCAAACAAAAGGGAGTACATTACATACTCCTAAACAGGACAGGTTGAGTTAGCTAGCAATGTTGGTATGCCAGCCCTAGTCCATAGAGAGATAGGCTGTAGGGGGGATACATCATGACACTCGTTGCTTATATAGCCAAAGGTTTCAGGAACCTCTAGTACACAAGCTGATTAACTGCATCTGAATGACACCATACAGTGCAAACAAACTGTTAGACTATGATCTAACCTTGCAAGCATATAACTAGAATAAACGTGTACATTTGGGATATATCAATAGCCATGACAACTCAACTAACAAGAAAACTGGAGACTGATGTATTTTCAGCTTAAAATACCAATGGGGTCAGAAGATGACAATTCAAACCAACCCATCCGTCCTTCAAACAAGTTAACTCAACACATCCAAGGACCTGAGCTGCACAATGTGATACTGAATGTAATGTAAGTGTCTCCAATCCCCACATCCCAATCACCCTCCCCTTCTTCCCGACATGCTGGAGATCCAGCAGCATCAACACGGTGCGACTTAAGAGAAATACACGGCTCCTATGGCAATTTCATCCGATTAACAGCACCGCATTACGAAACCCCGCTCCACGGATTCCCTCCGCGCTCGCAAAACATTCCACCGAGCGCCGAAGCTGTTGTAAATCTACCGAATCTGGGCTAGTTCGGAAACCAGGACAATCGCTACGACCGACCGCAGGTACCTAGATCAGTCGGGGAGAGGAGACTCACCATGGCTGCGGAAGCGGCGGTGGATCCGCGACGACGACGGCGAGGAGGAGGAGTGCGCGCCTGGGTGAGAACACGAGGAGTGCGCCGCCGCCGCCGAAAGCTCAAAGGGTCGGAGAGCGAAGGGGTGCGCGCTTATATACGAGGGCGCGGCCAGCTAGGGTTTCGCCCTCACTCGCGTGTCGCTGCAGGTGGGTCCCGGTGTATATCGGCCACCCGGGCCAGTTATTGGGCCGGTGAAATGGTTCCCCCAGGCCTATGTGACACCGAAGGTCTAAATGGGCTGGAGGGTGGGCATTTCCGTCTCCGCGTCGCATCTTGGTGGACTCCGGCCAGCGAGGGGAAGAGAAGCAGCCGCCGTCCAGTCGATCTCGGGATCTCTCGTCGCCGGCGCGCGTAGGGAGGGGAGCTGAGGAGGGGTGGTTGCGAGGTGAGTCGGTCTCCTCTGTTCTCTCCGTCGATGGTGCCTAGTAGGATTCATGTGTGAATTGGATTTGAGCCGCCATTTCGGTCCTTTTCTTGGAGTGACAGGGAATAGTGGTGGTGGTGATAGGAGGAGGATGAGCGAGAGCGAGCAGAGGCCGGTGCCGAGGAGGGAGAGCCCGTGGGGCTTGCCGGAGGGGGACAAGCGGCAGCCCAAGGCGCACCGCTGCAACGACCGCGTCGAGGATGTCGTCCAGGTCCCTCCCTCACTAGACACTTGCCCTCCCTCTCTGACATGTACTTTGTAGATGATATTCAGAAGATCGATGATGCAACAGCTAAAATGATATTCAGAAGACACTTACCCTCCCTCTCTGACAGGCACTTGATTTTTTAGGCTGGTTTAGTTCATCAACTGTACTATTGTGAGGGTCTGACAGCAAATTGTTTCAGTACTTAATTTGCTCTCAGGACTCTTTAGATGTGTTTTGGGTATGATAAGCAGACAATGTTGCCTGCTACGAAGTACGCACATCGACTCGATAACATGTAACCAGAATGATTCCTATCCTACGTCTGCTGTGGTTACTGCTTCCAAGCTAGTGATGGCGGTCGCAGTTCATTTCCCCAAACACAATTAGAAATGACCAATGGACTAATCTGAATCTGGTAGTAGCTGATCTGGGCACTTAGGAAATATCATGATATCAAATGCTTGTGCCCCCCCCCCCCCCCCCCCCACCCACCCACCACCTCAGTGTGGAATTTCCTGTAATTACCGGGCGCTACCGTCAACTGGTTGTGCGTTTTTTCCAACGAATGTCAGACATTGGCTCTGTGTTTCATCATGTTAATTCCAAGTCTGAAAATCAACATGTTTTGGTCTGCTTAATTATTTGTTTGCAGGCTGCCTTTGAAGGGAATCCGTTCAAGACAGTTCCAGGTCCATTCAAGGTCTTTTGGCAATGCATGCGCTCAAAACCTGGGTATCCGCTGCTTCTCACGATCCCTGTGTTTAATGCTTTTGGTGGAATAATTATAATCACTGTGAACAATCTAAATATGATCTTAGGTTGTCCACAACAATTTCATAAGATGAATAAGCAGTATCTGAGGAAAATGTTGAGTTAGTGGTTGCTAAGTATGCTCATGTTAAACTGTTTCTTTTTGTTCAGTGGTTGCTTGCTTTTTCAGCAACTTAAATGCTTATTGTCTAGTTGCTACATATGGATGTTCACTAAAAAGTAATCTCTTCAGTATGGTTTTATGTTCTTATATATGCGAAAGCCTAATATGAGCCTACTTGTGAAGTCTTCTTTTTCTCTTTATACTAAATAAACGGGAGTTGGTCAGCCCGGTTACACCCCCCCCCCCCCCCCCCCACACACACACACAGTACAAACTAGCAAATGACTTCCTATAAGAATTAAATATCGAACATGACACGGAACAGGGAGTTGCTCAGGCACGGTTCTCCATGTAGATGCAAATCCCTGAAATTTATGGGGTGGCTACCTGCCTACCTCTGTGCCATTTATGATGCTATGATGTTTCACATCTGTTAGAAAGGTAGTTCGGTAGGCTGGTTGGGTAACATGGGTGGTGCAAGCTTTCTGGACAATATCTCAGTCTGGCTGGCTGGGCCAGAAACCATGGGGGCACCGCTGTGGCTTGGCTGGGAGCAACCAGTTCCAACATAGCAGGAGTAGAAGCAATCATTTTGTCCACCAAAATTGAACAAAAGAATGTACCTGGTGACATGGCTTTCTCCTAAAAAAGGGCTAAGTGCTTCAAGAAACTGTTGTGGTGAAATGCATATTATGGAAGGACTCCATATATGTGTGAAAGTGTGGACTTTAGAATTCTAATGATGAATTTGCCCTCAGAGAGCTAGCGAGTATCCACTATAGTTTCTAGTGCACATACATTTCAGAATTGCAATGAGTGCTCTGACTGGGATTATTGCCTTTTTTTTCTCTTCTGTTAGGAAGTTGTTAATGTATAAACTGTGATTTGCAGGGAGGAGCCAACTGTACCATTTACTTACCTGCAGCTGGATCCTCCGAAGAGGGTAGAGGCCAAGCTAGATTAAACAGCACCTTAATCCGTCTCAAGCGTGTGTGGTTATATTTTGTAGTGACCCTCTTATCTAGGCGTCATGTTGAACACGAGGCCTTGTGTTTGGATATATTTTTCATGAATAATAATAGTGTAAAACCCTATCCAGAAATAAGAAACGCCTTTACAGGAGGTGAATTGGTCGAAGTTGCTGTTCTGGAATGGGATTTGTAATTTCGTCTGACTTGTTTTGCGCCTTGGGAGTTAACTCCTTATTGAATGGCTTCTAAGGTTTGTTGATGGGATTTCGTAGTGGTTTGCGGCTCATGTGGAATTCTCGGTAAAGATGGTGCCTGATTCCTGTGCCTGTCAGTTCATGGAAAATTGAATTAGACATTCTTAAACTGCTCCATGGTGACAAAACGTTGCCAGTTCCCTCTTTGTTTCCCATTTCTTTTTGCCAACTCATTTTGCGAGAGGGCTGCACGTGCTTTATGGTACCTGCCTGTTATACAGGTCCTGCCTGGTACTCTAAGCACTACATACACCTTTCGTGATGAATACTAACATCCAAGTTTGAGATTGCGTGTAAAAAGAAAAATATTGCTTGAGCTGGATTTGGACCGGAACTAACTGGACGCAAAACAAACTGTCGAAGTAGAAAAGAAAACTAGACGGGATATAGTGTGTGGATCATGGCAAACTGTCTGATTATCTGTATAGAGTGCAAATAAGATAATGAGGATTGAGCTCCTTCTGTGTGATCACCGTGTTTCAGAATGCGTTGCCTAGGGCAGCTTTGCTGACTTCTAGAGAAGCTTATGCATCAGATTTTCCTTGTTGCAATGCCGGGCAACGTTCACACGAAGAATTGCCACGGATGAAATAAACGAGTAGTTTGACTAGAAGCCTCTCAATTCCCAGACTAGAAGAGATGTAAACTACTTATGCACTTCCATACATATGATTGTCCCCATGACTCCCAAGCCGAACTAATGGACAGGGCAACACATTGTCAATCAAGCTAGGCTTGTGGTCTGAGATTAGAGGGACCAAGAGGATGGAGGGCTTGCACAAATAAGAAGGGCAAGTAGAGTTGTAGAAGTGAAAGGGTGGGAACTCGCGAGTAGTTTGTATCAGGAGGGATGGGGTAGATGATGTACTGGTGGTGTGAGGTTTGCCCTCGGGCAGACTCGCTGTAACCAACTGTCCTTCTCTCTTGATGAAACTATGCGCAACTCTCTTGCGTGTTCCCAAAATAAATAAAGAGGTGTAGTGTCATTGAAGCATAGGAACCCAGAATTGAGTAATATTGAAGTGTAGTGAAGCAAGGGAGTAAAGGCAACCGTGGTAGAACATTGAGAAAAATGCACGAAACAATGCTCCAGTCTAACAATCAATCGGATGGATGGATGTCAGAGCAATCAGTTCGATATCATGCATAAATATAAATAGAGAAAAACTTGTATGCTATAGTGTCGTTGAAGTAAGACTATTAGTTATTCATAAAAACCTTACAAAGTAATACATCAATATATCTGGAGCCGCCATCTTGGCAACATCTGTCGGTACTCCTATTCATTGATTAATAGAAAGTGTGAGCCGAATAGCCAAACCTCTCACCTAAGCATAACATCTAAAGCCGGAGACCCCAACCAAGCTACATACCAGGTCTGGGGAACAAACCGGTTTGACGCACTTAGGTCATGGCCGTCATCTTCCATCGTCCATCTTCAGAGCAAATACTAATTGATCGACCTTGTCAGGCCTGTTGTGAACGTCACCACGGCGCCAGACAACACCTCCTGCCTACGTGCATCCATCATCACACATCCGTCACTGAGGCCCTGCCGCATCACGCCGCCGAGACTCCACATTGTTGATGCGTCGCATGGAACGCCACTCTACCGCAGATGTTGTCCACTAGTCCCTCGATCCTATGCATACCTCCAAGAATGATGCCCCCAAGAGGGATACGGCACTAGAGCGTCGGCGTCATCTGATCAACCAATCTAGGGTTTCCTCCGGAGGTGTTAGATAGGGGTCTAGAGTTTCTCCATGACGACGCCTTCAAGAAGGAGATGACGCAGAAAACACCGCCATCGCCGGCCTTGGCAACGAGCCAAGAGCAGGGTTTTCACCCGGATCCGCTCGAGGAACCTCCATCCAGTCTCATGTGCTGGGACCGCCACCGACCACCGCCGCCGCACATGGAGCAGGCCGCACATGTCAGATCAGAACTGACCAGAAGCCAGACCACAATACAGATGATCCATCCACCAGGCCCTCCATGCCACCGCCATCGATCCGAGATCCGACCGGCCGAGAGCCCCCAGCCGCCACGCCGCAGGACCCGGCTAGCCGCGCCTCCACATGGTGGGGGCCCCGCCTCACCCCAAGCCGCGAGAGAGAAGGAGAGACCCCCGCCACCGCCATCTACCCCCGGGCTTAGCACGGCAGCTTCACGCTGCGGTGACGGGAGGAGAGGAGGGAGTAGATCGGGGCTCGGCGGTGTGAACGCATGTGAATAGGTAGTAGTTAGCACTGTAGCATACCCGGCAACGGGATATACTTATCCCTACCCGGTTGTTTTAGATATATTAAGTTAGTTGTAACGAGAACCTAACCCATGTATATCTGATGTATATCTCTAATATAAATAGATGAGCAGACGGAGGCTTTACTCTTTTTTCTCATAGGCGGTCGCTAGGGTAGCGGCCCACCCGAGTCGCCCGGTGCGGGAGCGACGCGGGGGTTATGCGCGAGACACAGGAACCAGCATCAACGCCTTCATATATATAGGTGAATTGGTTGAAGTTGGTGTCTGAAATGGGATTTGTAATTTCGTCTGCCTAGTTTTGGGCCTTGCGAGTTGAAGCCTTTTGAGTGGCTTCTAAAGTTTGTTCGTGTTATTTGGTAATGGTGATGCAACCCATGTGCAATTCTGGGTAAAGATGGTGCCCCTTTTGTGAGAGGGCTGCACGTGCAGCACTTCAGTTCTACAGGCTCTGCTTGGGCCTATTCGTGATGAATGCTATCATCAAAGTTTGGGACCTTGTCCAGGTTCTTCAAGGCAAGTCTCCTTGGCATGGATTGTTCAGTGGAACAAGTGGAGGAGAGAGAAGTAATGCTTGAAGTGGACTCGAACCTGTTGAGAATAGCAACTTGTATTATTTAGGAGGCCAAAGCCAACATATATACACATACATGAGGATGCCAAAAGGCTACAGGAGAATGCCAAGAGACTGAATGCAAAAGGTCAAAAGACATCACTAACACCCCCCTCAAACTCATGGTGGATCCACAACACTAAGTTTGGAAAAGTGAAATCCATGTTGCGCTCTAGTCTGGGCCTTCGTGAAAAAGTCTGCTAGCTGTAACTCAGAAGGCACATACTGAAGAGCAACAACATGATCCTGCACAGTAGCGCGCACATAAGAAACATCAACGCCAATATGCTTGGTAAGCTCATGCTTCACGGGATCCCGTGCAATACTGATAGCACCAGTACTATCTGACAAGATAGTGGTAGGTGTAGTAACAGAAACACCAAAATCCTCCAGTAACCATCTTAACCAAGTCATCTCTGCCGTCAGAAGAGACATAGCTCGCAACTCAGCCTCTGCACTCGAACGGGAAACTTCAGTCTGTTTCTTTGTCTTCCAGGCAATGAGAGAACCAGCAAGAAAACACAATAAGCAGATAGTGAACGGCGATCCGTAGGATCACTAGCCCACGTAGCATCCGAATAGGCCTGGAGCTGTAACGAGCTGGAGTGGGGAAAGAAGAGACGGTGAGAGATCGTGCCACGAAGATATCGTAGAACACGAAGAAGGTGACTGTAGTGTACCGAAGTGGGAGAAGAAACAAACTGACTCAAGATATGGACAGGATAAGAGATATCTGGACGAGTGACGGCGAGATAGACAAGACTCCCAACAAGATGACGATAACGTGTCAGATCAGACAAGGGCTCACCATCAGAAGCGCGAAGGTGAACATTGAGCTCCATAGGAGTCTCAACAATGCGCTCATCAGAGCCGCATGAGTAAGAAGATCCTGGATATACTTTTCTTGGAAAATAAAAAAGCCATCAGAGGTGGAGGAAACCTCAATCCCATGAAAGTAACGAAGAGGACCAAGATCGGACATAAGAAACTGCTCACTGAGACGGGCCTTGACAAAGGCAATGTACTCAGGGTCATCACCAGTGATGATCATGTCATCAACATATAGAAGAAGAAGAGTTCGACCACGAGCTGAAAGGTGAACAAACAACGCTCGATCATGAGCACTCGCTGAAAAACCAGCGGCGGTCACCATAGAGGCAAAACGCTCAAACCAGGCACGAGGGGCTTGCTTAAGGCCATAGAGAGAGCGTCGAAGACGGCATACCATGCCATCAGGAACAGAATACCCGGGTGGTGGCTGCATATAAACCTCCTCACGCAACTCACCATTAAGAAAGGCATTCTTAACATCAAGCTAAGAGACAGACCAATGGCGAATAGAAGCCACAGCGAGAAGTGTGCGGATAGTGGTCATATGGGCTACAGGAGCAAAAGTCTCATCGTAATCACGACCATGCTCCTGCTGAAAGCCACGAGCCACAAGACGAGCTTTGTAACGCTCAAGAGAACCATCGGTGCGAGTCTTAACTTTGTACACCCACTTACAAGTGATGGGACGAACACCGGAAGGAAGAGAAACAAGATCCCACGTGCCAGTGCGCTCAAGAGCAGCAAGCTCCTCTGCCATCGCAAACTGCCATTCAGGATGAACAATAGCATCGCGATAAGAGGTAGGCTCAAGTACAGCTGAAAGACCATATCGAGTAGGAGAATAGCGGTCAGGGGGAGGGCGAGGCCGAGCCCGAAGACCATAAGTCGGCCGGGATGAGGAGGATGACACACCAGAAGTAGATGGCACATCAGTAGATTTATCCACAACACGTGGACGACGAGTATAATGGAAAAGAAAGGAGGGAAGAGGTGGAATCACTGGAGGTTGAGACGAGGAATGTATCAATGATGAAGGTGGAGAAGGGGAAGGTATCGATGATGAAGGTGGAGAAGGAGAAGATATCGGTGATGAAGGTGGAGAGTCATGCGATGAGGGAGGAGATGAAACCGTAGGAGAGGATGGCGTAGGATCTGCAACAGCAGGACGATGAATAGGAATACTAGGCACAGAGGGAGGTTTTTCAGGAAACACGATAAAAGAGATATCCTCTACTGAAAAAGTCGAGGAGGATGGTCGTGGGTAGAATGGACGAGACTCGTAAAAAGTCACGTCCCGAGAAATACGCATCTGACGACCAACTGGATCCCAACAACAATAACCCTTATGCTCATCACTGTAGCCTAGAAAAACACACTCGACTGACTGAGCGATCAGTTTGGTGCGTTCTCGTGGGGCCAGGAGAACATAGCAAACACAACCAAACAACCAAAGCGTCGAATAATCGGGAGAATGATAAAAAAGATGCTCATAAGGAATACCACCCTGCAGAGCAGATGAAGGTTGAATGTTTATGAGATATGTGGCATAGAGATAGCCTCAGCCCAAAAATGAGGCGGAAGAGAGGCGGCAATCATCATCGCACGAGCTGTCTCAAGAAGGTGACAATTTTTGCGCTCAGCCACGCCATTCTGAGCGTGAGCACCAGGACAAGAGAACTGAGCAATAGTACCCTGTTCGACAAGAAAATCATGCAACATTTTAGAGACATACTTGTGAGCAGAATCAGCACGGAACACACGGATAGGTGTAGATAACTGAGTGTGAACCATGGCAGCAAAACGCTTATAAATAGTGAGAACCTCACTACGAGAAGACATTAAGTAAAGCCAAGTGTAGCGAGAGAAATCATCTATAAAAATAATATAGTATCGATGACCCCCTTTGGAAGCGAAGGGAGCCGGGCCCCATACATCTGAATGTACTAAATCAAAAGGGCGCCGAGACACCGACTCACTAGTAGGATAAGGTAACTGAATCTGCTTACCCAACCTACAACCCTTGCAGTGTAAGGAGACATCTCCTGAGACAGGCCCCAGAAGACCACAACGAACTAAAGATGATAGTCGCGAACCACAAAGGTGACCAAGTCGATGATGCCACTGCTGGAAGGAGCTGATAGCTGAAACAGCGAAAGCAGATGGACTGGCGGGTGTAGTGGCAGCGGAAGGAACATGAAGCCAGTCTAACTCCCAAAGTCCCTGAGAATCACGACGGCGAGGGCCAGCTCCAACCAGAGCCTTTGTGTGACGATCCTGGATTGTGCAAGAATCAATGTCAAGAATGACACGACAACCAGAATCAGTAAGCTGACTCACAGAAAATAGATTCATGATAAGGCGAGGAACATGAGAAACATCCGGAACATAAAAGGAAGAAGTGGAAAGAGTGCCTCGACTAGCCACAGGAAGAGAAGTACCATCTACTGTAAGAACATTAATAGGAAGATCGAGAGATCTAAGAGAGGACAAGATAGAAGAATCGGAAGACATATGAAATGAAGCTCCAGAATCCAGAAACCATTGGGATGTACCTGACTGTGTACATGGTGGCCGCTTAGCACTGAAAGCACCAGTCACAGAGCCTGCAGTACCCGTCGAAGAACCTGAAGCGACAAGTAGACGCTTAAGCTTCACAATATCCTGCTCAGTCAAGGAGACAGTAGATGACGTCGATGAAGCAGCACGAGTCCCAGAAGAAGAATTGCGCTCCCTGTTATGCATATCACGCTTCTTCTTGAAGCAATCAGACTCGGGGTGACCATCCCTGTTGCAGTAGCCGCAATGAGTACGAGGACGAGAGCGACCCTCATGAGAGCGACCCTCACTACTAGGAGTGGGCAGTAGCGATGGGGCATTGGAGCAAGAAATCACTGGTGGAGAAGCAGTTCGAGCAGCAAGCACAGAGGGAACCTGAAGCAACCCAGCACCACGGAGGCGAGTCTTCTCAGCACTAAGCTCAGCAAGTACCTCAGAAATAGGAACACGACCACGAGCAAACAACTGAGCACGTCGAGGCTCAAACTCTCCACGGAGCCGTGACAGAAACACATAGACACGCTGAAACTCCAAGTCGGACCTCACAGTCTGGCAACACGCGCAAGTGCCACAAACAGCAGTGCGAAGGTTGTCAAGCTGGCGCCAAATAGCAGAACTTTGAGTGTAGAACTCATCAATAGTGGAGTCTCCCTGCTGAAGAGCATGCTCCTGACGTACCACAGACAAGTAGAGAGAATCACCAGAGGACTGATAGCGCTGACGAGGACGAGTCCATATCTCAAACACAGTACTGAGGCCCATAAACTCAGATGCAAACTGTGGTAAAACACTGGAAGTGAGGACAGCCGCATCACGAGTATCATCATCACACCATTGAGTATAAGCAGTCAGATCGTCACGATAAATGGAAAGAGCATCCGAATAAACCACGACTTGCTGGTCATAAGCAACGACCGCATCATCAGCAGCGACCCGGGCTGCAGCCCTATCATCATCAGAAGCATCTGCGCCAAGATCCGGTGGAGGTGGCGGTGGGATAGGAGCCACAGGAGGAACTGGACGCTAAGGACAAGGAACCTCGCCGGAAAGAACTCCCCATAAACGAAGGCCACACATGTGAATGCGCATAAAGGTAGCAAACTCAGCATAGTTTGCACCATAAAAAATCACCGGACAGCGTGGAACGACGACATAGCCCAATGATGTCGAAGACATGATGCTCCTCTTCTGTCTTTTTCTTTTTTTAGTATATAATCAATCCACGCAGACGAAAGTCAATCAAGCAGAAAACAGTGGCAGTGACCCGACCAGGGAGACAAAAGGCCCACGGCAGAGGTCGAACCTCGAGCAACAGGGGACCTCGATCAGCCGGACTTCGCGACTGGAGGGTGGAGACGATGACCCGCGTCAGGACCACCAGCTCGGCAGGGAACCACGAGCGAGGTAGGACGGGCCGCTGGCAGCGACGAGTGGAAGGGGCCGGTGGTGGGTAGCAGCCGGAGTCAGAGGGATGCCGGGCGGCCGTGGACGAAGGGGCGCCGGGCGGCCGAAGCCGGAGGGGCGCCGGCGAACGCGGACGAAGGGGCGCCGGGCGGCCGAAGCTGGAGGGCGTCGGGCGGCCGCGGACGGAGGGGCGACGGGCGGCCGGAAGAGCAGCGGCGCGGATGGGGCGAGCAACAGGAGACGGCCTTGGAGGAGGAACGAGCGGCTAGATCGATCGGGACCAAGTCCGATGGGATCCAACACACAGCGCTGAAACACTGGATTCCGCATAGCAGCTGGATGTGAAGCTCATGTAGCTGGAGATGAACGCAGGCAACAGCAGAATCACGGGCCGGCAGAAAACAAAGCAACGGCGGGCGTGTAGGAGATTGGATCGGGAGAGCACGAGTTTTGCATACGAAAAAAATACCTAGAGCTCTAATACGATGTTGAGAATAGCAACTTGTATTATTTAGGAGGCCAAAGCCAACATATATACACATACATAAGGATGCCAAAAGGCTATAGGAGAATGCCAAGAGACTGAATGCAAAAGGTCAAAAGACATCACTAGCAGAACCAACTGGACGGGAAACATACTATTGAAACGAAAGGAAAACTGGACGGTATATGTGATCATGGCAAACTGTCTGACTATCTGCATAGATGTAAATCAGATAATGATGATTGAGCTCCTTCTATGTAATCATCGTGTTTCAGAATGCGCTGCCTACGGCAGCTTTGCGAACATCTGAGAAGTTTATGCTGTCAAACATGTCAAACATATACATGTGTACCGCACCACCTTGCGCATCATGCCATATCTTTCTGTTGTAGTCTAGGATCGGTATAGGTTGGCAGGTTGGTAGTAGTATTTTCCTTTATCTCTATCTCCTTGTAACCAACTCTATCGCTTATTCTCCAAGTCTCAATCTCCTGTAATCTCTCCAACAACTTATGTGTATGTGCTGTATCAGGGAGGTGCGCCCCTGCTATATAACACGAACCCGTCGCCTCTGAACGAGGTAAGACGTTTCCGCCATCGCACATGGTAATCAGAGCCTTCCTTTTCCAATCTAGCTTTCTCAATTGCATCTAGTGCATAGCCATGTCTTCATCCTCCGGCGTCTCCCAACCTAGCCTCAATGGCCAGGTCACCGAGAAGCTCAACCGCACGAACTATGTGCTATGGCGCACGCAGGTCACACCCCACTTGTGGGGCGCCGGTGTCTTCGGCTACGTCGACAGCACCGCGCCGGAGCCGGCCAGACTCCACGTCACCAAGGATAAGGACGGCAAGGAGACTTCTGCGCCCAACCCTCTCCACCCACTTTGGGTCCAGGAGGACCAACAAGTGCTCGGCTATTTGCTGAGTACTCTCTCCAAGGAGGTGCTGGTCGCGGTCACCGCGATCACCACGGCGTGTGAACTCTGGGTGGCACTGGCGGGCATGTTCTCGTCACAATCACTCAGCCGCGTCAAAAACATCAGAACTGCGCTCATCAATGCGCAGAAGGGCAACCAGTCGGTCGCCTCCTACTTCGCCTCCCTGCGCGGCCTCGCTGATGAACTCGCCGCTGCCGGCAAGCCCATCCAGGACGCCGAGTTGATCTCGTACATCCTCCATGGGCAGGACATCGACTACCAGCCGCTCGTCTCCGCCCTCGACGCCCGCGTCACGCCCGTCACCCTCGACGAGCTCTATGCCATGCTGAGTAACTTCGATCAGCGCATGGCCCAATTCCGTGGCTCCTCCGGCCGCTTCAAGTCCTCTGCCAACGCTGCCTCTCGCGGTCACGGTGGCGGCCCTCGCTCGCGTGGATCTCCCTGCAACAAGGGGCGGTCAGGAGGGAACAACAACGGTGGTGGCTCCTCCAACTCTCGCAACGGCCGCCCCACCAACCCCAAGCCTCGTCGTGGCGGCGGCTCCACCAAGTCTCGTCCGGACGCGCCCCGCTGTCAGATTTGTGGCAAGCTTGGGCACACGGCCAAAGACTGCTGGTACCGCTATGATGAAGATGATGACTCCTCCCAAGACGAGGACAAAGTTGTTGCAGCCGCGGATGGCTCCTACGGTGTTGACACGAACTGGTATGTCGACAGTGGTGCTACCAATCACATCACCAACAAGCTCGAGAAGGTCACTATGAAGGAGAAATACCGTGGCAAAGATCAAATCTACACTGCCAAGGGTGAAGGTATGAGGATAAGTCACGTTGGTCACTTGTTTTCTAGTACCCCTCATCGTAAAATTCATCTAAAGAAAATTTTGCATGTCCCTAGTGCCGATAAGAATCTTATTTCTGTTCATAAAATTGCTATTGGCAACCATGTCTTCCTTGAATTTCATCCTTATTTTTTCTTGATCAAGGATCATGCAACGAGAAAATCCTCTATCGAGGTAGATGCATCTGAGGGCTCTACCCGTTGCTTCCGGAGCGTAGAAGATTCAATAAACAAGCCTATGGTGTTGCCAAACTTTCGTCAACACGGTGGCATGATCGATTAGGACATGCTGCTTTCTCTTTAGTTGAAAAATTACTTAGGAAAAATAAGCTCCCCTATGTTGGTGAGCGTGATCTTGAAACTATTTGCGATTCTTGTCAACGAGCTAAAAGTCATCAATTGCCTTATCCCATATCTACTATTGTTTCTACAAAACCTTTGCAATTAATCTTCTCTAATGTTTGGGGTCCTGCCCCTAGTTATGTTGGTAGACACACTTATTATGTGAGCTTCATAGATGACTACAACAAATTTTCTTGGATCTATCTTCTTAAGAGAAGATCCGATGTCTTTCAAGTTTTCCAAAACTTCCGAGCTCTAGTTGAACGAAAATTCGATAGTAAGATCATTGTAGTACAATCTGATTGGAGGGGGGGGGGGGAGTACGAAAAATTAAACTCCTTTCTTCCAAACCCTTGGCATATCACATCATGTGTCATGCCCGCATGCTCATCAACAGAATGGCTCTGCTGAACGCAAGCACAAACATATAGTTGAGGTTGGGTTAGCCCTCCTAGCTGGCGCATCCATGCCCCTCAAGTTTTGGGATGAGGCTTTTCTCACCGCCGTTCATATCATCAACATGCTTCCTAGTCGTGTTATCAATAATGAAACTCCACTAGAACGACTTCTCCACACTAAACCCGACTACAAATCTCTTCGTGTCTTCGATTGTGCATGTTGGCCCAATCTTCGCCCATACAATAACCGCAAGCTTATGTTTCGCTCAAAACAGTGTGTCTTTCTAGGATATAGCGCCCAACACAAAGGTGTCAAATGCCTACATGTCTCCACTGGTCGCGTCTATATCTCCAGGGATGTCGTTTTTGATGAAACAAAGTTTCCCTTTGCTGATCTCCATCCAAATGCCGGTGCCTTCTTCGTGAGGAAATTCTCCTCCTACCTCCTCATCTCTCCGTCCTTCATAAAGGGGGACTAAACTATGATGATCAACTGTTGACACATCCTCTTACTAATGGCACACTTGAGTCTTGTGATGAAACAAGAGAAAACAAAGAAAATGGTGAAGAAAACGGTGGAAAAAATGCCTCATCAGAACGACATTTCATGTGTCGTGAGACGGGAGGCAGATCCTCCTCGGGATCCGTTCGGCAGCAGCATATTAGATCCTCCTCGGGATCTGCGGGTGCAGACCCACCTACCGCAGGCGCAGACGCGACATGCGCGCCAGGACTCTGCTCCGCGACGCTCGCTCCAGGGCATGCCACGCGGTCGCCTGCAACCGGCCGAGGCACGTCTCCACCTCTGCGCCAGTCCCCGCCTGACATGCGGCCCCTCGCGCTTGGTCTGGGCGGCACACGGTTTGGCGTACACCCGCAGTGCTACACGCGGCGCGTCCCGGTTCGCCTGACCGGCGTGGGGCCAGGAGCAGGCGCGACGCCCAGCGCTGGCACCGAAACCAGTGGGCCGAGCCGTCCGACACGCGCACGATTCGAGGCTGATACGCCATCATGCGGCAATGATGAGCTGCCTCCTCTACTGAGATCTTCTACAGATGCTACTAAGGATTCAACGCCACCACCTGCCACAGAAGATCCAAGCCCTGCAGATTCGGCTGCAATGGCTAGCGAATCCCTCTCGGGATCGGCGACTCCTGTTCAGCCCGCAGGATCTTCTGTGGCTACACCACAAATCACCTCATCACCACGCCGTACACGACTTCAAAAAGGGGTAATACAACCTGTCAATTACAAGCATATAACTAAATACGGATGATATGTTCTACAGGAAAACCTGGTGAACCAAACACACTTGAAGAAGCTCTTGGTAACGAACGGTGGCAGAAAGCAATGAATGAAGAGTTTATGGCACTAAAGAAAAATAACACATGGCATTTAGTTCCTCCACAGCAAGGTAAAAACTTGATCAATTGCAAGTGGGTATTTCGGATTAAAAGAAAGTCTGATGGAACTATTGATCGGTACAAGGCTAGACTCATTGCAAAAGGCTTCAAACAATGATATGGTATAGACTATGAGGACACATTTGGTCCTGTTGTAAAAACTGCAACTATTCGTCTTGTCTTGTCTATTGCTGTTTCCAGGGGTTGGAGTCTCAGACAGCTAGATGTACAGAACACGTTCCTTCATGGTGTTCTGGAAGAGGAAGTGTACATGAAACAACCTCCTGGGTTTGAAAGTAAAAGTGCCCCCTCTCATGTGTGCAAACTTGATACGGCACTATATGGTCTAAAGCAAACTCCAAGGGCTTGGTATTCTCGTCTCTATCACAAAAGGAAAACACTTGGCTTTATTCCTTCCAAGTCTAACACCTCATTGTTTATTTACAACAAGTCCAACACATGTATATTTGTCCTCATATATGTTGATGATATTATTGTGACAAGTTCATCTGATGAAGCAATCACAGGACTGTTGAAAGACTTGGGGCAGACTTTGCTCTAAAGGATCTTGGAGACTTGCATTATTTTCTTGGAATTGAGGTGAAGAAACACAAGGAGGACTTCATCTCTCTCAAGAAAAATATGCCACTGACCTAGTCAAGAAGGCTGGTCTACAAGGTTGTAAACCTACACCCACTCCATTATCCAGCTCAGAAAAGTTATGTCTTACAGAAGGTACACTCCTAAATCAAGAAGGCAACACAAAATACAGAAGTTTGGTAGGAGCACTCCAATACCTTACTCTCACCAGACCTGATATTTCTTTTGCTGTTAACAAAGTATGTTTGTTCCTTCTGAAAGAAATATGCCCTAGAGGCAATAATAAAGTTGTTATTTATATTTCCTTATATCATGATAAATGTTTATTATTCATGCTAGAATTGTATTAACCGGAAACTTAGTACATGTGTGAATACATAGACAAACAGAGTGTCCCTAGTATGCCTCTACCTGACTAGCTCGTTAATCAAAGATGGTTAAGTTTCCTAGCCATAGACATGTGTTGTCATTTGATGAACGTGATCACATCATTAGAGAATGATGTGATGAACAAGACCCATCCGTTAGCTTGGCATAATGATCGTTTAGTTTCATTGCTATTTGCTTTCTTCATGACTTATACACCTTCCTATGACTATGAGATTATGGAACTCCCGAATACTGGAGGAACACCTTGTGTGCTATCAAACGTCACAATGTAACTGGGTGATTATAAAGATGCTCTACAGGTGTATCCGAAGGTGTTTGTTGGGTTGGCATAGATCAAGATTAGGATTTGTCACTCCGTGTATCGAAGAGGTATCTCTGGGCCCTCTCGGTAATGCACATCACTATAAGCCTTGCAAGCAATGGGACTAATGAGTTAGTTGCGGGATGATGCATTACGGAACGAGTAAAGAGACTTGCCGGTAACGAGATTGAACTATGTATGAGGATACCGACAATCGAATCTCGGGCAAGTAACATACCGATGACAAAGGGAACAACGTATGTGGTTATGCGGTTTGACCGATAAAGATCTTCATAGAATATGTAGGAGCCAATATGAGCATCCAGGTTCTGCTATTTGTTATTGACCGGAGATGTGTCTCGGTTATGTCTACATAGTTCTCGAACCCGTAGGGTCCTCACGCTTAACGTTCGATGACGATTTGTATTATGAGTTATGTGATTTGATGACCGAAGTTTGTTCGGAGTCCCGGATGAGATCACGGACATGACGAGGAGTCTCGAAATGGTCGAGAGGTAAAGATTCATATATTGGAAGGTTACATTCAGACACCGGAATGGTTTCGGGAAGTATCGGATAAGTTTCGGAGTATTGGGAGGTTACCGGAACCCCCCTCGGGGAAGTTATGGGCCTTGATGGGCCATAAGGGAGTAGGAGAGGGAAGGCCACAAGGTGGCGCGTGCCCCTCCCCTTGGCAGTCCGAATTGGACTAGGGGGAGGGGGCGTGGCCCCCTCTTTCCTTCCCCTCTCCCTCTCCTTCCCCCTTCTCCTTCTTGGAATAGGAAGGGGGGGGGGAGAATCCTACTTGGACCGGGAGTCCAAGTAGGACTCCCCCCCTTGGCGCGCCCCCCTTGGGCCGGCCTCCTCTTTCCCCCTCCTTTATATACATGGGAGGGGGGCACCCCAAAGGACAACAAGTCTTCTCTTAGCCGTGTGCGGTGCCCCCCTCCACAGTTACACACCTCGGTCATATCGTCGTAGTGCTTAGGCGAAGCCCTGCGCTGGTAACATCGTCATCACCATCGCCACGCCGTCATGCTGACGAAACTCTCCCTCGTCCCCAACTAGATCAAGAGCTCGAGGGACGTCATCGTGCTGAACGTGTGCAGAACACGGCGGTGCCGTACGTTCGGTACTTGGAGCGGTTGGATCATGAAGACGTTCGACTACATCAACCGCATTACTAAACGCTTCCGCTTTTGGTCTACGAGGGTACGTGGACACACTCTCCCCGCTCGTTGCTATGCTTCTCCTAGATAGATCTTACGATCACGATGAACAAGATGCATAGGATAAAACTTCTGATGAAATTCCAATTTCAATCGTTTATAGTTCCATGATCCCATATCATCACATAGCCTATACCATGTCAATGCTTCTCCCTTCAAAAATAAAGGGAAGACCTTCTTCTTGATAACATCATCGGGCATACCTGCAAGATTAAATAATCCACAAACTTCATCCACATATATTAAGTGTAAATCGGAATGCAATGTTCCATCTCCTGCAAAAGGATTAGCTAGCGGTTTCTCTATCATACCTGAAGGAATTTCAAAGTAAACATTTTCAGTAGGTTCAGTAGGTTGAGGAGAAACTCTTTGCTCTACTGGTCCGGGTGAAGATACCCCGAACAAGCCCCTCAAAGGATTATGTTCCATAGTAACAAGTGATAGTAAATTTCAGCACACTATATAGATTTTTCCTTACCAAATTCCACCTACCAAAGGCGCTTCACTCCCCGGCAACGGCGCCAGAAAAGAGTCTTGATGACCCACAAGTATAGGGGATCTATCGTAGTCCTTTCGATAAGTAAGAGTGTCGAACCCAACGAGGAGCAGAAGGAAATGATAAGCGGTTTTCAGCAAGGTATTCTCTGCAAGCACTGAAATTATCGGTAACAGAGTTTTGTGATAAGGTAATTTGTAACGGGTAACAAGTAATGAGTGTAAAAAAAGTGCTGTTGGGGAACGTAGTAATTTCAAAAAATTTCCTATGCACAGGCAGGATCATGGTGATGCATAGCAACGAGAGGGGAGAGTGTGTCCACGTACCCTCGTACACCGAAAGCGGAAGCGTTAGCACAATGCGGTTGATGTAGTCGTACGTCTTCACGATCCGACCGAGCCAAGTACCGAATGCACGGCACCTCCGAGTTCAGCACACGTTCAACTCGATGACGTCCCGCGAGCTTCGATCCAGCAAAGCTTCGCAGGAGAGTTTCGTCAGCACGGCGGCGTGATGACAGTGCTGATGATGGTACCGATGCAGGGCTTCGCCTAAGCACCACTACGCTATGATCGAGGTGGATTATGGTGGAGGGGGGCACCGCACACGGTTGGGAGAGATCAACATATCAACTTGTGTGTCTATGGGGTGCCCCTGCCCCCGTATATAAAGGAGCTAGGGGGGAGGCAGCCGACCAGGAGGAGGGCGCACCAAGGGGGGAATCCTACTCCCACCGGGAGTAGGACTCCCTCTTTTCCTAGTTGGAGTAGGAGGGGAGAAGGAAGGGAGAGAGGAAGAGAAGGAAAGGGTGGCGCCGCCCCCCTCCTTGTCCAATTCGGACTAGAGGGGTAGGGGGCATGCGGCTGCCCTTGGCCGCCCCTCCTCTTCTCCCACTAAGGCCCGTGAGGCCCAATTAACTCCCCGGGAATCGTCTTATCCATCCCTTGCATGTTATAGTTCATCACTAAGCTCTTGTAGCTTGGTGGCAGTGATTGAAGAATTCTGTCAATAACACTATCATCCGGAAGATTAACTCCCAGCTGAATTAAGTGATTGTTATACCCAGACATTCTGAGTATATGCTCACTGACAGAACTGTTCTCCTCCATCTTGCAACTGTAGAACTTATTGGAGACTTCATATCTCTCAATCCGGGCATTTGCTTGAAATATTAACTTCAACTCCTGGAACATCTCATATGCTCCATGACATTCAAAACGTCGTTGAAGTCCCGGTTCTAAGCCGTAAAGCATGGCACACTGAACTATCGAGTAGGCATCAGCTTTGCTCTGCCATACGTTCATAACATCTGGTGTTGCTCCTGCAGCAGGTTTGGCACCTAGCGGTGCTTCCAGGACGTAATTCTTCTGTGCAGCAATGAGGATAATCGTCAAGTTATGGACCCAGTCCGTGTAATTGCTACCATCATCTTTCAAATTTTCTTTCTCAAGGAACGCATTAAAATTCAACGGAACAACAGCACGGGCCATCTATCTACAACAACATAGACAAGCAAAATACTATCAGGTACTAAGTTCATGATAAATTTAAGTTCAATTAATCATATTACTTAAGAACTCCCACTTAGATAGACATCCCTCTAATCATCTAAGTGATCATGTGATCCAAATAAACTAAACCATAACCGATCATCATGTGAAATGGAGTAGTTTTCAATGGTGAACATCACTATGTTGATCATATCTACTATATGATTCACGCTCGACCTTTCGGTCTCAGTGTTCCGAGGTCATATCTGCATATGCTAGGCTCGTCAAGTTTAACCTGAGTATTCTACGTGTGCAAAACTGGCTTGCACCCGTTGTAGATGAACGTTGAGCTTATCACACCCGATCATCACGTGGTGTCTCGGCACGACGAACTTTGGCAATGGTGCATACTCAGGGAGAACACTTTTACCTTGAAATTTAGTGAGAGATCATCTTATAATGCTACCGTCAATCAAAGCAAAACAAGATGCATAAAGGATAAACATCACATGCAATCAATGTAAGTGATATGATATGGCCATCATCATCTTGTGCTTGTGATCTCCATCTCCGAAGCACCGTCATGATCACCATCGTCACCGGCGTGACACCTTGATCTCCATCGTAGCATCGTTGTCGTCTCGCCAACTATTGCTTCTACGACTATCGCTACCGCTTAGTGATAATGTAAAGCAATTACAGGGCGATTGCATTGCATACAATAAAGCAACAACCATATGGCTCCTGCCAGTTGCCGATAACTCCGTTACAAAACATGATCATCTCATACAATAAAATATAGCATCATGTCTTGACCATATCACATCACAACATGCCCTGCAAAAACAAGTTAGACGTCCTCTACTTTGTTGTTGCAAGTTTTACATGGCTGCTACGGGCTGAGCAAGAACCATTCTTACCTACGCATCAAAACCACTACGATAGTTCGTCAAGTTAGTGTTGTTTTAACCTTCACAAGGACCGGGCCTAGCCACACTCGATTCAACTAAAGTTGGAGAAACTGACACCCGCCAGCCACTTGTGTGCGAAGCACGTCGGTAGAACCAGTCTCGCGTAAGCGTACGCGTAATGTCGGTCTGGGCCACTTCATCCAACAATACAGCCGAACCAAAGTATGAAATGCTGGTAAGCAGTATGACTTGTATCGCCCACAACTCACTTGTGTTCTACTCGTGCATATAACATCTACACATAAACCTGGCTCGGATGCCATTGTTGGGGAACGTAGTAATTTCAAAAAAATTCCTACGCACACGCAAGATCATGGTGATGCATAGCAATGAGAGGGGAGAGTGTGTCCACGTACCCCCGTAGACCGAGAGTGGAAGCGTTAGCACAACGCGGTTGATGTAGTCGTACATCTTCACGATCCGACTGATCCAAGTACCGAACGCACGGCACCTCTGAGTTCAGCACACGTTCAACTCGATGACGTCCCGCGAGCTCCGATCCAACAAAGCTTCGCCGGACAGTTTCGTCAGCACGACGGCGTGATGACGGTGATGATGATGCTACCGACGCGGGGCTTCGCCTAAGCACCACTACGATATGATCGAGGTGGATTATGGTGGAGGGGGGCACCGCACACGGTTGGGAGAGATCAACAGATCAACTTGTGTGTCTATGGGGTGCCCCCTGCCCCCGTATATAAAGGAGCTAGGGGGGAGGCGGTCGGCCAGGAGGAGGGCGCGCCAAGGGGGGAGTCCTACTCCCACCGGGAGTAGGACTTCCTCTTTTCCTAGTTGGAGTAGGAGGGGAGAAGGAAGGGAGAGAGGAAGAGAAGGAAAGGGGGGCGCCGCCCCCTCCTTGTCCAATTTAGACTAGAGGGGGAGGGGGCACGCCGCTGCCCTTGGCCGCCCCTCCTCTTCTCCCACTTGGGACCATGTGGCCCAATTAACTCCCCGGGGGGTTCCGGTAACCCGCCGGTACCCCGGTATATGTCTGAAACCTTTCCGGTGTCCAAACATAGTCGTCCAATATATCGATCTTTACGTCTCGACCATTTAGAGACTCCTCGTCATGTCCGTGATCATATCCGGGACTCCGAACTACCTTCGGTACATCAAAACACAAAAACTCATAATACCGATCGTCACCGAACGTTAAGCGTGCGGACCCTACGGGTTCGAGAACTATGTAGACATGACCGAGACACGTCTCCGGTCAATAACCAATAGTGGAACCTGGATGCTCATATTGGCTCCCACATATTCTACGAAGATCTTTATCGGTCAAACCGCATAACAACATACGTTTGTTCCCTTTGTCATCGGTATGTTACTTGCCCGAGATTCGATCGTCGGTATCTCAATACCTAGTTCAATCTCGTTACCGGCAAGTCTCTTTACTCGTTTCATAATACATCATTCCGCGACTAACTAATTAGTTACAATGCTTGCAAGGCTTATAGTGATGTGTATTACCGAGTGGGCCCAGAGATACCTCTCCGACAATCGGAGTGACAAATCCTAATCTCGAAATACGCCAGTTCAACAATTACCTTCGGAGACACCTGTAGATCACCTTTATAATCACCCAGTTACGTTGTGACGTTTGGTAGCACACAAAGTGTTCCTCCGGTAAACGGGAGTTGCATAATCTCATAGTCATAGGAACATGTATAAGTAATGAAGAAAGCAATAGCAACATACTAAACGATCAAGTGCTAAGCTAACGGAATGGGTCAAGTCAATCACATCATTCTCCTAATGATGTGATCCCGTTAATCAAATGACAACTCATGTCTATGGTTAGGAAACATAACCATCTTTAATTAATGAGCTAGTCAAGTAGAGGCATACTAGTGACACTCTGTTTGTCTATGTATTCACACATGTATCATGTTTCTGGTTAATACAATTCTAGCATGAATAATAAACATTTATCATGATATAAGGAAATAAATAATAACTTTATTATTGCCTCTAGGGCATATTTCCTTCAGTCTCGCACTTGCACTAGAGTCAATAATCTAGATTACACAGTAATGATTCTAACACCCATGGAGCCTTGGTGCTGATCATGTTTAGCTCGTGGAAGAGGCATAGTCAACGGGTCAGTAACATTCAGATCCGTATGTATCTTGCAAATCTCTATGTCTCCCACCTGGACTTGATCCCGGATGGAGTTGAAGCGTCTCTTGATGTGCTTGGTGTCGGTGTGGAATGATACCTATGGGATCACAAGAATCCCTACTACAGTTGCCGGGGCATGGAGTTGCGAGAAGAGCAGGGCTAGTAGACATCACAAGGATCGTTTACCCAGGTTCGGGCCGCGAGGATGCGTAAAACCCTAGTCCTGCTTTGGTGGGTGTATTTCATAGAGTTCTTGAGCTCTCGAACTAGTTGTGGTCAGTGCGTGGTTTGAAAGAGCCGAATCCTTCTACAGTATGCCATGGGCCTCCTTTGATAGTCAGAAAGGGGCTGCCACAGTGGCACACAGGAGGTGGAAAGGCGTACAGTGCCCTGAGCTTATCGCTCGTATTATAGGACAAGACGCATTTAATGCGTAGCTTACGTGTCCTCTTGCTTTATCGGGGACGGGGGTGAGGCCCGTCCCGTTCGTCGCCTCTCCCCATCGCTTTGACACGCGCCCTGGCCAGCGATGCGTGCGGTGCCATGTAGGCAGGCAGGCAGCTGAGGTGGCGCGGTGGTGGAGCCTTCACGAAGTTCTGCATGCCGCCACACAGGCGCTTGATGAGTTGGCCTGGGAGCTGCATGTTGCCACGCAGGTGTCCGCCCAGCTGGTTGGGCTGGCAGCTGCATGTGAACGGCGGTGGAAGCATTGTTGACGTGGGCCCGGTGGTGGCCCTGCTGGCGTTCTTGGCGAGGGCCTTGCCGGGTGGCCCGGCAAGGGTCTTGCCGTGTGGCCTGGCAGGGGTCTTGCCGTGGCGCGCTGTCGTCCCCGGCAAGGGTCTTGCCGGGGGTCTGGTGGCCTTCCTCGGCAAGGATCTTGCCGAGGATCATCGTCTTCTAATCCTCATCGGATCTTGAATATGTCTTCACAAAGATCTGCATGCCACCACAGAGGCGCCTTCCCGAGCCCTGGCCCCACGTGGATGATGGCGTTGGGGACCGTGGGCTCAAGGGTGGCTCGCTCTGTTGGTGTGGGGCGAGCTGCCCCGGCAAGGGTCTTGCCAGGGCTGCTGAGGCTACCCCCGGCAAGGGTCTTGCCGGGGGAACCTGCTTCGTCCCTCTGCTCTTTGTGGTCTTGGCCTTGGCGTTGCTCTGATCATCTTGGGCTTTGGTCTTACCTTGGCTCACCTCCCTTGTTCTGCTTAGCGTGACCGTAGGTGTGGCTCCGACTGCCCGTGCATAGGTAGAGGGGTACAAAAACGCACCCCTCTTTTTGTACACCGACAGGAGCCCCCGGGCCTGGGCCACACATAAGCGCGACACGTTGTTGGGTCAGGCCCAAAACGATGCGCAGGCAGGCGGGGCGGTTTTTACCGCGGTAAAACTTTTCGCGCGCTGCGTTCCCACGACCCGCGCGCGCGGTGCGGCGTGGAGGGGTGTGCGTGACGTGGGCGGCATGCGTGGGGCGGTTTCCGCACGCATGCGTCACATCGCAGTAAAGAGGCGGCTCGCGCCTTCCCTGTAAAAAGAGGGAGGCGTGGAGGCGCGGCTCATTTACTGAATGGGGCCGGGCCGCGGTCTTCAAGGCATCCACTCCCTAGGATCACAGGGTGGGGAGATGTCGCTTCACCCGTCCCCTCAGTTCTGCACGTCCGCCACGCGTCCTTCATGCGCCTGGGGTGGCAAGCGGTGGAGGCGGGAAACCGGGCCGTCGCTGGTTGGGGCAGCGGGTCGGTCCTGATTCCCTGCGCCTCCGGTGGCTGGATTGGCCGAGCGTGGCGGCCGAGCCCCGACCCCGCCCCTTTATAAAGAGGGGAAAGGGGGGATGGCGTCCCACATTCTTCTGTCATCTATCTCCTCCTTCTGCTTCTTCCTCTCACCTGCCATGGAGAAGGGGAATCCCGGTCCCTCGACGGTGGCGGCGAGGGTCGCCGCTCGACAACGCGTCCCTCCTCCTCCTGAGCCCGTGGTGGTGGAACCGGCCGCGAGGGGAAGGGGGAGGGGGCGAGGCCGGGGCAGAGGTCATAGTGCTCGGGGAAGAGGAGGACGGGGCGGCGCGCCGGCCTCGCCCCGCCAATGGTGCCTTTCCCGATGGAAGGCCATGTCGGAGACCAGCCCCGCGAGTTCTTCATCAGGCTGCGCCGGCCTCCGCGTCGCCGTCTCCGTCTTCCCACCCCGTTTGCTCGGGAGATGGAGCGTGACCGGCCCCAATCCCTCAGATTGCACATGAGGGGTTGTGGGAACGGGGGCACGCGGGTCGACGTCGACTTCCCGGCTCCTCGGGTCATGTACCTCCGTCGTGGGTGGAAGACGTTCGCTCGCATCCACAGCCTGACGGCGGGGCTCGTCCTCTACTTCAAATTAATGGAGGACGGCCTGCTCTCCGTCAAGGTCTTCAGAGAGTTCGGAACTCGCCTGAAGTGCTGCGTGGAGAGCTCCTTTGATGGAGATTCTGACAATGAGAGCTCTTCCTCGAGCGAAAGTGATGAGGAGGACAGCGGGGCAGATGACGGGGACGAGTCCGACTAGGCGTCGGACGCCCCGCGCCTAGGCGGGTGCGGCAGCAGCAGCATCTGCACCTGGTCGCTCCTCCGGCAGAGGTTTGCCGGGGGCGGGGCCAGCTCCTTGAAATTCTCGGGGCCGTCTCCTTGGGCGGCTAGCGTCAGGAGGCTGCGGAAGAGGAAGAGGGCAGGCGGCAAGGCCGTCAACTCGGAGTACGCGGGCACCGACGCCTTCATCGCGTATTGCCGGTCCTGCCGCCTCGTCTTCCAGCTCCATTCCCGGCACCGTCATCACCGGCCCACCCATGGGCGGCCACCGAGGTGTTCTCTTGGTGCTTTCTGCTGCTCGTAGCTCGCCTAGGCGCCCCTTTTGCCCTTTCGCCTCCTTGACCTGCCTCCTGAAGAGAGGGGCAAGAAAGGGATTACGGGCACCTTATCTCTTTTTTAGTTTGTAAGCCTGCGGGCCTTTGTTAAATTTAAAACTTGTAATCCCCTCGCTCATGTTTTTCATTTCGTACGAACTGTACCTATATGGGATGTTTTTAATGAAAAAGGGATGCTTGCCGGGTTTTTCGTTCGTGGGTAAAATCCTGCGACAAGGAGCGAATCCTTGTTATTGTTTAAGATAAACGTTTTTCGCCCGGCAACAGGCCTTGCCGTCCCCCCACTCTACTCGATCGTTCTCGCGCTCTTGGCGAAGGTAGGGATGGAGTGGGCTTTAGGCTCCTCGTTCTACCTCCTTGCTGCCGCGGCTACAACCAAATCCGGACCCAGGAAATAATCCCTAGGTATAGGAAAAAGGGGAGCACGGCAGCCTAGAGATAAAAACGGGGTTTCACATGCCCCAGTTCGGTTTCGAAATGCACGACAGAGGATAAAAGACTTATCTGGATCGGCATCCCCCGGCAACCTCATCTTGCCGCGGTTGGATCCTTGTGCTTGCAGCCCCCGGCAACTCTGGTTTGCCGGGGTCGGGACGCCGGTCCGTTTCCTTTCTTCCACATAGCTCGGCAGAAGTGCTCATGCGCCCTGCGAACCAAAAGAGGATAGAAGAGAAACAGATAGACGCGCACTCGACCTCTAAGCTAGGGGTTAGTCGCTGTTGAGCACTATCAACCCTAACCAAGGAAGAGACTCGACCTAGCATGCATGCTATAACTTAGGGCGCCAGCGCTTCATTTATTTATGCTTAGGATCTGCGCCTGGCTTTGTACAAAGGGTCACATGCCTTGCCGGCAAAGCTTTTACAAAAGGTGGCTTGCCGGGAGGCCCGGCAAGCCGCGCCTTATGGGTAAAACTTGAGAAGATGCTCGATGTTCCAGGAGTTGCTCACTGGGATGGCATCTTCGGTCTCCAGGCGGACTGCGCTGGGCCTGGTGACTCGTATTACCCGATAAGGGCCTTCCCACTTCGGCGTCAACTTGTTGGTATTCTTGGCCGACTGAACGCGCCGAAGAACAAGGTCGCCTTCCTCAAAGCTTCGGACATGAACCTTGCGGCTATGGTAGCGGCGCAAGGCTTGCTGGTAGCGCGCTGCTCTCACAGCCGCCCGAAGACGATCTTCCTCAAGGAGCGTCGCGTCATCTTGACGCAACTGCTCTTGCTCAAGCTCATCATAAGCGAGCACTCGAGGTGACCCGTATATGAGTTCCGTGGGGAGAACTGCTTCTGCCCCGTAGACCAGGGCAAAAGGTGTCTGGCTGGTGGCTCGATTTGGCATCGTCCTGATCGACCAAAGAACCGCTGGCAATTCATCAATCCAGCGCCTTCCGCTCTTGCGCAGCTTGTCAAAAGTCTTTGTCCTTAGGCCTCACAACACTTCAGCATTTGCCCTCTCCACTTGGCCGTTGCTCCGTGGGTGTGCCACGGAAGCAAAACAGACCTTGCTGCCGAGGTCTTGATTTTATTGCATGAAGGTGTGGCTCGTGAACTGCGTGCCGTTGTCGGTGATGACTCTGTTTGGCACACCAAAACGGCAGACCAGTCCCTTGAAAAACTTGCCAGCTGACTGAGCAGTCACCTTTCTCACTGCTTCCACCTTCGGCCACTTTGTGAACTTGTCGATCGCAAGGTACAAGTACTCAAAGCCCCCGACGGCGCGGGGAAAGGGCCCAGTATATCGAGCCCCTAGACCGAGAATGGCCAGGAGAGAGGGATTGTTTGAAGGGCTTGAGCTGGTTGATGAAGCTTCTTTGAATGGAACTGACACGCTTCACACTTGGTTACTAGTGCCGTTGCATCCTGGAGGGCGGTGGGCGAGAAGAAACCTTGCCAGAACGCCTTCCCGGCAAGGGCCCTCGACCCTATGTGGGAGCCACATATGCCTCCGTGTATCTCCGCCAACAGCTCCAGTCCTTCCTCCCGGGGGATGCACTTCAATTTCACACCGTTTGGCATTCTCCTGTACAGGACGTCATCGACGAACTGGTACAGGGCGGACCGACGGGCTACTTTTTCCGCTTCTTCCTGCTCCTCAGGAAGCTCCCCTGTTTGGAGGAAATGGACGGTATGCTGCACCCATCCCGGAGCCTGGGGCTCGACGGCAACCACCAAAGGCATTTCTTCCGCCATGGGAGCGGCTGTCTCTACGGCCAGGGCTTGACGCCCCGCCGGAGCCAGTTGCTCTTGGGCAGGTTCAGCGTCCATGGCAGCACCCTTGCCGGCGGCCCCAGGGGGCTCGGTAGGAAAGTACTTGCCGGGACCTGACTTCCTCCGCTTGTTCTGCCCCGTTGATGGCTCGACGGATGGTTGAGTTGGCCGGAGCAAAAAGGTACCTGGTTCCACAGGTAGCTTGAATGCAGCACGCTTTGACAGGTAATCGGCGATGTCATTCTCCACTTGGGGGATGTGCTCCGCTTGGATACCGTCAAAGCGTTCCTCCAGCTTCCTCAACTCATCTATGTAAGATTCCATCAATGGGCTCTGATAATCCTTGTTGACCTGTCTGACAACGAGCTGCGAGTCACCCCTGACGATGAGCTTCTTAACCCCGAGGTCTGCCGCGATCCTGAGGCCGGCAAGCAATCCCTCGTACTCAGTAGTGTTGTTGGTGGACATCTCCCTGGGGAAGTGCATCTGGATCACGTACTTGAGGTGCTCTCCGGTGGGTGTGACGAGTAGCACACCGGCGCCGGCGCCTTGCAGCGAGAAAGCCCCATCAAAGTACATGATCCAGTCGCGGTCTGCTTCCTCACCGGGGAGAGTGGTCTCCTGGATTTCTTCGTCAGGCGTCGAGGTCCATTCTGCAATGAACTCCGCCAAGACTCTGCTCTGAATTGTCGAGGTACTTTCAAACCTTAAACCAAAACTTGACAACTCCAAGGCCCATTCCACAATCCTTCCAGTCGCATCCGGGTTGTGCAGTATCCGTTGCAATGGGAGGCGGGTGACGACAGTGATCTCGTGGGCTTGGAAGTAATGACGCAGCTTCCTCGAGGCCATAAGGAGGCCCAAGAGAAATTTCTGCACACCGGAGTACCTCGATCTAGCTCCCTGCAGGAGGTAGCTGACAAAGTAAACCGGGTGCTGCATCATCTTCTTCCTCTGCACCACCTCACTCGACTGTGCGGGCACTGCCTTGGTGGCATCATACTCTGCCGGGGGCCGCGCCTTGCCGGCACCAGGCCCTGCCAGGGGAATCTTTGGCTTGCCATCCGCTGGTTCTGCCGCCACCACTACCTCCTCGTCGACCTCCCTCTGTGCCACCAGTGCGGCGCTGACCACTTGATTCGCCGCCGCCAGATATAGCAGCAACGGCTCTTGTGGTTTAGGCGCAACTAGTATTGGCGTGGAGGAAAGGTATTTCTTCAGATCCTGCAATGCTGTCTCTGCTTCTGGGGTCCACTCTATTGGGCCTGCCTTCTTCAAGTTTTTTAAGAAAGGAAGGGCGCGCTCAGCGGAGTTGGAGATGGATCGGCTCATGGCGGCGACGCAGCCGGTGAGCCGACGCACATCTTTGATCCGCTTGGGCACCTCAATCTGCTCAATAGCCTTGATCTTGTCTGGGTTTGCCTCGATCCCGCGCTGCGACACAAAGAACCCGAGAAGGTTGCCGGATGGAACGCCGAAGACACACTTCTCAGGGTTCAGCTTGAGGTTGATCTTGCGCAGGTTGGCAAATGTCTCTTCCAGATCTTGCCCAAGAGTTGGCCCATCCTTGGTTTTGACCACTATGTCATCCATGTATTGAAGGAAATATGCCCTAGAGGCAATAATAAAGTATTATATATTTCCTTATATCATGATAAATGTTTATTATTCATTCTAGAATTGTATTAACCGGAAACATAATACATGTGTGAATACATAGACAAACAAGAGTGTCACTAGTATGCCTCTACTTGACTAGCTCGTTAATCAAAGATGGTTATGTTTCCTGGCCATAGACATGAGTTGTCATTTGATTAACGGGATCACCTCATTAGGAGAATGACGTGATTGACTTGACCCATTCCGTTAGCTTTGCACTCGATCGTTTAGTATGTTGCTATTGCTTTCTTCATGACTTATACATGTTCCTCTGACTATGAGATTATGCAACTCCCGTTTACCGGAGGAACACTTTGTGTGCTACCAAACGTCACAACGTAAATGGGTGATTATAAAGGTGCTCTACAGGTGTCTCCAAAGGTACTTGTTGGGTTGGCGTATTTCGAGATTAGGATTTGTCACTCCAATTGTCGGAGAGGTATCTCTGGGCCCACTCGGTAATGCACATCACTATAAGCCTTGCAAGCATTGTGACTAATGAGTTAGTTGCGGGATGATGTATTACGGAACGAGTAAAGAGACTTGCCGGTAACGAGATTGAACTAGGTATCGAGATACCGACGATCGAATCTCGGGCAAGTAACATACCGATGACAAAGGGAACAACGTATGTTGTTATGCGGTCTGACCGATAAAGATCTTCGTAGAATATGTGGGAGCCAATATGGGCATCGAGGTCCCGCTATTGGTTATTGACCGGAGACGTGTCTCGGTCATGTCTATATAGTTCTCGAACCCGTAGGGTCCGCACGCTTAACGTTACGATGACAGTTTTATTGAGTTTTGATGTACCGAAGGAGTTCGGAGTCCCGGATGAGATCGGGGATATGACGAGGAGTCTCGAAATGGTCGAGACGTAAAAATCGGTATATTGGACGACTATATTCGGACTTCGGAAAGGTTCCGAGTGATTCGGGTATTTTTCGGAGTACCGGAGAGTTACGGGAATTCGTATTGGGCCTTAATGGGCCATACGGGAAAGGAGAGAAAGGCCTCAAAAGGGTGGCCGCACCCCTCCCCATGGGCTAGTCCGAATTGGACTAGGGAGGGGGGGCGCCCCCTTCCTTCTTTCTCCTTCCCCCTTCCCTTCTCCTACTCCCACAAGGAAAGGAGGAGTCATACTCCCGGTGGGAGTAGGACTCCCCCCTTTGGCACGCCTCTCCCCTTGGCCGGCTGCCTCCCCCTTGCTCCTTTATATAGGGGGGCAGGGGGGCACCCCAGAGACACAACAATTGATTCTTGAGATCTCTTAGCCGTGTGCGGTGCCCCCCTCCACCATATTACACCTCGATAATACCGTTGCGGAGCTTAGGCGAAGCCCTGCGTCGGTGGAACATCATCATCGTCACCACGCCGTCGTGCTGACAAAACTCTCCCTCAACACTCGGCTGGATCGGAGTTCGAGGGACGTCATCGAGCTGAACGTGTGTAGAAATCGGAGGTGCCGTGCGTTCGGTACTTGATCGGTCGGATCGTGAAGACGTACGACTACATCAACCGCGTTGTGATAACGCTTCCGCTGTCGGTCTACAAGGGTACGTGGACAACACTCTCCCCTCTCGTTGCTATGCATCACCATGATCTTGCGTGTGCGTAGGAATTTTTTTTGAAATTACTACGTTCCCCAACAGTGGCATCCGAGCCTGGTTTTATGCGTTGATGCTATGCACGAGTAGAACACAAGTGAGTTGTGGGCGATATAAGTCATACTGCTTACCAGCATGTCATACTTTGGTTCAACGGTATTGTGAGATGAAGCGGCCCGGACCGACATTACGCGTACGCTTACGCGAGATTGGTTTCACCGTTGCGAGCACTCGTTGCTTAAAGGTGACCGGCGGGTGTCTGTCTCTCTCACTTTAGTTGAACCGAGTGTGGCTACGCTCGGTCGTTGCGAAGGTTAAAACAACACCAACTTGACAAACTATCGTTGTGGTTTTGATGCGTAGGTAAGAACGGTTTTTGCTAAGCCCGTAGCAGCCACGTAAAACATGCAACAACAAAGTAGAGGACGTCTAACTTGTTTTTGCAGGGCATGTTGTGATGTGATATGGTCAAGACATGATGTGATATAATTTGTTGTATGAGATGATCATGTTTTGTAACCGAGTTATCGGCAACTGGCAGGAGCCATATGGTTGTCGCTTTATTGTATGAGATGCAATCACCATGTAATAGTTTTACTTTATCACTAAGCGGTAGCGATAGTCGTAAAAGCAATTAGTTGGCGAGACGACAACGATACTACGATGGAGATCAAGGTGTCGCGCCGGTAACGATGGTGATCATGACGGTGCTTTGGAGATGGAGATCACCAACACAGTGCTTCGGAGATGGAGATCACGAACACGGTACTTTGGAGATGGAGATCACGAACACGGTGCTTCGGAGATGGAGATCACAAGCATGATGATGGCCATATCATATCACTTATATTGATTGCATGTGATGTTAATCCTTTATGCATCTTATCTTGCTTTGATTGATGGTAGCATTATAAGATGATCTCTCACTAAAATTTCAAGATAAAAGTGTTCTCCCTGAGTATGCACCGTTGCGAAAGTTCTTCGTGTTGAGACACCACGTGATGATCGGGTGTGATAGGCTCTACGTTCAAATACAACGGGTGCAAAACAGTTGCACACGCGGAATACTCAGGTTAAACTTGACGAGCCTAGCATATGCAGATATGGCCTCGGAACACGGAGACTGAAAGGTCGAGCGTGAATCATATAGTAGATATGATCAACATGGTGATGTTCACCATTGAAACTACTCCATCTCACGTGATGATCGGACATGGTTTAGTTGATATGGATCACATGATCACTTAGAGGATTAGAGGGATGTCTATCTAAGTGGGAGTTCTTAAGTAATATGATTAATTGAACTTAAATTTATCATGAACTTAGTCCTGATAGTATTTTGCAAATTATGTTATAGATCAATAGCTCGCGTTGTTGCTTCCCTATGTTTATTTTGATATGTTCCTAGAGAAAATTATGTTGAAAGATGTTAGTAGCAAGATGCGGATTGGATCCGTGATCTGAGGATTATCCTCATTGCTGCACAGAAGAATTATGTCCTTAATGCATCGCTAGGTGACAGACCTATTGTAGGAGCAGATGCAGACGTTATGAATGTTTGGCTAGCTCAATATGATGACTTGATAGTTTAGTGCACCATGCTTAACGGCTTAGAATCGGGATTTCAAAGACGTTTTGAACGTCATGGACCATATGAGATGTTCCAGGATTTGAAGTTAATATTTCAAGCAAATACCCGAGTTGAGAGATAGGAAGTCTCCAACAAGTTCTATAGCTAAAAGATGGAGGAGAATCGCTCAACTAGTGAGCATGTGCTCAGATTGTGTGGGTACTACAATCGCTTGAATCAAGTGGGAGTTAATCTTCCAGATAAAATAGTGATTGACAGAATTCTCTAGTCACCATCACCAAGTTAGTAGAACTTCGTGATGAACTATAGTATGTAAGGGATGACGAAAGTAATTCCCGAGCTCTTCGCGATGCTGAAATCGACGAAGGTAGAAATCAAGAAAAACATCAAGTGTTGATGGTTGACGAGACCACTAGTTTCAAGAAAAGGGCAAAGGGAAGAAGGGGAACTTCAAGAAGAACGGCAAGCAAGTTGCGGCTCAAGTGAAGAAGCTTAAGTCTGGTCCTAAGCCTGAGACTAAGTGCTTCTACTGCAAAGGGACTGGTCACTGGAAGCGGAACTACCCCAACTATTTGGTGGATAAGAAGGATGGCAAAGTGAACAAAGGTATATTGGATATACATGTTATTGATGTGTACTTACTAGTGTTTATAGCAACCCCTCAGTATTTGATACTGGTTTAGTTGCTAAAGAGTAGTAACTCAAATCAGGGAGTTGCAGAATAAACAGAGACTAGTAAAAGGCGAGGTGACGATGTGTGTTGGAAGTAGTTCCAAGATTGATATGATCATCATCGTACACTCCCTATAATTTCGGGATTAGTGTTGAAACTAAATAAGTGTTATTTGGTGTTTGCGTTGAGCATGAATATGATTTGATCATGTTTATTGCAATACGGTTATTCATTTAAGTCAGAGAACAATTGTTGTTCTGTTTACATGAATAAAAACCTTCTATGGTCATACACACCAACGAAAATGGTTTGTTGGATCTCGATCATAGTGATACACATATTCATAATATTGAAGCCAAAAGATGCAAAGTTAATAATGATAGTGCAACTTATTTGTGGCATTGCTGTTTAGGTCATATTGGTGTAAAGCGCATGAAGAAACTCCATACTGATGGGATTTTGGAATCACTTGATTATGAATCACTTGATGCTCGCGAACCGTGCCTCATGGGCAAGATGACTAAAACGCCGTTCTCCAGAACTATGGAGAGAGCAACAGATTTGTTGGAAATCATACATACTGATGTATGCGATCCGATGAGTGTTGAGGCTCGTAGCGGGTATCATTAATTTCTGACCTTCACAGATGATTTGAGCAGATATGGGTATATCTACTTAATGAAACAGAAGTCTGAAACATTTGAAAAGTTCATATAATTTCAGAGAGAAGTGGAAAATCATCGTAACAAGAAAATAAAGTTTCTACAATCTGATCGTGGAGAAGAGTATTTGAGTTACGAGTTTGGCCTTCAGTAAAAACAATGTGAAATAGTTTCACTACTCACGCCACTTGGAACACCACAGTGTAATGGTGTGTCCGAACATCATAACCGTACTTTATTAGATATGGTGCGATATATGATGTGTCTTAACGATCTACCACTATCGTTTTGGGGTTATGCATTAGAGACAGCTGCATTCACGTTAAATAGGGTACCATCTAAATCCGTTGAGACGACATCTTATGAACTGTGGTTTGGCAAGAAACCAAAGTTGTCGAAAGTTTGGGGTTGCGATGCTTATGTGAAAAAGTTTCATCCTGATAAGCTCAAACCCAAATCGGAGAAATGTGTCTTCATAGGATACCCAAAGGAAACAGTTGGGTATACCTTCTATCACAGATCCGAAGGCAAGACATTCGTTGCTTAGTATGGATCCTTTCTAGAGAAGGAGTTTCTCTCGAAAGAAGTGAGTGGGAGGAAAGTAGAACTTGATGAGGTAACTGTACCTGCTCCCTTATTGGAAAGTAATTCATCACAGAAATCTGTTCCTGTGACTCCTACACCAATTAGTGAGGAAGTTAATGATGATGATCATGTAACTTCAGATCAAGTTACTACCAAACCTCGTAGGTAAACCAGAGTAAGATCCGCACCAGAGTGGTACGGTAATCCTGTTCTGGAGGTTATGTTACTAGACCATGACGAACCTACGAACTATGAGGAAGCGATGATGAGCCCAGATTCCACGAAATGGCTTGAGGCCATGAAATCTGAGATAAGATCCATATATGAGAACAAAGTATGGACTTTGATTGACTTGCCCAATGATCGGCGAGCCATTGAGATTAAATGGATCTTCAAGAGGAAGACGGACGCTGATAGTAGTGTCACTATCTACAAAGCTAGAATTGTCGCAAAAAGGTTTTCGACAAGTTCAAGATGTTGACTACGATGAGAGTTTCTCACTCGTATCTATGCTTAAGTCTGTCCGAATCATGTTAGCAATTGTCGCATTTTATGAAATCTGGCAAAGGGATAAAAAAACTGCATTCCTTAATGGATTTATTAAAGAACAGTTGTATATGATGCAACCAGAAGGTTTTGTCAATCCTAAAGGTGCTAACAAAATATGCAAGCTCCAGCGATCCATCAATGGACTGGTGCAAGCATCTCGGAGTTGGAATATACACTTTGATAAGTTGATCAAAGCATATAGTTGTATACAGGCTTGCGGTGAAACCTGTATTTACAAGAAAGTGAGTGGGAGCACTACAACATTTCTGATAAGTATATGTGAATGACATATTGTTGATCGGAAATAATGTAGAATTATTCTGCAAAGCATAAAGGAGTGTTTGAAAGGAGTTTTTCAAAGAAAGACCTCGATGAAGCTGCTTACATATTGAGCATCAAGATCTATAGAGATAGATCAAGACGCTTGATAAGTTTTTTCAATGAGTACATACCTTTACAAGATTTTGAAGTAGTTAAAAATGGAACAGTCAAAGAAAGAGTTCTTGCCTGTGTTACAAGGTATGAAATTGAGTAAGACTCAAAGCCCGACCACGGCAGAAGATAGAAAGAGAATGAAAGTCATTCCCTATGCCTCGGCCATAGGTTCTATAAAGTATGCCATGCTGTGTACCAGATCTATTGTATACCCTACACTGATTTTGGCAAGGGAGTACAATAGTGATCTAGGAGTAGATCACTGGACAGTGGTCAAAATTATCCTTAGTGGAATAAGGATATGTTTCTCGATTATGGAAGCGACAAAAGGTTCGTCGTAAAGGGTTACGTCGATGCAAGTTTTGACACTAAATCTAGATGACTCTAAGTCTCGGTCTAGATACATATTGAAAGTGGGAGCAATTAGCTAGAGTAGCTCCGTGCAGAGCATTGTAGACATAGATATTTGCAAAATACTTACAGATCTGAATGTGACAGACCCGTTGACTAAAATTATCTCACAATCAAAACATGATCACACCTTAGTACTCTTTGGTTGTTAATCACATAGCGATGTGAACTAGATTATTGACTCCACTAAACCCTTTGAGTGTTGGTCACATAGAGATGTGAACTATGGGTGTTAATCACATAGCGATGTGAACTAGATTATTGACTCTAGTAAACCCTTTGAGTGTTGGTCACATAGAGATGTGAACTATGGGTGTTAATCACATGGTGATGTGAATTATTGATGTTGAATCACATGGCGATGTGAACTAGATTATTGACTCTAGTGCAAGTGGGAGACTGAAGGAAATATGCACTAGAGGCAATAATAAAGTATTATATATTTCCTTATATCATGATAAATGTTTATTATTCATGCTAGAATTGTATTAACCGGAAACATAATACATGTGTGAATACATAGACAAACGAGAGTGTCACTAGTATGCCTCTACTTGACTAGCTCGTTAATCAAAGATGGTTATGTTTCCTAGCCATAGACATGAGTTGTCATTTGATTAACGGGATCACCTCATTAGGAGAATGACGTGATTGACTTGACCCATTCCGTTAGCTTAGCACTCGATCGTTTAGTATGTTGCTATTGCTTTCTTCATGACTTATACATGTTCCTCTGACTATGAGATTATGCAACTCCCGTTTACCGGAGGAACACTTTGTGTGCTACCAAACGTCACAACGTAAATGGGTGATTATAAAGGTGCTCTACAGGTGTCTCCAAAGGTACTTGTTGGGTTGGCGTATTTCGAGATTAGGATTTGTCACTCCGATTGTCGGAGAGGTATCTCTGGGCCCACTCGGTAATGCACATCACTATAAGCCTTGCAAGCATTGTGACTAATGAGTTAGTTGCGGGATGATGTATTACGGAACGAGTAAAGAGACTTGCCGGTAACGAGATTGAACTAGGTATCGAGATACTGACGATCGAATCTCGGGCAAGTAACATACCGATGACAAAGGGAACAACGTATGTTGTTATGCGGTCTGACCGATAAAGATCTTCGTAGAATATGTGGGAGCCAATATGGGCATCCAGGTCCCTCTATTGGTTATTGACCGGAGAGGTGTCTCGGTCATGTCTACATAGTTCTCGAACCCGAAGGGTCCACACGCTTAACGTTACGATGACAGTTTTATTGAGTTTTGATGTACCGAAGGAGTTTGGAGTCCCGGATGAGATCGGGGACATGACGAGGAGTCTCGAAATGGCCGAGACGTAAAGATCGATATATTGGACGACTATATTCGGACTTCGGAAAGGTTCCGAGTGATTCGGGTATTTTTCGGAGTACCGGAGAGTTACGGGAATTCGTATTGGGCCTTAATGGGCCATACGGGAAAGGAGGGAAAGACCTCAAAGGGTGGCCGCACCCCTCCCCATGGGCTAGTCCGAATTGGACTAGGGAGGGGGGGGGGGCGCCCCCTTCCTTCTTTCTCCTTCCCCCTTCCCTTCTCCTACTCCCACAAGGAAAGGAGGAGTCATACTCCCGGTGGGAGTAGGACTCCCCCCTTTGGTGCGCCTCTCCCCTTGGCCGGCTGCCTCCCCCTTGCTCCTTTATATACGGGGGCAGGGGGGCACCCCAGAGACACAACAATTGATTCTTGAGATCTCTTAGCCGTGTGCGGTGCCCCCCTCCACCATATTACACCTCGATAATACCGTTGCGGAGCTTAGGCGAAGCCCTGCGTCGGTGGAACATCATCATCGTCACCACGCCGTCGTGCTGACGAAACTCTCCCTCAACACTCGGTTGGATCGGAGTTCGAGGGACGTCATCGAGCTGAACGTGTGTAGAACTCGGAGGTGCCGTGCGTTCGGTACTTGATCGGTCGGATTGTGAAGACGTACGACTACATCAACCGCGTTGTGATAACGCTTCCGCTGTCGGTCTACGAGGGTACGTGGACAACACTCTCCCCTCTCGTTGCTATGCATCACCATGATCTTGCGTGTGCGTAGGAATTTTTTTGAAATTACTACGTTCCCCAACATGTATGCCTCCATATTTCTATGGAGCTGAGGTTCAAAACCAATTTGGACTGCTTTTGTGAACGTTGAGCCGGCACTCTTCAACCCGAAAGGCATCCGTAAAAAGCAATACGTACCACATGGGGTGATGAGTGCCGTCTTTTCTTCATCCTCTCTTGTCATGAAGATCTGGTGGTAGCCTGAGTAGGCGTCGAGGAATGATAACAGATCACACCCGGCTGTGGAGTCAACAATCTGGTCGATGCGCGGCAAAGGGAAGGGGTCCTTAGGACAAGCCTTATTAATATCTATGCAATCAATACACAGCCTCCACTTCCCATTCGCCTTGCGCACCACTACCGGATTGGCCAACCACGTCGGGTGGAGCACTCCTCTCACCAAACCTGCCGCTTCCAACTTCCTGATCTCCTCTGTGATGAACTCCTGCCTCTCCAGAGCCTGCTTTCTGACCTTCTGCTTGACGGGCCGCGCGTGGGGGCAGACAGCTAGGTGGTGCTCAATCACCTCCCTGGGAACACCAGGGATGTCGGATGCTTGCCATGGAAACACGTCGACATTTGCCCGCAGGAAGGTGACGAGCGCGCCTTCCTATTTGCTGTCGAGGGTGGAGCCTATGGTGAAGGCCCCTCCCGTGCCATCCTCCCCGACGGGCACCTTCTTGGTCTGCAGCGGCTCGGCTCTGGATCTCTTGCTCTTGTCGGTAGAGCTCTCTGGCACGTCCTCAACGGTAGCACAACACTCCGAGGAGGTGCGCTTGCCGGAGTGGGTGCGAGAGGTCTTGCCGGGCTCCTTCTTCCCTCCCGGGCCTTCAGCGTCAGGAGCAGGTGCCTTGACAGCAGCTGCTGCAACCGCTTCCCGGTAGAGTTGGTCGGCGCAGATCAACGCGTCCTTCTTGTCGGAGGGGACGGAGATGATGGTCAACGGCCCGGGCATCTTTAGCATGTTGTAGGCATAGTGTGGCGCTGCCATGAACTTGGCTAGTGCCGGGCGGCCGAGGATCCCGTTGTATGGCAAGGGGATCTTAGCCACGTCGAAGACGATCCTCTCCGTCCTGTAGTTCAACTCTCCTCCAAATGTCACGGGCAGTGTGACCTTTCCCTTCGGCTCGCTCCTCCCCGGATTGACCCCTTGAAACGTGCCCATTTCCTCGAGGTCTCCATCAGGGATTTGCAACCTTTTGATCACGACAGGCGAGATCAGGTTTAGGCCGGCCCCGCCGTCAACCAACATCTTGTTCACCCTGAGGTTGCGTATCGTTGGTGAGACCAACAATGGCAAACACCCGACCGCGGTAGTGTGGTCAGGGTGGTCCTCGGCGTCAAAGATGAGGGGCGTGCTGGACCACTTCAGCGGCTTCTGAGCGTGGAATGACGGCTCTGCTGCTGTGATCTCACGCGCCCACTGCTTGAGCTGGCCGTGAGAGGTATGCAGCGAGGCGCCGCCATCGACGCACATGGCCTCCGTAGCCTTCTGGAACCCTTGCTCACTAGACTCGTCCTCGTCGTGATCATCGTCTTCTTGTTTCTTGTCACAGCCCCGGGCGGGCCTCTCTTGCTGGTTGTCCTCGCCGGGGCGGCCTCCTTGGCCGCCACACTTCTTGCCGGAACCCTCGGCACCGTCCTGGTCCTTCTCCTTGTCCCGCCTCTCGTACTCAGCCTTTTGCTTCTCAGCAAGCAGGTCGACTTGTCGGCAGTTCTGGAGGTCGTGGCCCTTGGTGCGGTGGATCTTGCAGTATTGCTTCCCGGAGCTTCCTGGCTTGTTGGTAGCCGCCAAGGCCCGGCAGGCGGCGCACCCTTCAATCTCCTTGCCGGGGGCGTCTGCCCTGACCTTCTTGCTGGCACTGGTATCGTCAGATCCCTCAACGGCAAGCACGGCCTTGCCTTTGCGTTTCCTGTTGCGACGCCGGCCCTTCTTCGTCGGGGTGGTGGCGTCTTCATCGGTAGAGTCGGTTTCCGCGCCGGCGTCTTCGCCGGGGTACTTCCTTCCCTCTTCAGCCTGGGCGCACCTATCGGCCAGAACGTAGAGCTCGGCCACATCCTTAACCTTGGTCATCGCCAGCTCCTCGCGCATCTTGCGATTGCGCACGTTCTGGTGGAACGCGCTAATCACAGCGGCGGGATGAACGTCGGGGATGTTGTACTGCACCCGGCTAAATCTCTGGATGTACTTGCGTAGGGTCTCCCCTTCCTTCTAGGTAATGATATGCAGATCACTGGCCTGGCCATGAGCTTGGTGGCCTCCTGTGAAGGCGCCAATGAACTCATGGCACAGATCCGACAAGACCTCTCGAACCAAGACATCACATTGGGCTTGAGCGCCAGCGGGAAATAGTTGGCGAGCACCTTATCATCGCGAGCTCCAGTAGCCTGAATCGCGATGGTGTAGATGCTGAGGAACTCGGACGGATGGGTCTTGCCAGTGTACTTCTCGCCAACATCGGGCTTGAACGTGCGGTGGGATGGCCACTGGAACTGCCACAGCTCACGGGTAAAGGTCGGGCCGCCCACCTCGTAAGGTAGGCCGCCGGGCCCCCCCGGTGCCGGGTGGTCCATAGTGGGTCCCGCCCGCTTGTTCGACTGGCGGCGCATTTCGTGCCGGCGCTCGACGGTGGTTCGAGCGTCTTCGTGAGCTCGCTCCCGAAGAACCTGGTGCTGGTCGCGGAGGGTCCGCGGGTCGGACGACGCTATGGAGATGTTATCACAAGCATCGTCGCGACGGGCCGACGCCCGCGGCGGCTGGCGAGGAGGAGGAGAGTGCACCATGGCTGCAGCTCCCCTGGTCCTCCCAGCGCTAGCATGCGGTGGCTCGGTGGAGCGCCAACCCGAGGGCCCTGCCGGTCGCGGATCGTCTTTGTTTGCGACGGCGACGAGGCTCCCGGATGGTGGCCCTCCACTCGTTGAGCTTATCCGCAGCAGGAGGGAAGTTGAGGAGCAGCTGTGCGTGCACCAAAGCTTCTGCTAGCATGGGCGGCGGCGACAGCTGCGTGGATCGCGGCGCGCTTCGACTTCTAACTACGTTAGAAGGAGCTCCGTTACGACCCAGCGGCTGCGTGCCATTTCCGCCAGCGCTTCGGCGAGCGCGCTGAACCCCTTCATCTTGCGGGTGACGCACAGGGCTCTTCCCACGGCGGTGGCCAGGGTCACCAACGTGGTGACGCTGCTCGGCGTGCACACCATGGGAAGAGCGCGCGGTGGTCGCCGGTGTGAGCGTCTTGGAGGTCGCTGCGCCGCCCGGAGGTTGCACAGCGACACCCCTAGAGGGCCCCGTGCTGCCTGCGGGGGGCCCGGCTCTGTCTTTGGATCTGGCGGCGTGCGGCCGGTCGTCCGGCGCTTGAACGACGCCGCTCGCCAGGCTCTGACTGCCTGGGCGATGCTGGTGCTCGCGGACCGCGGCCCGGGTCCTGTCCGCGACCGGTCCACTGCTTGTCCGCACCGGCACGGGCTGTTCGGCTCCCAACGAGCCGATCGCCGTGGCCGTCTTCTTCTTAGGAGCCATGGCGACGAAGAACTGCTAGGCTAACTACTAGACCAGATTCTCAAAATTGCGCCCCCTACCTGGAGCGCCAAAGATGTCGGTGTGGAATGACACCTATGGGATCACAAGAATCCCTACTACGGTTGCCCGGGCGCGGGGTTTCAAGAAGAGCAGGGCTAGTAGACAGCAAAAGGATCGTTTACCCAGGTTCGGGCCATGAGGATGCATAAAACCCTAGTCCTGCTTTGGTGGGTGTATTTCAGAGAGTTCTTGAGCTCTCGAACTAGCTATGGTCAGTGCGTGGTTTGAAAGAGCCGAATCCTTCTCCAGTATGCCATGGGCCTCATTTTATAGTCAGAAAGGGGCTGCCACAGTGGCACACAGGAGGTTGAAAGGCGTACAGTGCCCTGAGCTTATCGCTCGTATTACAGGACAAGACGCATTTAATGCGTAGCTTAGGTGTCCTCTTGCTTTATCGGGGACGGGGGTGAGGCCCGTCCCGTCCGTCACCGCTCCCCATCGCTTCGACACACACCCTGGCCAGCGATGCGCGTGGTGCCATGTAGGCAGGCAGGCAGCTGAGGTGGCGCGGTGGTGGAGCCTTCACGAAGATCTGCATGCCGCCACGCAGGCGCTTGATGAGTTGGCCTGGGAGCTGCATGTTTCCATGCAGGTGCCCGCCCAGCTGGTTGGGCAGGCAGCTGCATGTGAACGGTGGTGGAAGCTTGGTTGACGTGGGCCTGGCAGTGGCCCTTCTGACGTTCTTAGTGAGGGCCTTGCCGGGTGGCCCGGCAAGGGTCTTGCTGTGTGGCCCGGCAAGGGTCTTGCCGTGGCGCGCTGTCGTCCCCGGCAAGGGTCTTGCCGGGGGTCTGGTGGCCTTCCTCGGCAAGGATCTTGCCGAGGATCGTCGTCTTCGAATCCTCATCGGATCTTTAATATGTCTTCACAAAGATCTGCCTGCCACCACAGAGGCGCCTTCCCGAGCCCTGGCCCCACGTGGATGATGGCGTTGCGGACCGTGGGCTCAAGGGTGGCTCGCTCTGTTGGTGTGGGGCAAGCTACCTCGGCAAGGGTCTTGCCGGGGCTGCGGAGGCTGCCCCCGGCAAGGGTCTTGCCGGGGGAACCTGCTTCGTCCCTCTGCTCTTTGTGGTCTTTGCCTTGGCGTTGCTCTGATCATCTTGGGCTTCGGTCTTACCTTGGCTCACCTCCCCTGTTCTGCTTAGCATGACCATAGGCGCGGCTCCGACTGCCCGTGCACAGGTAGAGGGGTACAAAAACGCACCCCTCTTTTTGTACACCGACACTTGGTTCTCTTGTGAAATCTGGATTCCTTTGCCAAGGCAATTGCACCAGTATTGTCACAAAAGATTTTCATTGGACCCAATGCACTAGGTATGACACCTAGATCGGATATGAACTCCGTCATCCAGACTCCTTCATTTGCTGCTTCCGAAGCAGCTATGTATTCCGCTGCACACGTAGATCCCGCCACGACGCTTTGTTTAGAACTGCTCCAACTGACAGCTCCACCGTTCAATATAAATACGTATCCAGTTTGCGATTTAGAATCGTCCGGATCAGTGTCAAAGCTTGCATCAATGTAACCATTCACGATGAGCTCTTTGTCACGTCCATAAATGAGAAACATATCCTTAGTCCTTTTCAGGTATTTTAGGATGTTCTTGACCGCTGTCCAGTGATCCACTCCTGGATTACTTTGGTACCTCCCTGCTAAATTAATAGCAAGGCACACATCAGGTCTGGTACACAACATTGCATACATGATAGAGCCTATGGCTGAAGCATAGGGAACATCTTTCATTTTCTCTCTATCTTGAAGTGGTCGGGCATTGAGTCTTACTCAACTTCACACCTTGTAATACAGGCAAGAACCCTTTCTTTACCTGATCCATTTTGAACTTCTTCAAAACTTTGTCAAGGTATGTGCTTTGTGAAAGTCCAATTAAGCGTCTTGATCTATCTCTATAGATGTTGATGCCCAATATGTAAGCAGCTTCACTGAGGTCTTTCATTGAAACACTCTTATTCAAGTATCCTTTTATGCTATCCATAAATTCTATATCATTTCCAATCAACAATATGTTATCCACATATAAGATTAGAAATGCTACAGAGCTCCACTAACTTTCTTGTAAATACAGGCTTCTCCAAAAGTCTGTATAAAACCATATGCTTTGATCACACTATCAAAACGTCTATTCCAACTCCGAGAGGCTTGCACCAGTCCATAAATGGATCGCTGGAGCTTGCACACTTTGTTAGCACCCTTTGGATCAATAAAACCATCAGGTTGCATCATATACAACTCTTCTTCTAGAAATCCATTCAGGAATGCAGTCTTTGCGTCCATTGGCCAAATTCCATAATCATAAAATGGGGCAATAGCTATCATGATTCAGACAGACTTAAGCATCGCTACGGGTGAGAAGGTCTCATCATAGTCAACTCATTGAACTTGTCGAAAACCTTTCGCAACAAGTCGAGCTTTGTAGACAGTAACATTACCGTCAGCGTCTGTCTTCTTCTTGAAGATCCATTTATTCTCGATGGCTTGCTGATCATCGGGCAAGTCAACCAAAGTCCACACTTTGTTCTCATACATGGATCCCATCTCGGATTTCATGGCCTCAAGCCATTTTGCGGAATCTGGGCTCATCATCGCTTCCTCATAGTTCGTAGGTTCGTCATGATCTAGTAACATGACCTCCAAAACAGGATTACCGTACCACTCTGGCGCGGATCTTACTCTAGTTGACCTACGAGGTTCGGTAGTGACTTGATTTGAAGTTTCATGATCATCATCATTAGCTTCCTCACTAATTGGTGTAGATGTCACAGGAACCGATTTCTGTGATGAACTACTTTCCAATAAGGGAGCAGGTACAGTTACCTCATCAATTTCTACTTTCCTCCCACTCACTTCTTTCGAGAGAAACTCCTTCTCTAGAAAGGATCCATTCTTAGCAACAAAAGTCTTGCCTTCGGATCTGCGATAGAAGGTGTACCCAATTGTCTCTTTTGGGTATCCTATGAAGACACATTTCTCCGATTTGGGTTCGAGCTTATCAGGTTGAAGCTTTTTCACATAAGCATCGCAACCCCAAACTTTAAGAAATGACAACTTTGGTTTCTTGCCAAACCACAGTTCATAAGGAGTCATCTCAACGGATTTAGATGGTGCCCTATTTAACGTGAATGCAGCCGTCTCTAAAGCATAACCCCAAAACGATAGCGGTAAATCAGTAAAAGACATCATAGATCGCACCATATCTAGTAAAGTACGATTACGACGTTCGGACACACCATTACGCTGTGGTATTCCGGGTGGCATGAATTGCGAAACTATTCCGCATTGTTTCAAATGTAGACCAAACTCGTAACTCAAATATTCTCCTCCACGATCAGATCGTAGAAACTTTATTTTCTTGTTACGATGATTTTCCACTTCACTCTGAAATTCTTTGAACTTTTCAAACGTTTCAGACTTATGTTTCATTAAGTAGATCTACCCATATCTGCTCAAATCATCTGTGAAGGTGAGAAAATAACGATACCCGCCGCGGGCCTCAATATTCATCGGACCACATACATCAGTATGTCTGATTTCCAACAAATCTGTTGCTCGCTCCATTGTTCCGGAGAACGGCGTTTTAGTCATCTTGCCCATATGGCATGGTTCGCAAGTACCAAGTGATTCATAATCAAGTGATTCCAAAAGTCCATCAGTATGGAGTTTCTTCATGCGCTTTACACCAATATGACCCAAACGGCAGTGCCAAAAATAAGTTGCACTATCATTATCAACTCTACATATTTTGGCTTCAACATTATGAATATGTGTGTCACTACTATCGAGATTTAACACAAATAGACCACTCTTCAAGGGTGCATGACCATAAAAGATATTACTCATATAAATATAACAACCATTATTCTCAGATTTAAATGAATAACCGTCTCGCATCAAACAAGATCCAGATATAATGTTCATGCTCAACGCTGGCACCAAATAACAATTATTTAGGTCTAAAACTAATCCCGAAGGTAGATGTAGAGGTAGCGTGCCGACAGCGAGCACGTCGACTTTGGAACCATTTCCCACGCGCATCGTCACCTCGTCCTTAGCCAGTCTTCGCTTAATCCGTAGTCCCTGTTTCGAGTTGCAAATATTAGCAACAGAACCAGTATCAAATACCCAGGTGCTACTGCGAGCTCTAGTAAGGTACACATCAATAACATGTATATCACATCATTCTTATCCGCCAAATACTTGGGGCAGTTCCGCTTCCAGTGACCAGTTTGCTTGCAGTAGAAGCACTCAGTCTCAGGCTTGGGTCCAAACTTGGGTTTCTTCTCCTGAACAACAACTTGTTTGCCGTTCTTCTTGAAGTTCCCCTTGTTCTTCCCTTTGCCCTTTTTCTTGAAACTGGTGGTCTTGTTGACCATCAACACTTGATGCCCCTTCTCGATTTCTACCTCCGCAGCCTTTAGCATTGCGAAGAGCTCGGGAATCGTCTTATCCATCCCTTGCATGTTATAGTTCATCACTAAGCTCTTGTAGCTTGGTGGCAGTGATTGAAGAATTCTGTCAATAACACTATCATCCGGAAGATTAACTCCCAGCTGAATTAAGTGATTGTTATACCCAGACATTCCGAGTATATGCTCACTGACAGAACTATTCTCCTCCATCTTGCAGCTGTAGAAATTTTTGGAGACTTCATATCTCTCAATCCGGGCATTTGCTTGAAATATTAACTTCAACTCCAGGAACATCTCAGATGCTCCATGACATTCAAAACGTCGTTGAAGTCCCGGTTCTAAGCCGTAAAGCATGGCACACTGAACTATCGAGTAGGCATCAGCTTTGCTCTGCCATACGTTCATAACATCTGGTGTTGCTCCTGCAGCAGGTTTGGCACATAGCGGTGCTTCCAGGACGTAATTCTTCTATGCAGCAATGAGGATAATCCTCAAGTTATGGACCCAGTCCGTGTAATTGCTACCATCATCTTTCAACTTTGCTTTCTCAAGGAACGCATTAAAATTCAATGGAACAATAGTAGGGGCCATCTATCTACAACAACATAGACAAGCAAAATACTATCAGGTACTAAGTTCATGATAAATTTAAGTTCAATTAATCATATTACTTAAGAACTCCCACTTAGATAGACATCCCTCTAATCATCTAAGTGATCATGTGATCCAAATCAACTAAACCATAACCGATCATCACGTGAAATGGAGTAGTTTTCAATGGTGAACATCACTATGTTGATCATATCTACTATATGATTCATGCTCGACCTTTCGGTCTCAGTGTTCCGAGGTCATATCTGCATATGCTAGGCTCGTCAAGTTTAACCCGAGTATTCTGCGTGTGCAAAACTGGCTTGCACCCGTTGTAGATGAACGTTGAGCTTATTACACCCGATCATCACGTGGTGTCTTGGCACGACGAACTTTGGCAACGGTGCATACTGAGGGAGAACACTTTTACCTTGAAATTTAGTGAGAGATCATCTTATAATGCTACCGTCAATCCAAGCAAAATAAGATGCATAAAAGATAAACATCACATGCAATGAATATAAGTGATATGATATGGCCATCATCATCTTGTGCTTGTGATCTCCATCTCCGAAGCACCGTCATGATCACCATCGTCACCGGCGCGACACCTTGATCTCCATCGTAGCATCGTTGTCGTCTCGCCAACTATTGCTTCTACGACTATCGCTACCGCTTAGTGATAATGTAAAGAAATTACAGGGCGATTGCATTGCATACAATAAAGCGACAACCATATGGCTCCTGCCAGTTGCCGATAACTCCGTTACAAAACATGATCATCTCATACAATAAAATATAGCGTCATGTCTTGACCATATCACATCACAACATGCCTTGCAAAAACAAGTTAGACGTCCTCTACTTTGTTGTTGCAAGTTTTACGTGGCTGCTACGGGCTGAGCAAGAACCGTTCTTACCTACACATCAAAACCACAACGATAGTTCGTCAAGTTAGTGCTGTTTTAACCTTCACAAGCGCCGGGCGTAGCCACACTCGGTTCAACTAAAGTTGGATAAACTGACACCCGCCAGCCACCTGTGTGCGAAGCACGTCGGTAGAACCAGTCTCGTGTAAGCGTACGCGTAATGTCGGTCCGGGCCGCTTCATCCAACAATACCGCCGAACCAAAGTATGACATGCTGGTAAGCAGTATGACTTGTATCGCCCACAACTCACTTGTGTTCTACTCGTGCATATAACATCTACGCACAAACCTGGATCGGATGCCACTGTTGAGGAACGTAGCAATTTCAAAAAATTTCCTATGCACACGCAGGATCATGGTGATGCATAGCAACGAGAGGGGAAAGTGTGTCCACGTACCCCCATAGACCGAAAGCGGAAGCGTTAGCACAACGCGGTTGATGTAGTCGTACGTCTTCACGATCCGACCGATCCAAGTACCGAATGCATGGCACCTATGAGTTCAGCACACGTTCAACTCGATGACGTCCTGCGAGCTCCGATCCAGCATAGCTTCGCAGGACAGTTTCGTCAGCACGACGGCGTGATGACGGTGATGATGATGCTACCGACGCAGGGTTTCGCCTCAGCACCGCTACGATATGATCGAGGTGGATTATCATGGAGGGGGCACCGCACACGGTTGGGAGAGATCAACAGATCAACTTGTGTGTCTATGGGGTGCCCGCTGCCCCCGTATATGATGGAGCTAGGGGAGGCGGCCGGCCAGGAGGAGGGCGCGCCAAGGGGGGAGTCCTACTCCCACCGGGAGTAGGACTCCCTCTTTTCCTTGTTGGAGTAGGAGGGGAGAAGGAAGGGAGAGAGGAAGAGAAGGAAAGGGGGGCGCCGCCCCCTCCTTGTCCAATTTGGACTAAAGGGGGAGGGGGCGTGCGGCTGCCCTTGGCCGCCCCTCCTCTTCTCCCACTAGGGCCCATGAGGCCCAATTAACTCCCCGGGGGGTTCCGCTAACCCCCCGGTAGTCCGGTATATGTCCGAAACCTTTCCGGAACCTTTCCGGTGTCCGAACATAGTCGTCCAATATATCGATCTTTACGTCTCGACCATTTTGAGACTCCTCGTCATGTCCATGATCATATCCCGGACTCCGAACTACCTTCCATACATCAAAACACAAAAACTCATAATACCGATCGTCACCGAACTTTAAGCGTGCGGACCCTACGGGTTCGAGAACTATGTAGACATGACCGAGACACGTCTCCGGTCAATAACCAATAGCGGAACATGGATGCTCATATTGGCTCCCACATATTCTACGAAGATCTTTATCGGTCAAACCGCATAACAACATACGTTTGTTCCCTTTGTCATCGGTATCTTACTTGCCCGAGATTCGATCATCGGTATCTCAATACCTAGTTCAATCTCGTTACCGGCAAGTCTCTTTACTCGTTCCGTAATACATCATTCCGCAACTAACTCATTAGTTACAATGCTTGCAAGGCTTATAGTGATGTGTATTACCGAGTGGGCCCAGAGATACCTCTCCGACAATCGGAGTGACAAATCCTAATCTCGAAATACGCCAACTCAACAAGTACCTTCGGAGACACCTGTAGAGCACGTTTATAATCACCCAGTTACGTTGTGACGTTCGGTAGCACACAAAGTGTTCCTCCGGTAAACGGGAGTTGCATAATCTCATAGTCATAGGAACATGTATAAGTCATGAAGAAAGCAATAGCAACATACTAAACGATCAAGTGCTAAGCTAACGGAATGGGTCAAGTCAATCACATCATTCTCTTAATGATGTGATCCCGTTAATCAAATGGCAACTCATGTCTATGGTTAAGAAACATAACCATCTTTAGTAACGAGCTAGTCAAGTAGAGGCATACTGGAACATCCCAAAATTCTAAATTTTGGAATGTTATATAAATAGATAGATTTGTTTGACTGTTTGATTGTGGTGTGGTTGCTTTTGTGAATTGAGTGAATTTCGAAACTTTTTTGAAAGTTAAATGAGAGGGAATAAAAGGACTTTCCCAAACTTTAATTTTTTGCTTTTATGATCTCCGTGAATTCAAATTCTTTTCACCACAAAACCCTGGAGAGAAGATGACATGACTTCTTCCATTTATTTAAATGACAAGGGGTGTTGAAAATATTTTAACTTCATTTGAGAATATTTCCAATTCTAAAACTTTATGCAACTCAATGATTTTCACGAGCGAAGATAAAATGACTTCTTCAAAACATATGAAATATGAGTTGGGAGTTTCAAAGGATCAAATTCAAAGTCCTTTTGGAAATTATTTTTAATTTGGAGTTATTTGGGTTTTATTCAAATTATTTTTCTCCAAAAATAAAATACATGGAAAATAGGGTAACATGATTCCCTACAATAGAAAATTGGAGAAAAATAAATTTGAATTCATTTTGGTATTTTTAAAATGATTTTTATTGGATTTCATTAGAGCATTAGCACTAATGGCCTTCTTTAAATTTGTGCGGATTTTATTTGACTCTATAAAAATGTTCAGCTTGTAGGAAATGTTTTTCTGAAAATTTTGATATATTATATGCCTATATAAAATTTTTATTTATTTTAGTTTATTTATTTTTGTTGTCTGGAAAATCTTTATTAAAAAAAATCCCCGCCGACTGGGCCGGCCCAGCCCAGCTCGCCAACCGCCTCCGTCTCCGAGCTCGGGACGAAGCCCCGAGCGTGGCCGACCCCGCCGCCGCTGCCGAGTCCCGGTCGGGCACGCCTCCCCTTGCCCCTCCTCCACGCCTGGCGCCTCCTCCCCTCCTTAAATAGCGGCCCCGGGCCCCGCCTCTCTCTCTCTGCCGCGCCGCGCCACCACCACCGCTCGCCTGCGCCGTCGTCGTGCTTTGCCCCGCTGCCGCAGCCGCATCTCGCCGGAGTCCGCAGCCTCACCGGAGCCGCCGCCCCGATCCAAACCGCCGCCGCCCCCCGACCGGTAAAACCGTTGCCCCGGTTCGAATCGGTTTATTTTCGGTTTAGTTCGGTTTTCTGAAAAACCCTAGATTTGTTTTTTAGGTTTATTATTTAACGAACGTTTTTCTGTTTAGTTCATTTTAGTGAACGTTTTCTCTCTGTAGGTCTGTTTAGCGAACGTTCGTTCGATAGGATTTTTCTTTTTATTTTAGTTTTCAGCCAGGGACCTATTCGTGATAAATTTCTTCACAGATTAGTCCATGTACTGCAAACGACCACATCTTTTTACTCGTTTTGTCCAAATCCAACGAAACCAATGCCCACGTCTTCGTTATGATCCCCTCTACCCAGATAGTCAACTTCAACATGTTTTTGAAAATTTAAATTTGTTTTCAAACAGATTTGAATTTGAATCTTCTTTTGATCATAACTTGAGTTTTATAACTCCGTTTAAGTTGATTCTTTTTGCTATTCGAAGCTCTTGACCTAAACTCTCTGATAAGGCAAAATTCATATAATTTTGGTACTGTTAGAAATTGTTTTATGTTCCAAGAGTTATTTGCTTGGTTTTCATTTTTTTGAATTGTCTTCTTCGTTCTTTCCGATGTTTTGAGTGATTGCTTATGTGTGGTTACTATTGCTTGCTTACGATAGATTGACCGGAGTGTGACGGGTAGAACTATCAGAGAGTTTTGAGTGCGAATCATCTTCATCAACAGTACAGGAAAGTTTACACTTTGATCATATCCCTTTCATACCCAGTTTTTATGCATTAGTTTCACCCTCAAACATTGCATGGTTAGGAATTGATAACATGTGGGTTTTGGGAAGTAGTTGATGAGGTAGGAACCTATTGCCCTGCATTCAAACCTTGGGAGTTACTATTACGTTATGCTTATACTGCTATGCTATGCTCGTAGACATGGATTGGGTTTGAGTGTATCCATGACAGATGTGAGATTGTTAATTAATGGTTCAACTTAAGGTGGCAACTTGAATACACATCTGGGTGGATTGAGGCACCTGGGGAATTCCAGTGATTGCCTGTATTTTTTGGAAATCCCGGGGTACCGTGTGATTCTCCTATGGACTGCCACCCAGGCTCAAAGGGATCATGAGATTATTCATACTAGAAACTTCCGTGTGCAGCCACAAGCTATTATGGGCTCTAGCATAGTTGATTAAGTCGTGTGAACTCTTACAGTGGTAGACTAGCAGATGTAGGGGATGTAGGTGGTACGGTCTACCCATCGTAAGGTGCTAACGCTTCTGAAAGACTATGTCTCGGTCATCGGTTTCACAAACATCATGTAGTGCGAGAAATCAAACGGAGGAGATCGAGTCTTGTGGGGAAAAGTGCGCAAACCTCTGCAGAGTGTACAAACTAATCATGATTAGCCGTGTCCCCGGTTATGGACAATCTTGAGTATCTGGTTCTTGGATTATCATGTTGATCTCATCACGTTACTTAAATAATTTGTTGGGTTGTTAATGATTACTCTTAATTGGGATTGAGAGGGGGTTTACCTTCTCAATATTTTTCAACAAACTTTGTAGTTAAATAAAATTTATTCCTTTATTGTAGGGAAAAATTGGCTTTTCGCAAAAACCTTATAACCATAGAGCTTTTCCACCAGCCATATATGCATGTAGTGATAGCCATTGTTCATCATTTCTCTACGGTGTGAATTTGCCAGTACATTCAATGCACTGACCCTTCGTGGCTGCAACGTCTCATGTTGCAGGATCTTACGACGAGTAAGTGATACGTTAGGGTTACGATTTCTACACTCAACTTTGCCATTGGTGTTGATGGGAATCCACAACCTTATTGTTACTTCCGCTATTTGGATTGAGGTAATATTTTACGTTACTTTATACATGCGATTTACCTCTGTTATAAATCCTCGAGTACTGTATGTGTCAGCATACCGATCCAGGGATTATACTTAAGCACAGAGACTTGACCGTTTGAGGTCGGGTCACTACAAGATGGTATCAGAGCACATGTTGACTGTAGGACGTGACCCTAGAAACTGGCAAGCCCATAGGAAGGATTTTCTCTAAAACTTTCCTTTTCAAAAAGATCTTTTACCTCTCTTCTCTTCTGAGCTTATTCAAACATTCCCTTTAAGGGAGACCATATCCCTTTTCCCTTTTGACCACACGAAGATTCACTTGATGGGACCACTCCAAGAAGTACAAGATATCGGACAACCACGACCACTACGGAATGAAGGAGATTTTTACAGTGCATCTGAATAAAGGAAACTACAACAGTTGAAGACTCCGAAGACTAGGAGAATTTGAAGGCTCTGAAGAATTCCCAGATTTGTATGACCTCGGAATGGCTACCCTTATGGAAGTTGGCAGACTATGGAAGCCGTCAATGCCCGAGATCAAGGTGTATCGGAGAAAGACTGGAACGTGGAGCATTAGAAAACAAAGTTTTGTCAAGGAAAACCCTAAGGCAGGAGATATCAACTATGGAGAAATAGCTCAGGGAAATGACAAGAGCAGAAATACGGTTATCCATGATGTTATCGCCCGCTTATGCTATTGTCACCGTGCCGAGTTAAGAATGCATATGCATGGAAGGATTGGATGGTAGAAGGCTGATGGAGCACCTATCAGCAAGATGAAGTTTTAACCTTAGCCGGTGTATCACCAGGATCTGGAGTGTTACATCAAGAAGTTAAGATGGACCTACAAGAAGCAGTATTTGACAAGGAAGCATTTCGTGAAGAACCTAGGACCCAGAAGTTGAAGTAGCCAAACTGGAGGAGCAGAACCTCGAGAAACAGGAGATTTGTCAGGAACTGAAGGACCGTCGGACCATGGCTCATGTCGAGGTTGATGAAACCCAGAAGTTTGGAACGCAACTCCAGAGATATTAAAGGACATCACGATAAACTTTGCGACAATAGAGATGATCTGGCAAAAGAAGTTGAGAAGGTCAAGCACGATCAGAAGAAGCCATCGAAGACATGAACAAGACTTGAAGAGTTTGGCGATTTTGAAGATTTATTGACCTTTAGAAGACCAAACCCCTGTTATACCTACGTTAGATGTTTGATGTTTTTCCGACAGCCACAAATAAAAATCTGTCTTTTCAAAACTATTGGTTGTGTTGTGTGTATCCCTCTCTATCTATCTTATCTCACCCCAAACCCATGGACCCAATAGAGGATGAATGGAGATGAACTCACAGTTCCGGGACCGATAAGTCAATTGGAGACAGACCGATGGATTCAGAACATGCAGGATCACATGGAGAATAACCCTATAGACGGAAAGGATATGACCCAGCATGCTCTTGAGTGCTTTGAAAGAGGTGCAACTACCTGGTAGAGGATGTACCAAACCATCAATGGATGGCAAGGAGTAATCACTTGGAAGGAATTTAAGTGGACTTTGTTAAAGTCTTGGCTTGTGTCCCAGAAATTGAGGCCTTATGGAAAGGATATGAAGAAACCTTGTGCATACAAGCTTTGTGGAGAAATAGGACACAACCATAAAGAAAACAAGGACGAATACCCTCATAAGCGGAGGATTACCAAAGGAGTTAGCCGAGGATATCAGGGAACTTCGGTTTGTTCCCAAAGGTTTGGTTGCAGCAATGGAAGTTCAGTCTACATTGTTGGGAAAGATCCGTGAAGCTCAGAAGGATGACAAAGAGATTTCTAAGGTAAAAGAGAGGATGAGCAATGGAAAGGCCAAAGGTTTTCGTAAGGATGAGCATGACACCTTATGGTTCGAGGACCGTGTATATGTGCCCAATAATGCAAAGATCAGGAAGTTAATACTTCAGGAGGCTCATGACTCACCATACTTGATTCGCCCTGGAAACACCAAGATGTATTTGGATTTGTGTAACGCCCGGATAATTAGACTACAGTAAAACTCTCCTAATGATGCCATGTCATCTCTGTTTACTGTTAGTAAACTCTTGTTAGTTCAAAACCCGTTCAAAAGCCAAATTCAGAAAAATGTCAAACAACAAAAGTTTTCACAAGTTGAAACAAAAATGTTCGGGCAGTGCCATAAATGGCATAGGTAATTATGGTGTAGAAGACACAATTTTATAAAATATTTAAATGTCCTAAATTAAATAAAACAGAAAAGTAAAATAAAGAAAAGAAAAGAAAAAGAACCCCCCCACGTGGCCCAGCTTGCCAACCGCCGGCCCAGCCCCCCTGCCTCGTCTCCCTTCCTTGTTCACCCGACCCGGGTCGGAACAGGGGTGCGTCGCCACCGGACCCCCCTCGCCGGCGTCGAGGAGAGGATAAGGCCGCCACGCCCCTGCCTCCTCGATCCCGCCTCCCACTCGCCCCCACTCTCGCCCTCGGTTCCTGCGCCTCTCCCTCTCCCCTCAGCTCCACCTCGCCACTCCCCCTCGTTCCCCCACCGCAACCGAGCGCCGCCATGGCCTCGCCGCCATAGAACTCACGGCCACCGCGACCTCCGCGCCTCTCCGACGTGTCCACTCGCTCCGCCTCCCTCGACTACGCTTCCCCGTCAAGCCGCAGGACGCCGGGCACCCTCGAACGCTGCCCCGGCCTCGTCTTCTTCCTCGGATCCCCGGCGCGTCTCCGACGAGTGCCGTCGACTCTGCAGCTCCTAAACCCCCCAAGGGCCTTTCGTGTGTGCCGCTCGGTGAGCTCCACCCCTCCTGCTCTCCGTTTGCTCTCTCGAACGCCCTAGCTAGCTGCCGCCGAAGCGCCCGAACGCAGCGCCGCGGAGCTCGTCGCCGACGAGTCTCCGGTGACCAAATGGTCACGGGCGTGTTGCCATTGAACTCGCCGCGTCGAGTAGGGCCCGACTAGACCTCCCGTTTTCCCAATAGCGCGCCACATCGCCGTTGCCGTTGCTCGCCCGAAACACCCCGCCGCCGGTGACGTCGTACTGCTCGTCTCCAGCCACCCCCGTGCCTGCGACCACCGCCACTCCACGCGCGCTGTCGTGTGCGTTCGCACACACCCAACCGCGCGTAAAACCGTGCCCCATACCACCATTTGCCCTCACGTCCGCCTTCGGCCGTCTGCCGATGTGCTCGCTGCCGTCGCTTCCGGCCACCTCCGGCCACGCCACCGCCACCACTAAACGCGGGGCACGCTCCTCGTTCGAACGCAAGAGACGACGCTCGTTTTGGTGCCCCGGTCGTAGGCGAAACCCGACGCTCGCCGGCGTTCGGCCGCTGCGCGCAAGCTCGCCGGAGCTACTCCGGCGGCTCCGCTGAGCTGGCACACCTGGGGCCACCCCTGGGTCACTGCCTGTGGGCCTTGGGGCCCCAACTGGCCATGTTGACCAAAGTCAACTGCGCTGATGTGGCAGCTACTGCCACTGACATGCAGGCCCGCGTCGTTTAAAACATTTTTGTAAATAGATAAATTGCTAATTAATTAAATTAGTTAATTAAATCCCAAATCTCCCACTGACTACTCGGCCCCGCCTGCTAATTAACCCATTTAGTTAGTCTAAACCCCCTGTTAGTGCACCTGTCAATGACATGTGGGTCCCACTAGACCCACAAGTCAGTTTTGACTCCAGTCAACCGCACTTTTGACTGCTGACATCACACATACGTCATGCTGACGTCATCCCATAATGTTCTGGATAATATTGGATTTAAATAAATAATTAAAATCAGAAAATGATTAAAACTTTAGAAAATCATATAAAATAATCCGTAACTCGGATGAAAATACTTTCTACATGAAAGTTGCTCAGAACGACGAGACGAATTCGGATACCCAGCCCGTTCGTCCGCCACACATCCCTAACATATCGAATTCGTGACTTTCCCCCTTCGGTTCATCTGTCCGAAAACGCGAAACACCGAGAATACTTTCCTGGATGTTTCCCCCCTTTGCCGGTATCACCTAATACCGCGTTCGGGCACACCTAGCCTCACGCTTTGTCATGTCATGCATCGTTATGCATCTGTTTGCATTGTATTCATTGTTTCTTCCCCCTCTTCTCTCCGTTAGACTACGCTGTTGACGACCCCTCCTTCTTGCCAGAGCAATCAGGCAAGCCCCCCCCCTTGATCACCAGATATCGCCTATTCTTCTCTATACTCTTACATTAGAGTAGTGTAGCATGTTACTGCTTTCCGTTAATCCTATTCTGCTGCATAGCCTGTCTTTGCCTCTACTGTTGTTACCTTTACCTGCAATCCTACATGCTTAGTATAGGATGCTAGTTTTCCATCAGTGGCCCTACATTCTTGTCCGTCTGCTGTGCTATACTATCGGGCCGTGATCACTTGGGCGGTGATCACGGGTATATACTTATATACTTTATACATGATACCTGTGGTGACTAAAGTTGGGTCGGCTCGTAGGAGTACCCGCGAGTGGATCTTGTGGCGGAGCGACAGGGCAGGTTGAGGCCACCTAGGAGAGAGGTGGGCCTGGCCCTGGACGGCGTCCGCGGTTACTTCAAAACAACACACTTAACGAGTTCTTGGTAATTGATACGAGTCTGGCCATTTGGTCTATACGCACTAACCAACTACGCGGGAACAGTTATGGGCACTCGACGTCGTGCTATCAGCCGAAGCCTTCGTGACGTCAGCGACTGAGCGGCGCGCGCCGGATTGGACGGGAACGCCTACTAGGCTAGGTCTGCTTCCGGCCGCCCTCGCAACATGCAGGTGTGCAATGGGCGATGGGCCCAGACCCCTGCGCCATAGGATTTAGACCGGCGTGCTGACCTCTCTGTTGTGCCTAGGTGGGGCTGCGACGTGTTGATCTTCCGAGGCCGGGCATGACCCGGGAAAGTGTGTCCGGCCAAATGGGATCAAGCGTGTTGGGTTATGTGGTGCACCCCTGCAGGGAAGTTTATCTATTCGAATAGCCGTGTCCCTCGGTAAAAGGACGACCCGGAGTTGTACCTTGACCTTATGACATATAGAACCGGATAATTAATAAAACACACCCTTCCAAGTGCCAGATACAACCCAGTGATCGCTCTCTAACAGGGCGACGAGGAGGGGATCGCCGGGTAGGATTATGCTATGTGATGCTACTTGGAGGACTTCAATCTACTCTCTTCTACATGCTGCAAGATGGAGGCTGCCAGAAGCGTAGTCTTCGACAGGACTAGCTTTCCCCCCTTATTCTGGCATTCTGCAGTTCAGTCCACCGATATGGCCCTTTACACATATATCTATGCATATGTAGCGTAGCTCCTTGCTTGCGAGTACTTTGGATGAGTACTCACGGTTGCGTTTCTCCCTCTTTCCCCCTTTCCTTTCTACCTGGTTGTCGCAACCAGATGCTGGAGCCCGGGAGCCAGACGCCACCGTCGACGATGACTCCAACTACCTCGAAGGTGCCTACTACTGCGTGCAACCCGCTGACGACGACCAGGAGTAGTTAGGAGGATCCCAGGCAGGAGGCCTGCGCCTCTTTCGATCTGTATTCCAGTTTGTGCTAGCCTTCTTAAGGCAAACTTGTTTAACTTATGTCTGTACTCAGATATTGTTGCTTCCGCTGACTCGTCTATGATCGAGCACTTGTATTCGAGCCCTCGAGGCCCCTGGCTTGTATTATGATGCTTGTATGACTTATTTATGTTTTAGAGTTGTGTTGTGATATCTTACCGTGAGTCCCTGATCTTGATTGTACACGTTTGCGTGCAGGATTAGTGTACGATTGAATCAGGGGCGTCACAAGTTGGTATCAGAGCCAACTGCCTGTAGGAATCCCCCTTCCACACTCCTTGGCCGAAGTCGAGTCTAGACATTGCAAAACTTTTACTAACATGGCTGTGCGGCCCATGGGCCCACGTCGCCATTGGGTGGTACTAGGATCTGTTACTCCTCGACCTTTACTCTGGCACTCTGAACTCTCTTCTACTCAGGTTAAACGAATTTACTAACTCTAACACTAGGATCCCGTGACCACATTCACCCCAAAGTTGGATAAGCCATAGTTATTTCTTAGAATAGTATTTTGAACAATTCCCACACTGTCATTTGACTCCTTTGAAACATCTTTGCTTTCAGATGGAACCCACGAGGCAGGTCGTGCGCCACACGACGGCCATTGGTGCCTCGGGATCACCTGCTGTGCTACCTGAGATGATGACCTATCTGGGTTATCGCTGGCACCCTGAGTACACCGTCTACGAGGAGTACCAGGACTTTAACCAGGAGGCAGTACCGTGCCATCGTCCACCTCTACTCTCGGGAGTATGACTCCACTACTGTGCTGCACACCGCTCATGGTGTTGGAGTGACCATCGATATGGCTGTCCATGATGCTGCTTATGCTGCTCTGACACGTCTTCGTGGAGAGTATCGGGAGTTGGACACCTCCCCTTTCAGGCACATTGCTATCGCATCTGATGTTGGTGCGGAGGGATACTATACTGCTGCCTACTCCACTGTCACCCGAGAGCCCTTCTACCATCAGAACCTGGTTCTGCATGCTCATGGGCTGGATCGAGCTAACCGAGCTCTTCGCCACGAGTTGTACACCACCCGTCAGCACCTTTACCGTGCTCTGACGCTGTTGCATCCCGTTGTTCGATCTAGAGAGCTGCCCCATTCTGCGATCTACCCAGCCAGGACTGTGATGCCCCAGGGTGTCGGCTGGCCAGATGTGGGAGGCTACTCTCCCGCACTTGGTCCTCTTCTGCCACCTGAGCGTCAGGTTCTGCACCAGAGTATTCGCGGATCCCAGGTTGCTGACGTGGAGTTCCCGATGCGACACTACCAGCTTTCAGGCTACACCTACCTCCACAGTACCTCTTGGGACTGATGTAGGCTTGCTTGTTAGTGTTAGATGCTTTCGCCGCGAGCCTGTGTGTCGCCTATGGTGTTTTAGTCTATGTACTGAACTCTGTGTACTGAACTTTATGCATGACCCCTTTTGTAAGTTATGCCGACTACTATGTAGTAGCTATCGTGCTCCTTTCATTATGCATGTTTCATCATGAATGATTCTTGTCTTTGCAAATTTCTCAATGCTGAACTACCCCTGTTATATATTAGCAGGATGGTTAGACCAGGTGGTCGTGGTAGTGGTAGCAATGCCCCCCCACCACCTGAGTACATGCTTGGTATGATCCAACAGTTCGAACTGAACCGCCAATTCATGGAAAATATGATGGCTCAGTTTCCTCGCCCCAATATGAACCAGCAGCCAACCCCAGTAACTCTGCAGGATTTCATGCGCCTCAACCCAACTGTGTACCGCAGCTTAACTCAGCCTCTGGATGCTGATGACTAGCTCCGTGACATCACCTACGAGATGGAGTCTGCCGATGTAGCCCCTGCCAGCTATGTCACCTTTGCTTCCTTTTTCCTGAAGGGACCCGCAGCTCAATGGTGGGACAGCCACAGGCGTACTCTGCCAGCTGGAACAATCATCACCTGGCCAGACTTCCAAGCTGCTTTCCGTGCCCGCTTCATTCCTCAGGGAGTCATGGACCGGAAGAAGCGTGAGTTCCGCAACCTCACCCAAGGCAACAAAACTGTTGAAGCTTATCAGCGGGAGTTTTTGGACTTGTCTCGCTATGCTGAAGAGGACATTGCAACTGATGCATGCATACAGGAGAAGTTCCGTGATGGCCTCCAAGCTGACATCAAGCTCGCACTTCTAGTGCATGACTTTACTGATTTCGCCACCTTGGTGAACAAGGCCATCAATGTCGAAACTGGTCTGCAGGAATACCAGAGCTCTCACAGGCGCAACCGTGACACGGGCTCATCTTTGGGCCCGCCCTCGCAGAAGCGTAAGATATGGATTCCCAACAGCATGTACCAGCCAACTGCACCTGCCCCAAGGCAGACCTATGCTGCACCTCGTCTGCCTACTCCTCCAACTAGGCAGCCAAGGCTTCCAGCACCCCCACCCCGAGCTCCTGCTCCCACTCCCAATAATGGTTTGTGCTTCAGGTGTGGTCAACCAGGACACCGTGCTAGAGAATGCAACCAGAACCAGAATCAACTGGCCCTTCCAGCAACTGGCCATGGAAGCAACCAGCCCCGCAACAACAATGCCAAGTCCTATGGTCGTGTCCATGCCAACCACGTTGATCTCAATGAAGCTCAAGACCAGCCTGCTACCGTGATGGGTACACTCCTCGTAAATTCAGTACCAGCATCCGTTTTATTTGATACAGGTGCATCACATTCATTCATGTTAGAAGATTTTGCATTCATGCATGGCATTAAAAGCGAAGACATGAATGCTTCACTATTAGTACACACCCCTGCGGGCCAATGTCGAACCTCCATGATTTGCAATGACGTCCCCGTTGAAATCGAAGGACTGGAATTTCTTGTCTCTTCCATCGTACTGAAGTCCTGTAGCATTGATCTCATTCTGGGAATGAATTGGTTAAAAGCGCATACTGCTTCAATCGTTTGCGGCACTAAGACCGTCCATCTGCTACACCCTTCAGATGAAATAGTTACTTACCAAGCTCATCTGGTGCAAAATGCCGAGGCAAGGCTCTATGCATTGAGTGCATTGAACGTTGCACCACTCGAGGGCTTTGAAAACATTCCTGTCGTGCGTGAATTCCTCGACGTCTTTCCTGAAGAACTTCCAGGGATTCCCCCTGCTAGAGCTGTCAAATTCATCATCGACTTGAAACCAGGCACCACTCCTATAGCCAAGCGACCCTACAAGATGCCGTCGCATGAACTCCTTGAGCTTAAGGAGGAAATCGACAAATCTCTTCGCAAAGGATTCATTCGCCCAAGTTGCTCTCCTTGGGGAGCACCTTCTCTCTTTGTAAAGAAGAAGGATGGGACAAACCGATTGGTCCAAGACTCCGTCCTATAAACCAAGCTACCATTCAGAATAAGTATCCTCTTCCTCGGTTCAATGATCTGTATGATCAACTGGCTGGTTCATCAGTGTTCTCTAAACTCGACTTGAGGTTGGGTTATCACCAGATCCGTGTTCGTGAAGAGGATATCCCAAAGACCGCCTTCGTCACTCGATATGGTTCGTACGAGTACACCGTCATGTCTTTCAATTTAACCAATGCTCCAGCCACCTTCTCTCGTCTGATGAACTATATATTCACGGATTACCTCGACAAGTTCGTCGTGGTTTATCTGGATGATATCCTGGTATTTTCCAAGAACGAAGAGGAACATGCTGAACATCTTCGTCTTGTGCTGGAAAATCTACAAGAGCATCAACTATATGCCAAGTTCTCCAAATGTGAATTCTGGCTACCCGAAGTAACCTATCTTGGGCATGTCATCTCTAAGGATGGTATTGACATCAACCCTGAATGAGTCCAGGCTATCCTTGATTGGACTCCTCCCAAGAACGTTAAGCAAGTCAGAAGTTTTCTCGGTCTCGCCAGCTATTGCCATCGATTCGTCGAGAACTTCTCCAAGATCGCCAGGCCTCTGACTAACCTGTTGCATAAGGGCGTCAAGTTCCAATGGACAGACAAATGTCAGGAAAGTTTCCAGGCACTCAAAGACAAGTTGACTTCTGCTCCAGTGGTTGCTCCACCTGATACTAAGAAGGACTTCGTCATTTACTGCGACGCTTCCCGGCAAGGATTAGGCCGTGTCCTAATGCAAGACCGCAAAGTGATTGCTTATGCCTCTCGGCAATTGCGCCCTCACGAAGAGAACTACCCAGTTCACGACCTCGAACTTGTTGCTGTCATTCATGCGCTGAAGCAGTGGCGACATTACCTTCTCGGTAATCGTTGCGAGATCTTCACTGACCACCAAAGTATAAAGTATCTGTTTACTCAGCCAGACCTGAACCTCCGTCAGCAGAGATGGATGGAGATTGTTGCAGACTTTGACTTGGGTATTTCCTATACGCTAGGCAAGGCTAATGTAATGGCTGATGCCTTGAGCCGCATGTCTTACTGCAACCACCTCCAGGTTCACAAAGTTCAGCCCTCGCTTGTTGAAGAATTCAGAAAGCTGAACCTCCATATTGTTCCTTCGGGTGCACTCGCTCCCCCTCCTAAGGAGTTTTGCAAGATGAACCTCCGTGTTGTTTCCCAGGGTTCCCTCAATACCCTGGCTGTCCAACCAGATCTCTTGGACTCCATCAAGAGAATACAGGGATATGACTCTGAAGCCCACAAGATTAAGCGCTACCTCGCAGAAGGAAAGCCCTCATTCTTGACTATTGCTGATGATGGCACTTTGTACTTCAAGGGCCGCCTAGTGGTGCCATGTGTAGAGAAAAACCTGGATATGACTTAGGAAGTTATGAAAGAAGCTCATGATACGCCTCTATGTATCCATCCTGGCAGTACCAAGAAATCCGCCAGAGATTCTGGTGGTCTAACATGAAGCAAGACATTGCTCGTTATGTTGCTGAGTGTGACGTTTGCCGTCGTATCAAAGCAGAACATCAAAGGCCTGCTGGAACTCTGCAACCTATCTCTATTCCTGAATGGAAATGGGACCATGTTGAGATGGACTTCGTCACTGGATTTCCCAAATCGCAGAAAGGTAATGATGCTATTCTTGTCGTCATTGACCGGCTTTCTAAAGTTGCACATTTTCTGGCGGTCAAAGAAACGATCACTGCTAGTCAGCTTGCAACTCTCTACATGTCCAGAATTGTTTCACTTCACGGTATTCCACTGGTTATCAGTTCGGACCGTGGCAGCTTATTCACTTCAAGATTCTGGGCAAGTTTTCAAGAAGCTATGGGAACTCATCTGTCATTCAGTACTGCGTTTCATCCTCAGTCGCAAGGGCAAGTTGAACGTGTCAACCAAGTTCTCGAATACATGCTTCAAGCTTGTGTTATTTCCTTCGGCAAGAAATGGGAGGAATCTCTCCCGTATGCTGAGTTCTCTTATAATAATAGCTATCAAGCTAGTCTGAAGATGGCCCCCTTCGAAGTGTTATATGGACGAAAGTGCCGAACCCCTCTAAACTGGTCAGAAACTGGGGAACGTCCACTCTTTGGTCCGGATAATATCCAACATGCCAAAGAACAAGTCCGCATTATTCATGAGAATCTCAAGACTGCTCAGTCACGTCAGAAGAGTCAGTATGACCGTAAACATAAAGACATGGTTATCAACCCGGCGAAAAGGCTTATCTTCGAGTTACACCAATGAATGGTGCTCACCGCTTCGGGATCAAGGGCAAGCTAGCTCCTCGCTATATTGGCCCATTCACTATTCTCGAAAGGCATGGAAAAGTGGCATATCAACTTGAACTTCCGCCGAACCTTTCTCAGGTTCACGATGTGTTCCACGTGTCACAGCTCCGCCGATGCTTCAAGGACCCAATCCGAGCAGTGGAATGGCTCGAATTGCAACAGGACCTCTCCTATAAAGAGCATCCGGTCCGCATTCTCGACCAAGCTGAACGCCGCACACGTCAGAAGGCGATCAAGTTCCTCAAAGTCTAGTGGTCGCACCATTCTGAAGATGAAGCCACCTGGGAACGTGAGGATCGCCTACGTGATGAATACCCCGCACTGTTTCCTTCTACCTCCTAAATCTCGGGACGAGATTTCTTGTAGTGGAGGAGATTTGTAACGCCCGGATAATTAGAATACAGTAAAACTCTCCTAATGAAGCCATGTCATCTCTGTTTACTGTTACTAAAATCTCGTTAGTTCAAAACCCGTTCAAAAGCCAAATTCAGAAAAATGTCAAACAACAAAAGTTTTCAAAAGTTGAAACAAAAATGTTCGGGCAGTGCCATAAATGGCATAGGTAATTATGGTGTAGAAGACACAATTTTATAAAATATTTAAATGCCCTAAATTAAATAAAACAGAAAAGAAAAGAAAAAGAACTCCCCCACTGGACGAGGCGGCCCAGCTCACAGGCCAGACCGGCCCACCTGGCCCAGCTTGCCAACCGCCGGCCCAGCCCCCTGGCTCGTCTCCCTTCCCTGTTCCCCCGACCCGGGTCGGAACAGGGGCGCGTCGCCACCGGACCCCCCTCGCCGGCGTCGAGGAGAGGATAAGGCCGCCACGCCCCCGCCTCCTCGATCCCGCATCCAACTTGTCCCCACTCTCGCCCTCGGTTACTGCGCCTCTCCCTCTCCACTCAGCTCCACCTCACCACTCCCCCTCGTTCCCCCCACCGCAACCGAGCGCCGCCATGGCCTCGCCGCCGTAGAACTCGCGGCCACCGCGACCTCCGCGCCTCTCCGACGTGTCCGCTCGCTCCGCCTCCCTCGACTACGCCTCCCCGTCAAGCCGCAAGACGCCGGGCACCCTCGAACGCTGCCCCGGCCTCGTCTTCTTCCTTGGATCCCCGGCGCGTCTCCGACGAGCGCCGTCGACTCTGCAGCTCCTAAACCCCCCAAGGGCCTTTCATGTGTGCCGCTCGGTGAGCTCCACCCCTCCTGCTCTCCGCTTGCTCTCTCGCACGCCCTAGCTAGCTACCGCCGAAGCGCTCGAACGCAGCGCCGCGGAGCTCGTCGCCGACGAGTCTCCGGTGACCAAATGGTTACGGGCGTGTTGCCATTGAACTCGCCACGTCGAGTAGGGCCCGACTAGCCCTCCCGTTTTCCGAATAGCGCGCCACATCGCCGTTGCCGTTGCTCGCCCGAAACACCCCGCCGCCGGCGACGTCGTACTGCTCGTCTCCAGCCACCCCTGTGCCTGCGACCATCGCCACTCGACGCGCGCTTTCGTGTGTGTTCGAACACACCCAACCGCGCGTAAAACCGTGCCCCATACCACCTTTTGCCCTCACGCCCGACTTCGGCCATCCGCCGATGTGCTCGCCGCCGTCGCTTCCGGCCACCTCCGGCCACGCCACCACCACCACTAGACGCGGGGCACGCTCCTCGTTCGAACACAAGAGACGGCGCTCGTTTTGGTGCCCCGTAGGCGAAACCCGACGCTCGCCGGCGTTCGGCCGCTGCGCGCGAGCTCGCCGGAGCTACTCCGGCGGCTCCGCTGAGCTGGCACACCTGGGTCACTGCCTGTGGGCCTTGGGGCCCCAACTGGCCACGTTGACCAAGTCAACCGCGTCGTTTAAAACAATTTTTAAATAGATAAATTGCTAATTAATTAAATTAGTTAATTAAATCCCAAATCTCCCACTGACTACTCGGCCCCGCCCGCTAATTAACCCATTTAGTTAGTCTAAACCCCCTGTTAGTGCACCTGCCAATGACATGTGGGTCCCACTGGACCCACAAGTCAGTTTTGACTCCAGTCAACCGCACTATTGACTGCTGACATCACACATATGTCATGCTGATGTCATCCCATACTGTTCTGGATAATGTTGGATTTAAATAAATAATTAAAATCGGAAAATAATTAAAACTATAGAAAATCATATAAAATAATCCGTAACTCGGATGAAAATACTTTCTACATGAAAGTTGCTCAGAACGACGAGATGAATCCGGATACGCAGCCCGTTCGTCCGCCACACATCCCTAACATATCGAACTCGCGACTTTCCCTGTCCAGTTCATCTATCCGAAAATGCGAAACACCGGGAATACTTTCCCAGATGTTTCCCCCCTTTGCCGGTATCACCTAGTACCGCGTTTGGGCACACCTAGCCTCACGCTTTGTCATGTCATGCATCATTATGCATCTGTTTGCGTTGTATTCATTGTTTCTTCCCCCTCTTCTCTCCGGTAGACTACGAGACTGACGCCGCTGCTGGTGCCCCGACCGACTACGCTGTTGACAACCCCTCCTTCTTGCCAGAGCAATCAGGCAAGCCCCCCCTTGATCACCAGATATCGCCTATTCTTCTCTATACTCTTGCATTAGAGTAGTGTAGCATGTTACTGCTTTCCGTTAATCCTATTCTGCTGCATAGCCTGTCTTTGCCTCTACTGTTGTTACCTTTACCTGCAATCCTACATGCTTAGTATAGGATGCTAGTTTTCCATCAGTGGGCCTACATTCTTGTCCGTTTGCTGTGCTATACTATCGGGTCATGATCACTTGGGCAGTGATCACGGGTATATACTTATATACTTTATACATGATACATGTGGTGACTAAAGTCAGGTCGGCTCGTAGGAGTACCCGCGAGTGGATCTTGTGGCGGAGCGAAAGGGCAGGTTGAGGCCACCTAGGAGAGAGGTGGGCCTGGCCCTAGACTGCGTCCGTGGTTACTTCAAAATAACACGCTTAACGAGTTCTTGTTATTTGATCTGAGTCTGGCCATTTGGTCTATACGCACTAACCAACTACACGGGAACAGTTATGGGCACTCGACGTCGTGCTATCAGCCGAAATCTTCGTGACGTCAGCGACTGAGCGGCGCGCGCTGGATTGGACTGGAATGCCTACTAGGCTAGGTCTGCTTCCGGCTGCCCTCGCAACGTGCAGGTGTGCAATAGGCGATGGGCCCAGACCCCTGCGCCATAGGATTTAGACCGGCGTGCTGACCTCTCTGTTGTGCCTAGGTGGGGCTGCGACGTGTTGATCTTCCGAGGCCGGGCATGACCCAGGAAAGTGTGTCCGGCCAAATGGGATCAAGGGTGTTCGGTTATGTGGTGCACCCCTACAGGGAAGTTTATCTATTCGAATAGCTGTGTCCCTCGGTAAAAGGACGACCCGGAGTTGTACCTTGACCTTATTACAACTAGAACCGGATACTTAATAAAACACACCCTTCCAAGTGCCAGATACAACCCGGTGATCGCTCTCTAACAGGGCGACGAGGAGGGGATCGCCGGGTAGGATTATGCTATGCGATGGTACCTTGAGGACTTCAATCTACTCTCTTCTACATGCTGCAAGATGGAGGCTGCCAGAAGCGTAGTCTTCGACAGGACTAGCTATTCCCCCTTATTCTGGCATTCTGCAGTTCAGTCCACCGATATGGCCCTTTACACATATATCCATGCATATGTAGCGTAGCTCCTTGCTTGCGAGTACTTTGGATGAGTACTCACGGTTGCTTTTCTCCCTCTTTTCCCCCTTTCCTTTCTACCTGGTTGTCGCAACCAGATGCTGGAGCCCAGGAGCCAGACGCCACCGTCGACGATGACTCCTACTACCCCGGAGGTGCCTACTACTACATGCAGCCCGCTGACGATGACCAGGAGTAGTTAGGAGGACCCGAGGCAGGAGGCCTGCGCCTCTTTCGATCTGTATCCCAGTTTGTGCTAGCCTTCTTAAGGCAAACTTGTTTAACTTATGTCTGTACTCAGATATTGTTGCTTCCGCTGACTCCACTATGACCGAGCACTTGTATTCGAGCCCTCGAGGCCCCCGGCTTGTATTATGATGCTTGTATGACTTATTTATGTTTTAGAGTTGTGTTGTGATATCTTCCCGTGAGTCCTTGATCTTGATCGTACACGTTTGCGTGCATGATTAGTGTACGATTGAATTGGGGGCGTCACAATTTGAAGGAGCGTTTCTGGTGGACTGGTATGAAGAAGGATATTGCGGAGTATGTAGTCGTAGGTGATGTATGCCAGAGAGTAAAGGCAGAGCATCAGAAGCCAATAGGATTTCTACGACCTATGCCGATACCCGAATGGAAGTGGGATAAGCTTGGCATGGATTTCATTACTGGATTTCCCAGTACCCGATCGGGATATGATTCTATCTGGGTAATAGTTGATCGTTTGACCAAAGTGGCTCACTTTATCCCAGTGAAAACCTCCTATACAAGTGCGAAGTTGGCCAAGATATATATGACCCGGATCGTATGTCTGCATGGAGTTCTGACGACCATCGTATCAGATAGAGGAACACAATTTACCTCAAAGATTTGGAATCAACTACACCAGACTTTGGGAACCAGACTAGAGTTCTGTACAGATTTTCACCCGCAAACAGATGGACAGACTGAAAGAGTAAATCAGATTCTGGAGGACATGTTGAGAGCTTGTGCGCTAGACTATGGATCTAGTTGGGACGATAATTTGCCTTATGCAGTGTTCTCTTATAACAACAGTTATCAAGCCAGTTTGAAGATGGCCCCTTTCGAAGCACTGTACGGAAGGAGGTGTAGAACACCGTTGTTGTGGGACGAAGTTGGAGACCGACAGTTGTTTGGACCAGATTTGATTAAAGAGTCTGAAGAGAAGGTTAAGCTGATTCGCGATAGACTGAAGGTAGCTCAGTCTAGGCAGAAGAGTTATGCAGACTCAACAATGCAAGGAGGTAGTCTATGAAATTGGAGACAGAGCATGTCTTCGTGTGTCCCCTCTGCGAGGAATTAAACGATTTGGAGTTAAGGGAAAGTTAGCCCCGAGATTTGTAGGACCATACCGAGTTTTGGAGCGTATGGGAGAAGTGGCCAACAAGTTGGAGTCACCCGAAGGACTGTCAGGAGTTCATGATGTGTTTCATGTTTCCCAGTTGAAGAAGTGCCATGGAGAGATGGCCAATATTCCCCTGTAAAGACGCTTGACCCATGGAAAGGAGAATGATATACCACGAAGTGGATTTTGGACAAAATAAGAAGGAGTCTTGTCTCGATATGTGGGGTATCCCCAAGAGTATGAAGGGATGAAGTACTATTGGATATAAAGGAGGTAGGATGTTAGTAATATGGAGCAATTGTGACTCTATGATGAGTCTGAGTAATCACGTCTTAGTTTGGTGCAAATAGAAGGAACGGAGACAGTACGATTGGATGGATTTAAGAATGCTAGGAAGCTGGATGTTGGAGTAATGATCTGTTGCCCCGACGATGAGTTCAAGGTTTGCAAGTGATGAGATGGGCCATAAACCACAGGCCCCAGGACCTGCCAAGAAGCAAGCACACTCTTGCTGAAGGAAAAACCCTGGAAGAAGTTACGATTTTAGCAACAGACAATTTTATAGGAGTTTACGCAAAACCTGAGAGTTGTGAAGGAACGATAGATGTTTGTTTGGCTTGCAGAATCCATGGATTTATCCGAACTTGGTTCGTCGACAAGAGAAATTCTGCAATGCTTGTGAGGATGACCAAGTGTTAGAATGCGAGATTCGCTAAACCATGTACAAGGTAATGATTTGGGTGCGGGATGGATTGATCACCATACCGACTTACTCTTATTATTCGCCTTGCTATACGGGATGGTAAATCTGAGTGACTTACCTATAGTAGAGCGATGACGATCAAAACCTTGTTTAAACCGTAGAATGGTATAGCAATTTTCCCTTATACAAGGCAGTTTTTGCCAATCGCAGGATATACGGTGAGGATCAACCAGACCCATTTCCTGCAGGAGAAACCATAAATTGTTGACCACCATGAGATATCGATAGTTGTTTAGTATTGGCGCCAGACCCGTAAGCTAAGAAGACCCAGTAATGGAAGAACCGTACCAAGATGAAAGGACAGAAGGATTAAAGAAAAGGTTATGCCACTACCGGAAGAGCCCAGAGAAGGAATTTTCCCGAGGATTTGATAAGACCGACCCCGTCAAGAATAAGGAAGGAGTATATAAGTTTTGATGGAACCGTAACCATGCTTCTAAGGGTGGTAGCACCCCAGACCCCCCCCCCCCTGTGATGATCGATGGATTTTGAGAAGACCCCAAACCTAACCTATTTCTTGCTAGCCTCTCCGAATCTCGAGGACGAGATTCATTTTAAGGGTGGTAGGTTTGTAACATCCCAAAATTCTAAATTTTGGAATGTTATATAAATAGATAGATTTTTTTGATTGTTTGATTGTGGTGTGGTTGCTTGTGTGAATTGAGTGAATTTCGTAACTTTTTTGCAAGTTAAATGAGAGGGAATAAAAGGACTTTCCCAAACTTTCATTTTTTGCTTTTATGATCTCCGTGAATTCAAATTCTTTTCACCACAAAACCCTGGAGAGAAGATGACATGACTTCTTCCATTTATTTAAATGACAAGGGGTGTTGAAAATATTTGAACTTCATTTGAGAATATTTCCAATTCTGAAACTTTATGCAACTCAATGATTTTCACGAGCGAAGATAAAATGACTTCTTCAAAACATATGAAATATGAGTTGGGAGTTTCAAAGGATCAAATTCAAAGTCCTTTTGGAAATTATTTTTAATTTGGAGTTATTTGGGTTTTATTCAAATTATTTTTCTCCAAAAATAAAATACATGGAAAATAGGGTAACATGATTCCCTACAATAGAAAATTGGAGAGAAATAAATTTGAATTCATTTTGGTATTTTTAAAATGATTTTTGTTGGATTTTATTAGAGCAGTAGCACTCTTGGCCTTCCTTAAATTTGTGTGGATTTTATTTGGCTCTAGAAAAATGTTCAGCTTGTAGGAAATGTTTTTCTGAAAATTTTGATATATTATATGCCTATATAAAATTTTTATTTATTTTGTTTTATTTATGTTTGTTGTCTGGAAAATCTTTATTAAAAAAAATCCCTGCCGACTGGGCCGGCCCAGCTCCTCAGCCAGGTCCAGCCCAGCTCGCCAACCGCCTACGTCTCCGAGCTCGGGACGAAGTCCCGAGCGTGGCCGACTCCGCCGCCGCCACCGAGTCCCGGTCGGGCACGCCTCCCCTTGCCCCTCCTCCACGCCTGGCGCCTCCTCCCCTCCTTAAATAGCGGCCCCGGGCCCCGCCTCTCTCTCTCTCTGCCGTGCCGCGCCAACACCACCGCTCGCCTGCGCCGTCGCCGTGCTTTGCCCCGCTACCGCAGCCGCATCTCGCCGGACTCGCCGGAGTCCACAGCCTCGCCAGAGCCGCCGCCCCGATCCAAATCACCGCCGCCGGTTTTCTAAGAAAACCGCCCCGACCGGTAAAACCGTTGCCCCGGTTCGAATCGGTTTATTTTCGGTTTAGTTCGGTTTTCTGAAAAACCCCAGATTTGTTTTTTAGGTTTATTATTTAACGAACGTTTTTCTGTTTAGTTCGTTTTAGTGAACGTTTTCTTTCTGTAGGTCTGTTTAGCGAACGTTCGTTCGATAGGATTTTTCTTTTTATTTTAGTTTTCGGCCAGGGACCTATTCGTGATAAATTTCTTCACAGATTAGTCCCTGTACTTCAAACGACCACATCTTTTTACTCGTTTGTCCAAATCCAACGAAACCAACGCCCACGTCTTCGTTATGACCCCCTCTACCCAGATAATCAACTTAAACATGTTTTTGAAAATCTAAAATTTGTTTTCATACAGATTTGAATTTGAATCTTCTTTTGATCATAACTTGAGTTTTGTAACTCCGTTTAAGTTGATTCTTTTTGCTATTCGAAGCTCTTGACCTAAACTTTCTGATAAGGCCAAATTCATATAATTTTGGTACTGTTAGAAATTGCTTTATGTTTCAAGAGTTATTTGCTTGGTTTTGATGTTTTTCGAATTGTCTTCTTCGTTCTTTCCGATGTTTTGAGTGATTGCTTATGTGTGGTTACTATTGCTTGCTTACGATAGATTGACCGGAGCGTGATAGGTAGAACTATCAGAGAGTTTTGAGTGCGAATCATCTTCATCAACAGTACAGGCAAGTTCACACTTTGATCATATCCCTTTCATACCCAGTTTTTATGCATTAGTTTCACCCTCAAACATTGCATGGTTAGGAATTGATAACATGTGGGTTTTGGGAAGTAGTTGATGAGGTAGGAACCTATTGCCCTGCATTCAAACCTTGGGAGTTACTATTACGTTATGCTTATACTGCTATGCTATGCTCGTAGACGTGGATTGGGTTTGAGTGTATCCACGAAAGATGTGAGATTATTAATTAATGGTTCAACTTAAGTTGGCAACTTGAATACACATTTGGGTGGATTGAGGCACCTAGGGAATTCCAGTGATTGCGTATATTTTTTGGAAATCCCGGGGTACCGTGTGATTCTCCTATGGACTACCACCCAGGCTCAAAGGGATCATGAGATTATTCATACTAGAAACTTCCGTGTGCAGCCACAAGCTATTATGGGCTCTAGCATAGTTGATTAAGTCGTGTGAACTCTTACAGTGGTAGACTAGCAGATGTAGGGGATGTAGGTGGTACGGTCTACCCATCGTAAGGTGCTAACGCTTCTGAAAGACAATGTCTCGGTCTCGGTTTCTCAAACATCATGTAGTGCCAGAAATCAAACGGAGGAGATCGAGTCTTGTGGGGAAAAGTGTGCAAACCTCTGCAGAGTGTACAAACTAATCTTGATTAGCCGTGTCCCCGGTTATGGACAATCTCGAGTATCTGGTTCTTGGATTATCATGTTGATCTCATCACGTTACTTAAATAATTTGTTGGGTTGTTAATGATTACTTTTAATTGGGATTGAGAGGGGGTTTACCTTCTCAATATTTTTCAACCAACTTTGTAGTTAAATAAAATTTATTCCTTTGTTGTAGGAAAAAATTGGCTTTTCGCAAAAACCTTATAACCATAGAGCTTTTCCACCAGCCATATATGCATGTAGTGATAGCCATTGTTCATCATTTCTCTATGGTGTGAATTTGCCAGTACATTCAATGTACTGACCCTTTGTGGCTGCAACGTCTCATGTTGCAGGATCTTACGACGAGTAAGTGATACATTAGGGTTACGATTTCTACACTCAACTTTGTCGTTGGTGTTGATGGGAATCCAGAACCTTATTGTTACTTCCGCTATTTGGATTGAGGTAATATTTTACGTTACTTTATACATGTGATTTACCTCTGTTATAAATCCTCGAGTACTGTATGTGTCAGCATACCGATCCAGGGATGACACTTAAGCACAGAGACTTGACCGTTTGAGGTCGGGTCGCTACACATACTAGTGACAGTCTGTTTGTCTATGTATTCATACATGTATCATGTTTCCGGTTTATACAGTTCTAGCATGAATAATAAACATTTATCATGATATAAGGAAATAAATAATAACTTTATTATTGCCTCTAGGGACTATTTCCTTCAAGTGCAGCAGGATGGCCCAATCCTTTTTGTAGCAAAGGACAAGCCTGGACAAACTCTTATATAGATAAAAACGCCCCCGAGGACACATGGGAATTATCGTCAAACTAGTTTTCATCACGCTCATATGATTCGCGTTCGTTACTTTGATAATTTGGTATTTGGGTGGACCGGTGCTTGGGTGCTGTCCTTTCTTGGATAAGCATCCCACTTATGATTAACCCCTATTGCAAGCATCCGCAACTACAAAAGAAGTATTAAGGTAAACCTAACCATAGCACGAAACATATGGATCCAAATCAGCCCGTTTCGAAGCAACGCATAAACTAGGGTTTAAGCTTCTGTCACTCGAGCAACCCATCATCTACTTATTACTTCCCAATGCCTTCCTCTAGGCCCAAATAATGGTGAAGTGTCATGTAGTCGACGTTCACATAACAGCACTAGAGGAGAGACAACATACATCTCATCAAAATATCGAACGAATACCAAATTCACATGACTACTTATAGCAAGACTTCTCCCATGTCCTCATGAACAAACGTAACTACTCACAAATCATATTCATGTTCATAATCAGAGGAGTATTAATATGCATAATGGATCTGAACATATGATCTTCCACCAAATAAACCAACTAGCATCAACTACAAGGAGTAATCAACACTACTAGCAACCCACAGGTACCAATCTGAGGCTTTGGGACAAAGATTGGATACAAGAGATGAACTAGGATTTTAGAGGAGATGTAGCTGGTGAAGATGTTGATGGAGATTTACCCCTTCCCGATGAGAGGATCGTTGGTGATGACGATGGCGATGATTTGCCCTTCCCGGAGGGAAGTTTCCCCAGCAGAACAGCTCTGCCGGAGCCCTAGATTGGTTCTGCCAAGGTTCCGCCTCGTGGCAGCGGAGTTTCTTCCCGAAAGCTTGCTTATGATTTTTTCTCGGACGAAAGACTTCATATAGAATAAGATGGGCACCGAAGGCCTGCCAGGGGGCCCACGAGGCAGGGAGTGCGCCCCCACCCTCGTGGCCAGGGTGTGGGCCCCCTCTGGTATTTTCTTCGCTCAATATTTTTTATTAATTCCAAAAATGACTTCCGTGAAGTTTCAGCACTTTTGGAGCTGTGCAGAATAGGTCTCTAATATTTGCTCCTTTTCCAGCCCAGAATTCCAGCTGCCGGCATTCTCCCTCTTCATGTAAGCCTTGTAAAATAAGAGAGAATAGGCATAAGTATTGTGACATAACGTGTAATAACAGCCCATAATGCGATAAATATTGATATAAAAGCATGATGCAAAATGGACGTATCACTGGTGTCGACACCCATGGCGCCGATCTGAAGGTTCTCGGTCGCGGAGAAGGGAAAAACCCCCCGCGACGAGCCCGGGCCACTTCCATCGAAGAAGAGGCCGGTCCACCGCCGTGGCGTAGTCGTTAGGCCGGAGGTGACAAGGCCTTGGTGCCAGCGGCCACCTCCCGGGTATCCGCTGCCTCTGTACGCCCAAGCTGAGGGCTCTGGAGGAGGAGGCGGCGAGCGGCGCCGCCCACGCCGCAGCCACACGCCGTCGCCCCAGGAACCCACGCCGCGGACTCCTCATAAAAAATCGTGATGTGGGCGGCGATGCCTCCGCACACTTGGATCCGCTTCCCGCAGTTCTTCTTCGCCGAGATGCCGCCGAGGGGGTCCCTCGAGCTTTGGCTGCAGCACGCTGATACGTCTCCAACGTATCTATAATTTATGAAGTATTCATGCTATTATATTATCCATCTTGGATGTTTTATGGGCTTTACTATGCACTTTTATATTATTTTTGGGACTAGCCTATTGACCCAGAGCCCAGTGCCAGTTCCTGTTTTTTTCCTTGTTTCAGTGTTTCGAAGAAAAGGAATATCAAACGGAGTCGAAACGGAATGAAACCTTCTGGAGAAGTTATTTTTGGAAAGAAAGCAACCCGGGAGACTTGGAGTCCATGTAAAGAAAGCAACGAGGAAGGCACGAGGCAGGGCGCGCCCCACCCCTCTGGGCGCGCCCTCCACCCTCGTGGCTCCCCTGACATATTTCTTCCGCCTATATATATCCATATACCCTAAAAAGATCGGGGAACAGAATAGATCGGGAGTTCCGCCGCCGCAAGCCTCTGTAGCCACCAAAAACCCATCGGGACCCTGTTCCGGAACCCTGCCGGAGGGGGGAATGAAGGAAATATGCCCTAGAGGCAATAATAAAGTATTATATATTTCCTTATATCATGATAAATGTTTATTATTCATGCTAGAATTGTATTAACCGGAAACATAATACATGTGTGAATACATAGACAAACAGAGTGTCACTAGTATGCCTCTACTTGACTAGCTCGTTAATCAAAGATGGTTATGTTTCCTAGCCATAGACATGAGTTGTCATTTGATTAACGAGATCACCTCATTAGGAGAATGATGTGATTGACTTGACCCATTCCGTGAGCTTAGCACTCGATCGTTTAGTATGTTGCTATTGCTTTCTTCATGACTTATACATGTTCCTATGACTATGAGATTATGCAACTCCCGTTTACCGGAGGAACACTTTGTGTGCTACCAAACGTCACAACGTAAATGGGTGATTATAAAGGTGCTCTACAGGTGTCTCCAAAGGTACTTGTTGGGTTGGCGTATTTCGAGATTAGGATTTGTCACTCCAATTGTCGGAGAGGTATCTCTGGGCCCACTCGGTAATGCACATCACTATAAGCCTTGCAAGCATTGTGACTAATGAGTTAGTTGCGGGATGATGTGTTACGGAACGAGTAAAGAGACTTGCCGGTAACGAGATTGAACTAGGTATCGAGATACCGACGATCAAATCTCGGGCAAGTAACATACCGGTGACAAAGGGAACAACGTATGTTGTTATGCGGTCTGACCGATAAAGATCTTCGTAGAATATGTGGGAGCCAATATGGGCATCGAGGTCCCGCTATTGGTTATTGACCGGAGACGTGTCTCGGTCATGCCTATATAGTTCTCGAACCCGTAGGGTCCGCACGCTTAACGTTACGATGACAGTTTTATTGAGTTTTGATGTACCGAAGGAGTTCGGAGTCCCGGATGAGATCGGGGATATGACGAGGAGTCTCGAAATGGTCAAGACGTAAAAATCGAATTATTGGACGACTATATTCGGACTTCGGAAAGGTTCCGAGTGATTCGGGTATTTTTCGGAGTACCGGAGAGTTACGGGAATTCGTATTGGGCCTTAATGGGCCATACGGGAAAGGAGAGAAAGGCCTCAAAAGGTGGCCGCACCCCTCCCCATGGTCTGGTCCGAATTGGACTAGGGAAGGGGGGCGCACCCTTCCTTCTTTCTCCTTCCCCCTTCCCTTCTCCTACTCCCACAAGGAAAGGAGGAGTCCTACTCCCGGTGGGAGTAGGACTCCCCCCTATGGCGCGCCTCTCCCCTTGGCCGGCTGCCTCCCCCTTGCTCCTTTATATACGGGGGCAGGGGGGCACCCCAGAGACACAAAAATTGATCCTTGAGATCTCTTAGCCGTGTGCGGTGCCCCCCTCCACCATATTACACCTCGATAATACCGTTGCGGAGCTTAGGCGAAGCCCTGCGTCGGTGGAACATCATCATCGTCACCACGCCGTCGTGCTGACGAAACTCTCCCTCAACACTCGGCTGGATCGGAGTTCGAGGGACGTCATCGAGCTGAACGTGTGTAGAACTCAGAGGTGCCGTACGTTCGGTACTTGATCGGTCGGATCGTGAAGACGTACGACTACATCAACCGCGTTGTGATAACGCTTCCGCTGTCGGTCTACGAGGGTACGTGGACAACACTGTCCCCTCTCGTTGCTATGCATCACCATGATCTTGCGTGTGCGTAGGATTTTTTTTGAAATTACTACGTTCCCCAACAGGGAACCCTCACCGGTGGCCATCTTCATCATCCCGGCGCTCTCCATGACGAGGAGGGAGTAGTTCACCCTCGGGGCTGAGGGTATGTACCAATAGCTATGTGTTTGATCTCTCTCTCTCTCGTGTTCTTGAGGTGCTTCGATCTTGATGTATCGCGAGCTTTGCTATTATAGTTGGATCTTATGTTGTAGTGGATTGAGTTTTCCCTTTGAAGTAATCTTATCGGATTGAGTCTTTAATGATTTGAGAACACTTGATGTATGTCTTGCCGTGCGTATCTGTGGTGACAATGGGAAATCACGTGATTCACTTGATGTATGTTTTGGTGATCAGCTTGCGGGTTCCGCCCATGAACCTATGCATAGGGGTTGGCACACGTTTTCGTCTTGATTTTCCGGTAGAAACTTTGGGGCACTCTTTGAGGTTCTATGTGTTGGTTGAATAGATGAATCTGATATTGTGTGATGCATATCGTATAATCATATCCACGGATACTTGAGGTGACATTGGAGTATCTAGGTGACATTAGGGTTTTGGTTGATTTGTGTCTTAAGGTGTTATTCTAGTACGAACTCTAGTGCTGTTTGTGACACTTATAGGAATAGCCCAACGGATTGATTGGAAAGAATAACTTTGAGGTGGTTTCATACCCTACCATAATCTCTTCGTTTGTTCTCCGCTATTAGTGACTTTGGAGTGACTCTTTGTTGCATGTTGAGGGATAGTTATATGATCCAATTATGTTATTATTGTTGAGAGAACTTGCATTAGTGAAAGTATGAACCCTAGGCCTTGTTTCCTAGCATTGCAATACCGTTTACGCTCACTTTTACCACTTGTTACCTTGCTTCTTTTATATTTTGATATTACAAAAACCTATATCTACCATCCATATTGCACTTGTATCACCATCTCTTCGCCGAACTAGTGCATCTATACAATTTACCATTGTATTGGGTGTGTTGGGGACACAAGAGACTCTTTGTTATTTGGTTGCAGGGTTGTTTGAGAGAGACCATCTTCATCCTATGCCTCCCACGGATTGATAAACCTTAGGTCATCCACTTGAGGGAAATTTGCTACTGTCCTACAAACCTCTACACTTGGAGGCCCAACCGTCTACAAGAAGAAGGTTGCGTAGTAGACATCAAGCAGTTTCTGGCGCCGTTGCCGGGGAGGTGAGTGCTTGAAGGAATAACTTTAGATCTTGCAATCGAATCTTTTTGTTTCTTGTTTTAGCACTAGTTTAGTTTATAAAATAAAACTACAAAAAAATGGAATTGAGTTTGTCTCACGCGCTTCATCTTTTTAATATCTTTCGTGAGTATGATGGAAAGGAAAATTGTGCCAAAGTACTAGAAGAAGAATTACATAGAATGCTTGGCATAAAATATGTGAATGATGAGCATGATTGCAATGTTGTTAGTATGAACTCCTTGAATATCCATGGTACTAATGATGATCGCACTAGTTATGATGAAAATGTGTGACACCCAAATTTTTATCTGGATTTTTTCAAAAGATTTTATTTGACTTGAGGGAGGTGATTTAATTTTTTTTAAAAAGGACTCTCCCTTTCAAATATTTTTATGGCAAAGGTTTTATTTGGATTCAACCAAGATCTGTCTTTGGTCTTGGAGGTTCTTGCTTTTTATTTGGACTCAAGACAAAATGCTTTTCACTTGGGAAAATACCTTTTGAAGATCTCTTTGAAATTTGCACTATGGCTTTTGGAATAATCCTTTACCACTGTCAACATTTCTCTCTTGCCATGGCCTTAGTGCAAATACTCTCTCCTAAACCTCCCCTCATCCTTGGATCATGTTTGGCATCTAATCCAGCAAGTTGAACCTCCCCTATGTTTATTTTCCATTTAAATCTTATTCAAACAAATTTCTGCCTTCTATTCTAGCCATTGGTGATTTACAAAGGAACTCCATTTTCTGTTTTGATTTTTGCCCCCAAACCTTTTTCCCCTCCTAGTCCTTTGAACCCTCAACCAAGATCCATGAAGATCCACTGGTCTTCAGTTCAAAGTTTTCAAACTACACTTGCTGCAAGTTTGGACCAGATTTGTCAAATTTGGAGAAATTCATTCAAAACTTTCTCCAAAAATTCCAAGTAAAATCAGGCAGCCTCTGGATGCATTGAGTGGTCACCTCACCAAGTTACAGCCCCAGAAAAATTTATGTCATAGCCAAATCTTTCAGTCGAACACCTGCAGTGCATTGTCAATGTCAAGTTTCAGTTAAGTTCAGAGAACATTGCAGTGCACTGTCCTTTTCTTCAGAACCCGACGTCGATCTCACCAGTGCCACTGTGTCGCCTTGCTCCCCGTCCCCTCCCTCTTGTTCCTGCACTGCACGAACGCCTGGCACCTTGCGGACGTCGGCGACGAGCAGCAGAAGGTGCGCCGCCCCGTGACCGACGCCAGCGGCGGCTTTGCGGCCGCCAGCGGGAGGCACGGCGCTGACGGCACCACCCAGCGCCGCCCAAACCACCGGAGCTCGCCGCGTGGCCTTCCACTCCCCCGAACGCGCTGCCACCCTCGTCGTGAACCGCAGGGCGCGGAGCGCGCTCTCTGCCGTCGTCGAGCCCGTGCGGTCATCTCACCGTGGACTGACGCCATTACGCCAAGACCAACTCCGTTTAGCTGTGCAATGACACCAGTAACCTCCACTGATGCTGCCTGGCCACTCAAACCTCCTGCCAATCCATTGCATCGCCGTAATCGTTCGCCGGAGATTCTCCGTTCACGGCCACCCCGTCGATCCGCCTATAAATAGAGGCCCCGAGCTTCAACTCGAGCACCCACCATCCCTGCACTCTACCTAGAGCACGCCTAGCCACTGGAAGAGCCCCGAGGAGGTCTCCTTCCTCGACTCCGGCCGCCGCGACCCGCCACGGGATCCAGCTCGATTCGCCCCCGTGTGTGCACCTCCGCCTCCCTTCTCTTGCCAGTAGCTTCACTATGCATCCCTCCTTCTGACCCGCGCTTCAATTCGAAGTTTGTAGCCCTCCACCGGAGTTCTCCATCCTCACCTGAGCCGCCGTCCGCCGGAGATAGTGTCGCCGTCGACGTGGTGCTCCCCGTTGGTCGAGTCCACCACCCACCGACGCGGAAGAACAAGCCGAAGCTCTTGGTACCCTCCGATCCTCCTGACTCGCCGTGGTTCGACGCCGGCGTCCACCGCAGTCTTCGGGCGCCGGCGAGCTTTTCAAACCTGACATGTGGACCCCGCATGTCAGCCTCTATTCTATTCTTTCGCGAACCGTTTTCTGTTGGCGCCTTCGGGCAAAATACGTTTTCTCTCTTTAGCTAGCGCATTTCTTACCGAAGCGTTTTCTGGTTTCTCAGTTTAAACCCTGGAACTTTTCTGTTTCATTACAGATAAGTCCCTGGACATAAAACTTTATAACTTTTTATTAAAAAGGGATATTTGAGTGATTCTTTTTCTGACAGTCTTAAAATTTTGTCTAGAGTTTTATGAGATTTAATTGGAAATTTTTTAGAGAAGTTTCTGTAAACCCATTGGTTTTCACGTTAGTGCCCGTTTTCGTGATTGCCGTAGGTTCCGGAAGAGGTGACGGAGCCGCGAACTTCGCCGAGCTAGACTCCGACTTCTCCGAACTAGGCAAGCATGTTTGAACATTTGATATGATAAGTGTTTTGCATGTTTGCTTGAAGGTTTGTGCGTGGCATATGAGTGTCGGTAAATACCTCGTTGCTTGTAAGGCAACTACCTGCTTGTTCCAAAGTTGGGATGATCTCTGATGAGAGATGGCCTAATCATGTGGTGACATGAAGGGCAGCAAGGTGGTACTATTGTAGCATACCAGCCTTGCGTCATCCGACTTTCTCCGACGTTAACATGGACGGAGTCACGTTATCGTTCTTTCCCCCTTCCGTACTACCACATGTTTCATTTGCCAGGATGCGGTTTAGTAAGTTGGTAACCTCTTTCCGTGTACACACCAAACAGAGAGGCCGGGATGATGGTACCTTGGCCCAGGATTAAAGCCAGTCATCCGGTCAGGGGGCATGGGTGTTTCCGGTTGGGACCGAGAGGGGGGGCACCCCCTTAGAGCGCGCGTATAGAAATTTGATCCCATGCTACGCGAGGTTGTAGCCTCCCCGTCTCAAGGTTTTTCTTGAACGTTGCCGAGGGTGATCCCTGGCTTCGGAAGGTTGAATTGGGTGTGTACTGGTTAGACGTGTTTCCTCCAAAACACCATAGACGGAACTAGTCCCCGTGACTACTGAAATCCGTGGGCTGTGGTTAAGTACAAACTCTGCAGAGTCAATTCCTTCCAAGTCATCGTATCCATGATCAAGTAGTGTAATCAGTATATCCATGTCTATCCGTGTGGAAGACTTGTCCCCGGTGAACAAGCTCAAGTGGTAAATCCAGTTTGATTTTTTTTCCTGTGGATGGACTAACTTTATATTTGTCTCGTGCTTGTGATAATTTATGTTCCCGAACTATTGAATTACTAAACTACAATATCAGCCCTTTATGCGATGTCGCGCAGACGTCCGACTGTGGCGTGTTCTTGTTTCTTACTTTAAATATAAGCCCTTTATGTAGTGTCGCCCCGACGCCCGACTGTGGCATTATTATTCTGCAGTTTCCGCTCGAGGAGTCATTCAGACCCTCGTTTGGCACCAGTATTACTATTCTGCATTTTCCGCTCGAGGAGTCATTCAGACCCTCGTTTGGCACCAGTATTATTATTCTTGCAGTTTCCGCTCGAGGAGTCTTTCAGACACTCGTTTGGTACCAGTATTATTATTCTGCAGTTTCCGCTCGAGGCGTCATTCAGACCCTCGTTTGGCACCCCGTATTTATTATCTCTATGTCTGAACGCACTGGTTAATTGTTCATATGCTTCATGTTTACATTTGTTATATCTTATGTCCGAACTGTCTTGCGAGTACTTTCATAGTACTCACCTGGCTTGCTGATTTGGCCAGATGTTGACGAAGGCGATCTCTTGGATGAAGAGTTTGATAGCGCGTCCGACGCCTAGAGGAGTCCCAGTCAGTCCTGCGCGATCCCGGATATTGGTCACTTGTTTTATATACGCTTCCGCCACCCGCAATAAGTCTCCTCGAGCTTCACTCCGACGCTCGAAGAGCTGTAGTCTTCAGGAGTCATATCACTCGCTTCGCGGTGATATTTCCACTGCCGTCATTATCGTAAGTTAGTAGGATGCCACCCTATCCGCCGTTTTGTTTTATCGGCGTGCATGTAATAAATTGTTGGGCAGTCTCCGCTCAACCTTGTATTATATTTAGTACTCCTGGTATTTTTCTTCTGTGACCAAGAAATTGTCTATCAGTGAGAAGGAATTCTTCCTTACTGGTCCGTAAAAGGGATTGGTCTCTCAATAATTATTTTATTGAAAAACCGGTCGTGACAAGCTTGGTATCAGAGCCAGGCTGACTGTAGGAAGCCACTAGGTGCGATCGCTAATCGGTTATTAGCGTTTTTTTGTGCTTTTTCAGCATTTTGCAATTGTAGCTATTTTCTGTTGGTCATCATAAATTTATGACATGACTACTCAGAATTTTTTCCTACTTTTGTAGATGGCTGGCAGCAGCTGTGAGAATCGAGTGTTCACGAATGTGCCCGAGGGGTTTGTCAAGCTCCTCGTCTCCATCACCAAGCTCGCGATCGGGCCAGCAGCTCGCCCGGAGTTCACGCTCTACCAGCACAAGCTCAGTGACGACGTGTCTATGCACCAAGCTGTGGTGCAATTCAAGGGAGGGCGTTCTGCAGCTCGCCACTTCCGTTTTGTGGGAAGGGCCATGCCTACGGAGAGGCATGCCATGCAGATGGCTGCCCGTGAGGTGATAGCTCGCCTTCGGGACATCCTTCCTACGATGAAGACTCGTCGCTACCGCTACCTCCCATGCCATGTGCCATACACCAGCCACTATGCATTCGCCTGCCATCGGGGAGAACGAGATGAAGCCATCGAGATGGTTGTGGAGTATCTCAAGGCTCTGGAGGAGTCTTTCGACAACCTCGTGGACGATCTTGTGGCTGCCCGCATGGACTTAGTCCGGGGCGGTCCTGCCAGCAGGAAGGAGCTTCTCAACACGGCGCCGCCTCTGACATTCGTCTCGTCTTCAGCTTCTTGTGCACCGGCCGTTTTGGCCACTGCTCACCGTCTGCCTACCACTGAGGAGTTCGACCGAGTCATCGCTCCTACTCCAGTCAGAGCCGCCCCGCCTGCCGCACCCGCTCTACCACCAGTCGCCCCTGCACCATCACCGCAGCGCAGCGTTACGCGCCAGGAGCCAGCTAGAGAGGAGGTGGAGGTTGATTCTCCTGGACCGCTGAGTCTTGCCATCGGCAAGGGGAAGGAGATCTTCACCATCTCCGACTGAGAGCACCGAGTAGCCGCGTGTTATGTCTGCTTGTATGATGTGCTGTTTTATCTGTACGCTAGTTTGTATTGGTGTGTTTGCTGCCTTCCGGAGTAGTACGCTAGTCTGAATAACATGTCAGGAATGTGTACGCGCATCCTGAGTGTTGTATCGTGTGTTTGCTTTTCGCGTGTAAGATTTATGTTAAGCAGTTCTTCTTCGTGCAAAATCGTTTATGTTTTCTTGAAAAACCTTGAAGCCTTTCAAATTGTTGCCTTTGCAAGATTTTCCTTGTGCTACACAGTTTTCTCACGGGTTTTTGCAAAAAATACCCCAGACTGGAAAAAAATGTCTCGCCCGTGGACTCGCTCCATGCCCAATCAGCCAGAAGAGGTGTATGGGACACAGACTAGCAACAATTTCACTCAGGGTCAGTCCAGTCAACAAGACAGCGAAGCAGCCCTGTCTCAAGTATGCCGTCTCTTCGAGCAAAGCCAGCAACAACACCAAGAGATGATGAATCATGTCATCAATATGGGAAACCACCGTGAACCCTATCAACCACATTCCAAGTTATCCGAATTACAGAAGACTCGCCCCTCAACTTTTGCTCACACCGATAGGCCGCTGGAAGCCGATGATTGGCTTCGTGACATTGAAAGGAAACTGATTATTGCTCAGTGCTCAGATCATGAGAAGGTGCTTTATGCACCACACTACCTTACCGAAGCAGCTGCAGCATGGTGGGAAAACTTCCTACACATGCATCCTAGTGAACACAACATCACCTGGGAAGAGTTCAAGGAAGGCTTCCGTGGGGCACACATCCCCAGGAGCATCATAAAGATCAAGAAGAGAGAGTTTGATGACCTGAAGTAGAGAGGCATGTCAGTGACAGAATACAATGGTCAGTTTACCCAGCTGTCTCGTTATGCCTACGACGAGCACATGACAGAAAGCAAGAAGATGGAAAAATTCCTGGACGGCCTGGCACCAGCGCTAAGATGCCAACTGATTGTACACACCTTTCCGGATTTTAAGACTCTGGTGGACAAGGCCATCACCTTGGAGAATGAGCGCCGTAGTCTGGAAGATGTCCGCAAGCGAAAGAGGGACAAGGCGACTCTTGCTCGCAACAACCGAGGCAAGACTAAGGTCCCAAGGACAGACGCAAGGAGATCCACGACTACTGATCCAAAGCCCGTCGGACAGTTTCATGCCAGGGACAAGGAGTACACATACCGTCCAGGGGTCACCTGCTATGCTTGTGGTCAAGAAGGGCACTATGCTAAACAGTGCCCAAAGCCGAGGAACTCGGCACCCAAGCCAAACAATGGTGGAAACATTCCAGCCCCCAAGCGCAACAATTTCAACCCCAACAACAACCACAGGAAGGGTCACCTGAACCATATGACCAGGGAAGAAGCGCTGAATGCCCCAGACATCGTGCTCGGTACGTTCCCTGTCAACACAGTACCTGCCATGGTTTTGTTTGATTCTGGAGCTTCCCATTCGTTCGTTTCGAAGAGTTTTGTTTTGCAACATGGTTTTCCGATACTTCCCTTGGAAAAATCTATGATCATCAAGTCCCCCGGAAATAAGCAAATCGCTCAGGGTTACTGCCGAGGAGTGGTCATTGAGTTCGAAGGACTACAATTCCACGCGAATCTCATCGTGTTGGAGAGTAAGGGACTGGATGTCATTTTAGGGATGGACTGGTTGACCACCAACAAAGGATTCATCGACTGTTTCAATCGGACAGTGATTCTCACTCACCATCATGGCAAGACAATAAGAGTTTCCGCTCAAGAAAGGCCACGATCACAGCAACCAAAACTGGACAGAATGGACATTGCAGAACTGAGAAAAGTTCCAGTGGTATGCGAGTTTCCTGATGTGTTCCCTGAAGAACTACCAGGCATGCCACGAGACCGAGAGATAGAATTGAGCATCGAACTAGCACCTGGCACTGCTCCCATCTATAAGAAGCCATATAGAATGGCACCCTCAGAATTGGTGGAGATGAAGAAGCAGATAAAGGAATTATTGGACAAAGGATTTATTCGAGCCAGCTCCTCACCATGGGGTTCGCCAGTGTTGTTCGCCAAGAAGAAGGATGGGACACTGAGACTGTGTATAGACTATCGAGCCCTCAATATGGTCACCATAAAAAACAAATATCCGATGCCACGGATAAATGATTTGTTTGACCAGCTCGCACAAGCCAAGGTATTTTCAAAGATTGATTTGAGATCGGGATACCATCAACTGAAGGTACGGACAGAAGATATCCCCAAGACAGCTTTCACTTCCAGATATGGGTTATACGAGTTTACAGTGATGCCTTTTGGACTAACGAACGCCCCCGAATATTTCGTCCACCTCATGAACAAAGTGTTCATGAAATTCATGGAAACATTTGTGGTGGTATTCATTGACGATATTCTGATTTACTCAAGGACACCAGAAGAGCATGCTGACCACCTCAGAATTGTTTTGGGAGAATTGAGGAAACATCAGTTGTACGCCAAATTTAGCAAGTGCGAATTTTGGCTAAGACAAGTTGGTTTCTTAGGCCATATACTGAACCAAGAAGGCGTGGCCGTAGACCCAAAAAAAGTCAAGGCCATACTGGACAGGAAGCCACCCGCCAACGTTACTGACGTGCGGAGTTTCCTAGGAATGGCCGGATATTACAGAAGATTTGTTGAAGGATTCTCCACTGTGGCAAAACCTATAACACAGTTGCTCAAGAAGGACAAGAAATTTGTATGGACGGAAGCATGCGAGAAAAGCTTCCAAGAACTCAAGAAGAAGCTGACAACCGCACCGGTCTTAACTGTGCCAGACATACACAAGAGTTTTGAAGTTTATTGTGACGCGTCCCGAAAGGGTCTCGGATGCGTACTAATGCAGGATGGCAAAGTTGTCGCATATGCCTCCAGGCAACTGCGAAAACATGAGGAAAATTACCCAACACATGACTTGGAGCTAGCAGCAGTCATACATGCACTCAAGGAGTGGAGGCACTTTCTGTTGGGAAATCACTGTGAAATATATACGGACCATAAGAGCCTCAAATATATTTTCACACAGCCAGAGCTGAATTTACGCCAACGAAGCTGGTTGGAACTGGTCAAGGACTATGATGTCGGCATTCACTACCATCCAGGGAAAGCAAATGTAGTGGCCGATGCCCTTAGTCGAAACCCCAGCCCGGACAATGACGGTCCGCAAAACTTGAGGCCTGAGTTTCAGCAAGAGTTCACTAGGCTCAACATGATGTTAGTCTCCGAGGGCACCGTATCAAACCTGGAGATACAACCCACCCTGGTGGAACGAATTAAGAAGGCTCAACAGGGACATCCCAGCATCGAAGGCATAAAGAAGAAAATGAACCTTGGTAAGGCTTCAGAGTTCGTCACAGACAGTGAAGGAACATTATGGTACGGAGACAGACTTTGCGTACCTAACATTGAGGAACTCAAGCAACAGATCTTGACGGAAAGCCACACCGCTCCATACTCGATCCATCCTGGAGGAACCAAAATGTACAAGGACATTCAGGAAAGATTTTGGTGGCACGGTATGAAAAGAGATATAGCCACATTCATTGCTTGTTGCGATTCATGTCAGCGCATCAAGGCCGAGCACCAAAAGCCAGCAGGGCTACTCCAGCCTAACAGGATACCGGAGTGGAAATGGGATGAAATAGGAATGGATTTCATCGTCGGACTACCCCGATCACAACGTGGGAATGACACCATATGGGTCATCACAGACCGACTAACCAAGGTTGCTCATTTCATTCCCGTGAAGACTACCTACTCCACACAAAGACTGGCCAAACTTTATCTCTCCCGTATAGTTTGCTTGCACGGAGTCCCAAAGACTATAATATCAGACCGAGGCACCCAATTCGTCTCCAAATTTTGGGATCACCTACAACAAGCTCTGGGCACGCAACTAGCTTTCAGTACAACATACCACCCTCAGACTGATGGACAAACGGAACGTGTAAACCAAATCCTAGAGGATATGCTAAGAGCCTGTGTGCTCACCTATGGATCCAGTTGGGAAGAGAGTTTGCCGTATGCCGAATTTGCTTACAACAACAGTTACCAAGCCAGCTTGCAAATGGCACCCTTTGAAGCATTGTACGGACGAAGGTGTCGTACCCCACTGAATTGGTCAGAAACAGGTGACAGCCGTATCTTCGGCCCGGACATGCTTAAAGAGGCCGAGGAGAAAATTAAACAAATCAGGGACAGGCTCAAGACAGCACAGAGCCGACAAAAGAGCTACTATGATCAGAAGCATCGTGAGGTCAGCTTTGAACCCGGTGATTCCGTATACCTCCGAGTATCTCCTATGAGGGGTCTGCAACGGTTCAAAATTAAGGGGAAGCTAGCCCCAAGATATATTGGACCATTTTGTGTAAAGGCACGAAGAGGCACGGTAGCCTACCAACTAGACCTACCCAAGGAGCTGTCAGACATCCATGACGTCTTCCACGTCTCACAGTTGAGGAAATGTGTGAGTAACCCGGAGAAGCATGTACCTCATGAGAACATTGATATGCAACCAGATCTCACCTACAGAGAAAGACCAGTAAAGATTTTAGAAGAGTCTGAACGGAGGACCCGTCAGAAAACGACAAGATTTTTCAGGGTTCAGTGGAGCAACCACACTGAGGATGAAGCTACATGGGAAAGGGAAGATTTCCTCCGGGCAGAGTATCCATATCTATTTGAGGATCAGGAGAAATCTCGAGGACGAGATTTTTCCTAAGGGGGTAGGTGTTGTGACACCCAAATTTTTATTTGGATTTTTTCAAAAGATTTTATTTGACTTGAGGGAGGTGATTCAATTTTTTTTTTAAAAAGGACTCTCCCTTTCAAATATTTTTACGGCAAAGGTTTTATTTGGATTCACCCAAGATCTGTCTTTGGTCTTGGAGGTTCTTGCTTTTTATTTGGACTCAAGACAAAATGCTTTTCACTTGGGAAAATACCTTTTGAAGATCTCTTTGAAATTTGCACTATGGCTTTTGGAATAATCCTTTACCACTGTCAACATTTCTCTCTTGCCATGGCCTTAGTGCAAATACTCTCTCCTAAACCTCCCCTCATCCTTGGATCATGTTTGGCATCTAATCCAGCAAGTTGAACCTCCCCTATGTTTATTTTCCATTTAAATCTTATTCAAACAAATTTCTGCCTTCTATTCTAGCCATTGGTGATTTACAAAGGAACTCCATTTTCTGTTTTGATTTTTGCCCCCAAACCTTTTTCCCCTCCTAGTCCTTTGAACCCACAACCAAGATCCATGAAGATCCACTGGTCTTCAGTTCAAATTTTTCAAACTACACTTGCTGCAAGTTTGGACCAGATTTGTCAAATTTGGTGAAATTCATTCAAAACTTTCTCCAAAAATTCCAAGTAAAATCAGGCAGCCTCTGGATACATTGAGTGGTCACCTCACCAAGTTACAGCCCCAGAAAAATTTATCTCATAGCCAAATCTTTCTGTCGAACACCTGCAGTGCATTGTCAATGTCATGTTTCAGTTAAGTTCAGAGAACATTGCAGTGCACTGTCGTTTTCTTCAGAACCCGACGTCGATCTCACCAGTGCCACTGTGTCGCCTTGCTCCCCGTCCCGTCCCTCTTGTTCCTGCACCGCACGAACGCCTGGCACCTTGCGGACGTCGGCGATGAGCAGCAGAAGGTGCGCCGCCCCGTGACTGATGCCAGCGGCGGCTTTGCGGCCGTCAGCGGGAGGCACGGTGCTGACGGCACCACCCAGCGCCGCCCAAACCACCGGAGCTCGCCGCGTGGCCTTCCACTCCCCCGAACGCGCTGCCACCCTCGTCGTGAACCGCAGGGCGCGGAGCGCGCTCTCTGCCGCCGTCGAGGCCGTGCGGTCATCTCACCGTGGACCGACGCAATTACGCCAAGACCAACTCCGTTTAGCTGTGGAATGACACCAGTAACCTCCATTGATGCTGCCTGGCCACTCAAACCTCCTACCAATCCACTGCATCGCCGTAATCGTTCGCCGGAGATTCTCCGTTCACGGCCACCCCGTCGATCCGCCTACAAATAGAGGCCCCGAGCTTCAACTCGAGCACCCACCATCCCTGCACTCTACCTAGAGCACGCCTAGCCACTGGAAGAGCCCCGAGGAGGTCTCCTTCCTCGACTCCGGCGCCGCGACCCGCCACGGGATCCAGCTCGATTCGCCCCCGTGTGTGCACCTCCGCCTCCCTTCTCTTGCCAGTAGCTTCACTATGCATCCCTCCTTCTGACCCGCGCTTCAATTCGAAGTTTGCAGCCCTCCACCGGAGTTCTCCATCCTCACCCGAGCCGCCGTCCGCCGGAGATAGTGTCGCCGTCGACGTGGTGCTCCCCGTTGGTCGAGTCCACCACCCACCGACGCGGAAGAACAAGCTGAAGCTCTTGGTACCCTCCGATCCTCCTGACTCGCCGTGGTTCGACGCCGGCGTCCACCGCAGTCTTCGGGCGCCGGCGAGCTTTTCAAACCTGACATGTGGACCCCGCATGTCAGCCTCTATTCTATTCTTTCGCGAACCATTTTCTGTTGGCGCCTTCGGGCAAAATACGTTTCTCTCTTTAGCTAGCGCATTTCTTACCGAAGCGTTTTCTGGTTTCTCAGTTTAAACCCTGGAACTTTTCTGTTTCATTACAGATAAGTCCCTGGACAGAAATCTTTATAACTTTTTATTAAAAAGGGATTTTTGAGTGATTCTTTTTCTGACAGTCTTAAAATTTTGTCTAGTTTTTTATGAGATTTAATTGGAATTTTTTTGGAGAAGTTTCTGTACACCCATTGGTTTTCACGTTAGTGCCCGTTTTCGTGATTGCCGTAGGTTCCGGAAGAGGTGACGGAGCCGCGAACTTCGCCGAGCTAGACTCCGACTTCTCCGAACCAGGCAAGCATGTTTGAACATTTGATATGATAAGTGTTTTGCATGTTTGCTTGAAGGTTTGTGCGTGGCATATGAGTGTCGGTAAATACCTCGTTGCTTGTAAGGCAACTACCTGCTTGTTCCAAAGTTGGGATGATCTCTGATGAGAGATGGCCTAATCATGTGGTGACATGAAGGGCAGCAAGGTGGTACTGTTGTAGCATACCAGCCTTGCGTCATCCGACTTTCTCCGACGTTAACGTGGACAGAGTCACGTTATCGTTCTTTCCCCCTTCCGTACTACCACATGTTTCATTTGCCAGGATGCGGTTTAGTAAGTTGGTAACCTCTTTCCGTGTACACACCAAACAGAGAGGCCGGGATGATGGTACCTTGGCCCAGGATTAAAGCCAGTCATCCGGTCAGGGGGCATGGGTGTTTCCGGTTGGGACCGAGGGGGGGGGGCATCCCCTTAGAGCGCGCGTATAGAAATTTGATCCCATGCTACGCGAGGTTGTAGCCTCCCCGTCTCAAGGTTTTTCTTGAACGTTGCCGAGGGTGATCCCTGGCTTCGGAAGGTTGAATTGGGTGTGTACTGGTTAGACGTGTTTCCTCCAAAACACCATAGACGGAACTAGTCCCCGTGACTACTGAAATCCGTTGGCTGTGGTTAAGTACAAACTCTGCAGAGTCAATTCCTTCCAAGTCATCGTATCCATGATCAAGTAGTGTAATCAGTATATCCATGTCTATCCGTGTGGAAGACTTGTCCCCGGTGAACAAGCTCAAGTGGTAAATCCAGTTTGATTTTTTTTCCTGTGGATGGACTAACTTTATATTTGTCTCGTGCTTGTGATAATTTATGTTCCCGAACTATTGAATTACTAAACTACAATATCAGCCCTTTATGCGACGTCGCGCAGACGTCCGACTGTGGCGTGTTCTTGTTTCTTACTTTAAATATAAGCCCTTTATGTGGTGTCGCCCCGACGCCCGACTATGGCATTATTATTCTGCAGTTTCCGCTCGAGGAGTCATTCAGACCCTCGTTTGGCACCAGTATTACTATTCTGCATTTTCCGCTCGAGGAGTCATTCAGACCCTCATTTGGCACCAGTATTATTATTCTTGCAGTTTCCGCTCGAGGAGTCTTTCAGACACTCGTTTGGTACCAGTATTATTATTCTGCAGTTTCCGCTCGAGGCGTCATTCAGACCCTCGTTTGGCACCCCGTATTTATTATCTCTATGTCTGAACGCACTGGTTAATTCTTCATATGCTTCATGTTTACATTTGTTATATCTTATGTCCGAACTGTCTTGCAAGTACTTTCATAGTACTCACCTAGCTTGTTGATTTGGCCAGATGTTGACGAAGGCGATGTCTTGGATGAAGAGTTTGATAGCGCGTCCGACGCCTAGAGGAGTCCCAGTCAGTCCTGCGCGATCCCGGATGTTGGTCACTTGTTTTATATACGCTTCCGCCACCCGCAATAAGTCTCCTCGAGCTTCACTCCGACGCTCGAAGAGCTGTAGTCTTCAGGAGTCATATCACTCGCTTCGCGGTGATATTTCCACTGTTGTCATTATCGTAAGTTAGTAGGATGCCACCCTATCCGCCGTTTTGTTTTATCGGCGTGCATGTAATAAATTGTTGGGCAGTCTCCGCTCAACCTTGTATTATATTTAGTACTCCTGGTATTTTTCTTCTGTGACCAAGAAATTGTCTATCAGTGAGAAGGAATTCTTCCTTACTGGCCCGTAAAAGGGATTGGTCTCTCAATAATTATTTTATTGAAAAACCGGTCGTGACAAAATGTCTCCTATAAACACGTCAATTTTTGTGGAGTGCATTGGGTTTGCAAGTACACACCAAATAGGGAAGATAGATATTGCAAGAGGCATAAGCATTTAGAAACTAAATGGTTGCAAGAAAGGCTAGATGCTTGTGCTGAAAATTTAAATTTTCTTAGCCGTACTTGTGAACTTTGCAATGAACATGATCATTTCAGTACCCAATGCAAATTGTTTCATGATCATATCGTGTCCAAAAATTGTGATGACTTGATTTCCCTTGCACATCATAATGAACTTAGTTTGCTCTTGATTTATGAAGAAATGAAACGTATAACTAAGGTCATTCCAGAATTTGCCCTTGATAGAGTTCTTCATTTTGATCTAGAGGAAATTTATATGTATTGCACGGTGAATTGCATTGAAAATCCTTATATTGCCAACTACATAAAGAAAAGAAAACAAAAAGAAGATGAAGAGAATACTAATGAAAGGGAAGAGACTTCCCAATATCCTCCTATTATTTCTTATGATGAATCAGGTAACGAGAAGGAGCCTTCTATTCAACCAATCTCATTAATAAGGAGCTCCAAAAAGAGGATTGAACCCACACATGATGTGGTGAAGAAGAAGAAAAGGAAAAGGAAGAGAGGTAAAGAGATATCTCTCCCAAATAAAGTTGCTCCTATTATTGCTGTGCCTCATGAAAATGAATGAAAAATAATTGTGGAAGATGATGCACTTGATGATGATCTCGTTATGCCTATTGCTTGTTGTGATGATTATGATTGGGAAGATAATAATACTTCTTATGATCTTGAAAATCTTTTTGGCACTTGCTTGGAAGAATATGATAATTGCTATACTATTGGTGTTATCCATACTATTAATGATGAGAGTGATTATGCTTATGATATGAAAAGGCCCAAGCTTGGGGATGCTATGTTTGATGAAGATGATGTTTTTGAGAATATATTTGCTGCAATTAATGTTTGTCTCAAGCTTGGGGAGGCTACGTTTAATGAAGATGATATTTTTAGTCTCCCAAGTTTCGATATGCAAATTTATAATGATGATAGCATGCCTCCTACTTATGACGATTATATTGATGAAAGTGGGTTTGGAAGAGTGTCAACTTTAGGAAGTAGTAATCCCAATATTTTGGAGGATGTTGAATCTTATAATATTTATGAAAGTGGATTTGGAGAGGTCACGACTTTATTTAGTGATGTATCCACTATTTCGGAAGAGGTTTCAATTGATTATGATGAGAACAAAGTTGCTAATTATGATGATTATTGTGATGAAACTTATGCTATAAAAAGTAGTGATGATTATATTTATTAAACTTGTCATGATTATGATTACCCTTTTTCTGAACATTACTCTTTTAATGTGGAAACAATTTATAGTATTCAAGTCTCTTATGATACTCCCACTATTTCGAATGAGAAGAATTTTGCTTATGTGGAGAGTAGTAAAATTTTATGCAAGTAGATCATGAAAAGAATGCTTTAGGTGCTGGTTATATTGTTGAATTCATTCATGATGATACTGAAAATTATTATGAGGGAGGAACATATGCTTGTAGGAATTGCCATAATATCAAGTTTCCTCTCTATGTGCTTAAAGTTTTGAAGTTATGCTTGTTTTGCCTTCCTATGCTAGTTGATTATTGTTCCCATAAGTTGTTTGCTCACAAAATCCCTATGCATAGGAAGTGGGTAAGACTTAAATGTGCTAGTCATATTCTTCATGATGCTCTCTTTATGTTTCAATTCTTATCTTTTATGCGAGCATCATTGAAATCATCATGCCTAGCTAGGGGCGTTAAACGATAGCGCTTGTTGGGAGGCAACCCAATTTTATTTTAGTTTCTTAATTTTTGGTTCTGTTTAGGAATGAATACTCCATCTAGCTTCTGTTTAGATGTGGTTTTATGTTTTAATTATTGTTTGTGCCAAGTAGAACCTTTGGGAAGACTTGGGTGAAGTCTTTATGACCATGCTGTAAAAAACAGAAACTTTAGCGCTCACAAGATTAGCCAAAACTTTTTACTGGAGAGCGCTATTTAGTTGATTCTTTTTGCAAATGAATACTAGACAAATTCCTCAGGTCCACCAATTTATTTTAGAATTTTTGGATTTCCAGAAGTATACGTTTGATACATATTACTACAGAATGTTCTGTTTTTGACAGATTCTGTTTTTCGTGTGTTGTTTGCTTATTTTGATGAATCTATGGCTAGTAAAATAGTTTACAAACCATAGATAAGTTGGAATACAGTCGGTTTAACACCAATATAAATAAAGAATGAGTTCATTGCAGTACCATGAAGTGGTGTTTTGTTTTCTTTCGCTAACGGAGCTCACGAGATTTTCTGTTAAGTTTTGTGTTGTGAAGTTTTCAAGTTTTGGGTAAAGATTCGATGGACTATGGAATAAGGAGTGGCAAGAGCATAAGCTTGGGGATGCCCAAGGCACCCCAAGGTAATATTCAAGGATAACCAAGAGCCTAAGCTTGGGGATGCCCTGGAAGGCATCCCCTCTTTCGTCTTCGTTCATCGGTAACTTTACTTGGAGCTATATTTTTATTCACCACATGATATGTGTTTTGCTTGGAGGGTCGTTTTATTTTCTTTAGCTTTGCTTGCTGTCTGAATAAAATACCAAGATCTGAAATTCTTAAATTATAGAGAGTCTTCACATAGCTACATAATTATTTAACTACTCATTGATCTTCACTTATATCTTTTTGGAGTAGTTTGTCATTTACTCGTGTGCTTCACTTATATCCTATGAGTAAATGGTTGAATGATTTGAATGTCATAAATCTGAAATTATATATGTTTCATATGCCTTTCCCATGGGGAGTAATGCCTTCACATATAAGAAGTAGAGGTGGTAAATTTATTGGAGGTTAGCAAACATTGTATTGGTCACTTGAACAATTCATGAAAGAATATTGAAGGAAGAGAAATTTCACATATAATACTATCTTGGACATCTTCTATGATTGTGAGCCCCATTAATTATTTTCAAACCTGAGCAAATTAGTTGAAGTTGGACAAGGAAGACAACATAATGAGTTATGCTTGGGTATATTTGTATAGAAGTTATATTGTTATGGATCCTCTAACATGTGGTGCTTGCTATTTAGAATCCTTTGCTAGCCAAAATATCTATACTAAGCGGGAATACTGCTTGTGCATCCAAATTACTTGAACCAAGTTTCTTCCATGAGTGTCCACCATATCTACCTATATGCGGTATTTACCTGCCGTTCCAAGTAAATTTGCATGTGCCAAACTCTAAACCTTCAAATAATAATCTGTTTTGTATGCCCGAATCGCTCATGTAGCGACTACGGGTTAGCAGTATCTTCCATGCTAGGTGGGTTATTCTCACGATGAGTGGACTCCGCTCATCATTCACGAGAAAATGGCTGGTAACTGGGATGCCCAGTCCCATGATCAAAAGATTGAAATCAAATGAAAAATAATTGCAAACAAAACTCCCCCAAGATTGATGTTAGTTGGAGGCACCCGTTGTTTTGGGCAAGCCATGGATTGATGATTGTTAGTGGAGGGGGAGTAAAAATCTTTACCTTTCTATTTGGGAACCGCCTATAATGTATGTAGTATGGAAGATATTGGGAACTCTTGGTCGTTATGTTGACAATGAAAGCATACCTCTCAAAATTATTTTCATCTCTGTTTTTGCTTCGAGCTCTGGCACCTCTGCAAATCCCTGCTTCCCTCTGCGAAGGGCCTATCTTTTACTTTTATGCAAGAGTCAGTAGTATTCCTTCTCATTCCAACCTACTCTTTAGTTGGCAAGCATCATGTGATGGAAAGATCTAAGCATATATGGCCATTCAAATATATTTGAGCATGAATTATTATTGTTGACATTACCCTTGAGGTAAAAGGTTGGGAGGCGAAACATTAAGCCCCTATCTTTCTCTGTGTTCGATTAATACTATTTGTTCTAAAAATATGCTTTGAGTGGTAGCAATCATGGAAGACTAAATGATAGTTGAGTATGTGAAGTTTGCTGAATCAAAGCTCTGACATAGACTCTTCCTGAAAATAAGATGAATTGCAATTGTTTGATGATTGAGAACATGGTTTGTTAGTTTTGAAGAAAGTTTATGATCTATACTTTAACATGTGAATAGTTTGTTACTTGATCATGCAAAGTTCTATGAGTTGAGCTACTGTTATGACATATAATGATGCTAGAAAAGGTGATTGAAATTATCATTGATCAAACTTATGCATCTTCTAGCATGCACACTTCATAAATTCTTTCTTTTATCATTTACCTACTCGAGGACGAGCAGGAATTAAGCTTGGGGATGCTGATACGTCTCCAACGTATCTATAATTTATGAAGTATTCATGCTATTATATTATCCATCTTGGATGTTTTATGGGCTTTACTATGCACTTTTATATTATTTTTGGGACTAACCTTTTGAACCAGAGCCCAGTGTCAGTTCCTGTTTTTTCCCTTGTTTCAGTGTTTCGAAGAAAGGGAATATCAAACGGAGTCGAAACGGAATGAAACCTTCTGGAGAAGTTATTTTTGGAAAGAAAGCAACCCGGGAGACTTGGAGTCCACGTCAAGAAAGCAACGAGGAAGGCACGAGGCAGGGGGGCGCGCCCACCCCCCTGGGCGCGCCCTCCACCCTCGTGGGCCCCTCATGGCTCCCCTGACGTATTTCTTCCGCCTATATATATCCATATACCCTAAAACGATCGGGGAACATAATAGATTGGGAGTTCCGCCGCCGCAAGCCTCTGTAGCCACCAAAAACCCATCGGGACCCTGTTCCGGCACCCTGCCGGAGGGGGGAACCCTCACCGGTGGCCATCTTCATCATCCCAGCGCTCTCCATGATGAGGAGGGAGTAGTTCACCCTCGGGGCTGAGGGTATGTACAAGTAGCTATGTGTTTGAACTCTCTCTCTCTCTCTCTCTCTCTCTCTCTCTCTCTCTCGTGTTCTTGAGGTGATTTGATCTTGATGTATCACAGGCTTTGCTATTATAGTTGGATCTTATGTTGCTTCTCCCCCTCTACTCTCTTGTAATGGATTGAGTTTTCCCTTTGAAGTAATCTTATCGGATTGAGTCTTTAATGATTTGAGAACACTTGATGTATGTCTTGTCGTGCGTATCTGTGGTGACAATGGGATATTACGTGATTCACTTGATGTATGTTTTGGTGATCAACTTGCGGGTTCTGCCCATGAACCTATGCATAGGGGTTGGCACACGTTTTCGTCTTGATTCTCCGGTAGAAACTTTGGGGCACTCTTTGAGGTTCTATGTGTTGGTTGAATAGATGAATCTGAAATTGTGTGATGCATATCGTATAATCGTACCCACGGATACTTGAGGTGACATTGGAGTATCTAGGTGACATTAGGGTTTTGGTTGATTTGTGTCTTAAGGTGTTATTCTAGTACGAACTCTAGGGCTGTTTGTGACACTTATAGGAATAGCCCAACAGATTGATTGGAAAGAATAACTTTGAGGTGGTTTCATACCCTACCATAATCTCTTCGTTTGTTCTCCGCTATTAGTGACTTTGGAGTGACTCTTTGTTGCATGTTGAGGGATATTTATATGATCCAATTATGTTATTATTGTTGAGAGAACTTGCATTAGTGAAAGTATGAACCCTAGGCCTGGTTTCCTAGCATTGCAATACCGTTTACGCTCACTTTTACCACTTGTTACCTTGCTGTTTTTATATTTTCATATTACAAAAACCTATATCTACCATCCATATTGCACTTGTATCACCATCTCTTCGCCGAACTAGTGCACCTATAAAATTTACCATTGTATTGGGTGTGTTGGGGACACAAGAGACTCTTTGTTATTTGGTTGCAGGGTTGTTTGAGAGAGACCATCTTCATCCTACGCCTCCCACGGATTGATAAACCTTAGGTCATCCACTTGAGGCAAATTTGCTATTGTCCTACAAACCTCTGCACTTGGAGGCCCAACAACGTTTACAGGAAGAAGGTTGCGTAGTAGACATCACACGCCGACTGTGACGCCCCGGCGACTGGAGCGAAGGTTGAAATCGTTTCCTCAGGCAAGATCTTCATGACCCGCGGCTGGGGTGAGGTCACCCGGGTTTGACGTACGGAGGGCGCCCTCGCGATCCACTTCGAGTACGACGGCTCCTCCACGATGTTCTGCAAGGTCTTCGACACGGAAGGCTGCCCCTTGGAGTGCTGCCCCGGAGAGGGCTGCCAGGACTACGCCGCGGCAGGAGCCGGGCCTGCCACCTGCCTTGCCAGCGGCTCATCCAGCAGTAGCGGTGTCGCTTGGGAGTCCAGCGACTCTCCCGAGCCCTACGAGACTCCGGAGACGAGCGACGACAGCTACGTGCCCCCGAGCTCTCGCCGCACCCGGAGCAAGGCCGCAGTGTCCGGCCGTCGCCGTCGCTGATCTGGATGGGGTTGGCGCCGGCCTCCCGTGGCCCACTGTTGATGATGGCGTCGGCCGCGCCAGCGCGTGTAAATAGGGCCCCTAGAAGCTCCCTGTCGGTGTCAAAACCGGCGGATCTCGGGTAGGGGGTCCCGAACTGTGCGTCTAAGGCGGATGGTAACAGGAGACGGGGGTAATACCCTACTTCCTGCTTGATTGATCTTGATGATATGAGTATTACAAGAGTTGATCTACCACGAGATCGTAGAGGCTAAACAATAGAAGCTAGCCTATGGTATGATTTTTGTTGTCCTACGGACTAAACCCTCCAGTTTATATAGACACCAGAGGGGGCTAGGGTTACATAGAGTCGGTTACAAGGGAGGACATCTACATATCAGTATTGCCAAGCTTGCCTTCCACGCCAAGGAGAGTCCCATCCGGACACGGGTCGAAGTCTTCAATCTTGTATCTTCATAGTCCAACAGTACGACCAAAGGATAGAGTCCAGCTGTCCGAGGACCCCCAAATCCAGGACTCCCTCACTAGCCCCTGAACCAGGCTTCAATGACGATGAGTCTGGCGCGCAGATTGTCTTCGGCATTGCAAGGCGGGTTCCTCCTCCGAATACTCCATAGAAGATTTTGAACACAATGATAGTGTCCGGCTCTGCAAAACAAATCCCACATACCACCATAGAGAGAATAATATTTCCACAAATCTAATCTGCTGACACATTCTACAGCATGACATCACACCATGGCCCGGTCATCATTCGAACCGTTTTTCATAACCAGCCACTGCACATATCGCGAGGCGGTTTTCTTGGCACGTCTTGTCGAAGCAGAGATCGTGTCCCCTTATCACAGGATTCTCATCAATACGGGTGTGGGTAACCCAACCGCGCCATCAATTATGGCGCTTGGGGAATAAGCAAGTTTACCAGGTAGGTGGGGAGGCGCATAGCTTCTTCCGCCCTTCTAAAGGGACAAGGACTCCCCATTTTCACCCACGCCTTCTTCCTCCTTGCTCATCCATTCTTGCGCACTCGAGCTCCAGCACCCAAGTTCGCGTTTTTCTCCTCAAACCGCTCCAAGCATGTCCGGAGCGGGAGGCAAGTGGATGGTCTCCTCCGTTTACGAAGGAGGACATCACAAAGCTGCGGGGAGCCGAATATCTGGCCACGGATATCGCACACCGGCTGCCAGATGCGGGGCAGATCATCCCTACTCCAGAACCTCATGAGAGGGTGGTTTTTCTTACCCACTTCGTCCGCGGACTGGGATTTCCCCTCCACCCGTTTGTCCGCGGGCTCATGTTCTACTACGGGCTGGACTTTCACGATCTGGCCCCCAATTTCATCCTCAACATCTCGACGTTTATCGTCGTGTGCGAGGCCTTCCTCCGCATCAAGCCCCACTTCGGCCTGTGGCTGAAGACCTTCAATGTTAAACTGAAGGTGGTGGTCGGCCAGCAAGCGGAGTGCGGAGGCGCCATGGTGGGAAAATGCCTAACGTCACCTGGCTCGAAGGCTTCTATGTGGAGACAATAAAGGGGTGGCAATCGGGGTGGTTCTACATCACCGAGCCGTGCGACACCAACTGGGAGGCGGCCCCCGAATTTCGATCTGGAATCCCCATGCGGCTCACCTCCTGGAAAGAGAAGGGCCTGTCCTGGGGTTCCTCGGTAGAGCTGACCGGACTCCAGACATGCATCAAAAACATGATGAGCAAGAAAATCAAGCTCGTCAACGTGGTCCAAGTCATGCTCTTCCGCCGGATCCTCCCGTGTCAAAGACGGGCATTCCATTTGTGGGAGTTCGACCCGGCCGAGCACCAGACGCTGCGTGAGCTCTTTGACATGACGCACAAGGACGTGTGGAAGGTGCTGTTCAAGGGCGCCGAGGTACCTCCTCCCCTCACTGAGGACCGCGGACTCAGCGCAAAGCGCCCTGCCAATCCGGTAAGTCTTCTACATCTCATAAGATGTTCTTTTCCCCAGTATAACCACACGCGGGATCTAAGCCTCCGGGCCATTTGACAGGACTGGGTAGTGACAGCGGAGCAGATTGATTTTCCAGCTCCCCTGCCCGAAGATCCAGCAGATGCTCTCCTAACGGAGATGCTGGTTCCGGCGCCTTATGAGGTACCGGAGAAGAAGGCCAAGAAGAAGGCCACGGGGACCAGGAAAGGTCTCCGGTGCAAGGTTATATCGGACTCATCGTCCGAAAACACCGACGCGCACTCCTCCCACGAAAACAAGGAGGAAGAAGAGGAAAGGTCTCCCCCACAGCCAGGGGAGACAAGAAAAGGAAGGCCGCCCCGGCTGGGCCGGCCGAAGGGTCCAAGAAGGGAAGGACCCTCCTTCCGGACAACTCCACAACTGCCGCCTACAGCGACGACGAGTGGCTGCCCAGGGATAAGCCCCTGGCGAAGTCATAAGTATCTAGATACCATAGTAATTCTGGTATGTTTCGTCATACTGTTTCCTATCACGCCGCGCATGATTATGCAGCCCATCCCGAGCCCACACCGACGTCTCTTCGTCGGATGATTCTTTGGGCCCGTCGGATATGAACAACGATTCACTCCCGACCGCCTCCTCCCCCCGCCCTACGGACGACGTTGAGGTGCTGTCTCAAAGGGGACTGAACCGGAGGCGCCCCAAGGTGACATTCCAGGCGCTGGGCGCACGAGGGGCAAGACTCCTCTGGGCCCTAACGCCGGGGGCAGCAAGTCTAGCCCCAAGCCGAATACGGCACCGGAACCTCCAGTGGTTCCGGATTCTGTCAGGCAACCCCTCGCTAAGGGGGGCAAGTCGTCTGTGCCGATGGCCTCCGTCCATCCAGAGGCATCAGACAACTTGCTGGAAGCGCTTCGCGGCGCTTCCATTGACGAAGAGCATCGCACTATCATGAGTGCGGTAGTCAAGAAGGTTCCGTCCGCTAAGAGCGGACTAACTGAAGCCTGCGCCAGCCTCCTAACTGGCTTTGAGGTAAGTAATCAAATTATAAGAAAATATTCCGGCATAGACAGTAGCCTGTAATGCTCTGTTTGGCGTTCGCAAAGGAAGGCCGAATAGGGGATCAAATAATAATCGCAGGAGTCTAATCATAATATGTCTATGTGCATATGCAAGCTTCACTACTGGCCGCTGCCGCACGTACTGCAGAGGTCGCCGCACTGAAGTGGGACCTTGAGCGGTCCAAAGAAGAGCTCGGGCTTACCAAGAGGCAGCTCGAAGAGAACAAAGGTAAGTGATACCCCGTCTGTGTATTATAAAGAAAATTTTGGTTTTGGAATAATAGGATCATCACGAAATTTGCTAGGGGCCATGACCAAAGCGGCGGCCCTGCAGAAGGCGCTATACGAGGCCGAAGACAAAGCGGCCAAGGAGCGCATCGAGCGAGAGAAACAAGAGGCCCGAGTAGGCAAGGTGCAGCAAGAGCTCCAGGCTCTCGTCAAGAAGCACGAGTCCTTGGAGCTTGACTCTAAGACGCAAGGGTCCAAGCTTGCGAAGGCCCTCGAAAGCGCACAACATGCCAAGGCCGAAGCCCAAAAGGCCCTCCAGGAAATTGAGGCGGTTAAGAAGATTGCGGCGGGTAAGGCATTCATTATGCAAAGCAAGCATGTGAAGGAAACTTTCTTTTTACTTACCCGAGTTCGGAGCTCTCCAGGAGCGTTCAAAGATCTGCCCCGCAGTGTGTCGGATGCAGCGGAGTTCTACCAGGCTGAGGAGGGGAGCTCGATGGAGAAGTTGTTCTGGTCTTAGTATACTCGGACCGAACACCCAATGCCCTTGAGCGACCAGCTAAAGCAACTGGTCGAGCTTCACAAGGCGGCCGAATAGGCCATGAAGGGTCTTATAGTCCGGATGTGGCCTGGCGAGCCCCTGCCTGATAGCTACTTCGGTCTGGTGAGGCAGCTTGTGAATGCCTGCCCACGGCTTAAAGTCATAAAGCAGTCTGTCTGCATCGAGGGTGCGCGCAGGGCTTTTGCCCAGGCGAAGGTGCACTGGGCGAAGCTGGACGCCGAAAAGCTGGTGAAGGAGGGGCCACCGGAGGGCAAGGAGCATCGCCACCCCGAAAAGTATTATGAAAGTGTCCTGAAGTGTGCTCGCCTTGTGGCGGAGGAATGTGCTAAAGATGTAATATTTGAATAAATGTACTCATGTGATCCTGTAATGTGAAACGAGTTCATTTGCGCTATGCAACGCTTGTGAATTTAAAATATTACCTTCTGTGCGGTCGTTTAGAAAATCTGAGAGTTGGCCAGTCGTCGGCTTCTGCCCCCATGTAACTAGTACTGAGGTGTTCGGGATAAACCTGAGCACTATTTATCCCAATTTTGGGTCCTTCGAAGGAGGTGTTCAGCACAACGAACCAGGCAATCGGACTATAAGGCTTTATCGCTCCCACTTAGCCATAGAAGTCAACAATTTTAAATTTTGGCGAAGCCCCTAGTATTCGGAAGGCCGAATTTGGGGCGCTATATACGCCTAAGTCGGGCTAGGCCGACTCCTCGCCCGAAGCGGAAAAAGTCTTTAAGGACTTGAGACCTCTTGAACAGCGACCAGCTCTCGCCTTATCATGACAGTCAGTTTTCGGCTTTCTCTACTGAGGTGCTCGTCCGGAAGAACCGGGACACAATCGCAGTAGTTCTCCCAGTGCTACCTTAGCCGATATTGCGGAGCGTAAGGTACCAAAACATGGGAGCCAGGCAAACCCAACTATTGACCCAAGACATGATTCGGAGCTGATGCATATAGTGCTATAAGTTCGGGGTGCCGCACTGTCGAAAGTGTTCGGACTTCTCACGCCGTATTTATGGGGTATACTGAAGCCCCTGGCGTACTAGTCGTACCAGAATGTATGGGTGTAATTTGTTGTAAATAACGAGATAAGGGAAAAAAGTGTAATGCAATAATAGACTAACGCTATGCATTGTTATTAAATAATACGTCGAAGCGTATGGATACAAGTAGTGCAATAAGCAAAAAATAGGACTATTTGACATGTCCTATCCAAGGGCAAGCTGCGTATGGGTATTTAAAATAGGTATTTCGATCATTATCAGAGACCATCTGGGGATTCCTTTGTACGTCTTAGCTTCTTGCCTCCTTGCTATTTCCTTCCCGTAATGCGTCCAGCAATCAGACTGCCGAAAAGGGCTTCCAGAGAGTAAGGTCCTGAAAGAGAGAAAATTATAAAGGTATACAGCCCCTGGGGCGGTTGAGCCGCATTGTGGGGCGTGTCCTGGCCGTGCCCCCGCCTATGCCCATGGTATTTTTCGTGCGTAATTATGTACGCGCGGCACATATTTCATCGCTTGACTGGGACTAGGACAGAGGCCGAATTGCTAGGCAAGCTCTGAACATGCCAGGCGATCCTGTTGCAGGTTACTCCGGACTCGCTTGAAGTTGTCCGGGGGCTTTATCGCTGAATTGGCGGTTTGCCTAAAAAGGCTGCTTTGTGCTTCTGCTGCGAGGGCTGCAGTGTGCTCCTCTGTGCGCAGCGAGCATTCTGTGTTTCCATTGACTGTTATAACCCCACGAGGTCCTAGAATTTTGATCTTGAGGTATGCATAATGCGGCACTGCATTGAATCTGGCAAATGCGGTTCGTCCGAGCAGTGCGTGATAGCCACTGCAGAACGGGACGATATCGAAGATTAACTCCTCGCTTCGGAAGTTGTCCGGAGATACGAAGACCACTTCCAGTGTGATTGAGCCCGTGCAATGGGCCTCTACACCTGGGATGACACCTTTAAAAGTGGTTTTAGTGGGTTTGATCCTTGAGGGGTCTATACCCATTTTGCGCACTGTATCCTGATAAAGCAGGTTCAGGCTGCTGCCGCCATCCATAAGGGCTCGGGTGAGGTGAAATCCGTCAATGATGGGGTCGAGGACCAATGCGGCAGAACCGCCATGACGGATACTAGTGGGGTGGTCCCTACGATCGAAAGTGATCGGACAAGAAGACCATGGGTTGAACTTTGGGGCGACTGGCTCCATCGCATAGACGTCCCTTAGTGCACGCTTCCGTTCCCTCTTGGGAATATGGGTTGCGTATATCATGTTCCCCGTATTCACTTGGGGAGGAAATTTCTTCTGTCCTCCTGTGTTCGGAGGCCGGGACTCCTCCTCATCATTGCTATGCAGCCCCTTTTCCTTGTTTTCGGTATTCGACTTGCCGGCCTGCTTGAACACCCAACATTCCCTGTTGGTGTGATTGGCTGGCTTATCGGGGGTGCCGTGAATTTGACACAAGCGATCGAGTATGCGGTCCAAACTGGACGGGCCCGGGTTGCTTCTTTTGAACGGCTTCTTCCGCTGACCGGATTTAGAGCCACTGAATCTGGCATTGACTACCGTGTCTTCGACGTTGTCACCGTTGTTGTGGCGCTTGTGTCTATTGCACCGTGGTCTGTCGTTACTATCTTTGGCAACTGAATTGCCATGACTTCTTGATGTGTTGTTGCTGCGAGCCAGCCAGCTGTCCTCGCCCGCGCAAAAGCGGGTCATGAGTGTCGTGAGGGCTGCCATAGACTTTGGCTTCTCCTGGCCGAGGTGCCGGGCGATCCACTCGTCACGGATGTTATGCTTAAATGCCGCTAAGGCCTCTGCATCCGGACAGTCGACAATTTGGTTTTTCTTAGTTAGAAACCTGGTCCAGAATTTTCTGGCCGATTCCCCGGGCTGCTGAGTTATATGGCTCAAGTCATCAGCATCCGGTGGTCGCACGTAAGTGCCCTGGAAGTTGTCAAGGAATGCATCTTCCAAATCCTCCCAACTGCCAATGGAGTCTGCTGGCAAGCTATTCAGCCAATGTCGAGCTGGTCCTTTGAGTTTTAGTGGGAGGTACTTGATGGCATGTAGATCATCACCGCGAGCCATGTGGATGTGTAGGAGGAAATCCTCGATCCATACCGCGGGATCTGTTGTACCATCATATGATTCAATGTTTACGGGTTTAAAGCCCTCTGGGAATTCGTGATCCATTACTTTATCAATGAAGCATAGGGGGTGTGCGGCGCGTCTGTGCCGGGCTATATCACGACGCAGTTCATACGGGCCTTGTCTGCTGTATTCGGCCCGGCCGGATTTGCTTTTAGTATATCCAGCGTGACGGTCATCGTCCCGCGTTGGGGCGCGCCCCCGTGATCCGTAGATCGATCTTGCATGTTTTGCTTTGTTTTCCAATACGTCTTGCAGGTCCCGCGTGTTGCCCCGGGCCTTGGTATTTTTGTTTGAATGGCGGCGGGGTGCGGGCTAGACTTCGGGCTGATATGCCTCTCTGTCTCGGCCACGAGGTGGCTGATCCGCCGCATCATATGCTGGTGATGTAGGTTTCAATGCTTCCTCCTCGAGTTGGGGTAGCAACCTGTGCTTTGGGTAACTCTTGGTTGGGCGCTCGAGTTCGTATTCCTCGGCCGCCAGGACTTCAGTCCATCTATCCGCTAGCAGATCTTGATCAGCTCGAAGCTGTTGTTGCTTTTTCTTCAGGCTGTTTGCTTTGGCTATAAGCCGGCGCTTGAAGCGCTCCTGCTCGACGGGATCCTCAGGCACGATAAATTCTTCGTCGCCGAGGCTCACCTTGTCTTTGGAGAGAGGCATGTAATTGTCATCCTCTGATTCTCTGTCTGCTTCCTCTTCCGGAGGGCTAGCTTGTTCATCCTCCTGCTCGAGGTCTGGCTAGAGGGGATTATCGTTGTCTTCGGCACTATCCGGAGCGTTATTGTCTCTTGTGCCGGTATCGCTGCTTTTGCTATGGCGAGACTTAGAGCGGCGCCGCTGATGTCGGTGCTTGGATTGCTTCTTGGAGGGATCATCCCCGTTGTCTTATCCCCTTCTTTTGGGGTGTCCACCATGTATATGTCATACAATGAGGTGGCAGTCCAGCGCCCTGTGGGCGGTGGTTCTTGTTCGTCTCCTGCATCGTCGTCCATACCGTCGATGTCTTCGGAGCCGAAGTCGAGCATGTCGGTTAAATAGTCGACAGTGGCTACTAAGTGGGTGGTGGGTGGGGAGCGAATTTCTTCGTCGTCCGCATCCCATTCTAGCCGGACATAGTTCGGCCAAGGGTCTCCTGACAGGGATAGTGACCTCAACAAGTTTAGCATGTCGCCAAAGGGCGAGTGCTGAAAGATATCCGCGGAGGTGAACTCCATGATCGGTGCCCAATCGGATTTGATAGGAACGGACGCAGGCGGCTCGGATCCCATGGTCGGGGACGAATCCAACGGTTCGGCAACACGGGTCTCGTGGGAGGTGAAGTCAGTATTCGGCTCTATCGCCGCTGAGTGTGCGGCCTCCGTGGTGGGGTCTATCCACCCGTCCCCAAATGGTGCAATTTGTTCCGGATTGAGGGCCGGAGTAGTTGCAGGTGTGATCTCCCGAACACTGTCCGACAGCAGAGCTAAGTCATGGTCGTCGTGATTGGGCGGCGCACCTGACATGGGCTCGAATCCGTCGAAGATCAAGTCTCCGCGGATGTCGGCAGTATAGTTCAAGTTTCCAAACCTGACCTGATGGCCAAGGGCGTAGGTCTCGACCTGCTCCAGATGGCCAAGCGAGTTGGCCCGCAGTACGAAGCCGCCGAATGCGAAGATCTGTCCGTGGAGGAAAACCTCACCCTGGATCGCATCATTGCCGATGATTGAAGGAGCCATCTAGCCTTACGGTGACGGCACAGTGGAACTCTCAATGAAAGCACCAATGTCGGTGTCAAAACCGGTGGATCTCGGGTAAGGGGTCCCGAACTGTGCGTCTAAGGCGGATGGTAACAGGAGACGGGGGACACGATGTTTACCCAGGTTCGGGCCCTCTCGATGGAGGTAATACCCTACTTCCTGCTTGACTGATCTTGATGATATGAGTATTACAAGAGTTGATCTACCACAAGATCGTAGAGGCTAAACCCTAGAAGCTAGCCTATGGTATGATTGTTGTTGTCCTACGGACTAAACCCTCCGGTTTATATAGACACTAGAGGGGGCTAGGGTTACACAGAGTCGGTTACAAGGGAGGAGATCTACATATCTGTATTGCCAAGCTTGCCTTCCACACCGAGGAGAGTCCCATCTGGACACGGGTCGAAGTCTTCAATCTTGTATCTTCATAGTCCAACAGTCCGGCCAAAGGATAGAGTCCAGCTGTTCGAGGACCCCCTAATCCAGGACTCCCTCACTTCCTTATTTTGTTCCCTGTGAGGAATCGAGATGAACCCCACGGGGGCGTGTAAAGGGTCTGTAATGTCTTTTGTTGATATTATCCTTATTATGAAAATTTGCAAGCGCATGTCCTGTTTCGGCTCGGTTTCCCCTTTCCGACCCCGCGGTGGCTTGGTGCTCTACGCCGACAGGTCCCGGTTCCCAGGAAGGCAGCAGCCGTCGCTGGTATGCCATGTCGCGATGCCGTGGTCAAGGCCAGGATGTGAGTGGCCCGAGGTCCAGTAAGAGCTCCTGAGGCGCGATGCTCAGGAGGTCCCCTTTAGCGCGCAAGCAACCACCATGAGGTAAGAAAGGGAGGCGACGTTGCCGTAATAGGGCTGCAACAAGTGAGAATCCTATGCCGTAGCCATTGGTTGACCCAGGTGTGAAACTTATCTTGGCAGTCCAGAGTCGGTTCCTTGTGATGCGTCAGACTCGTGCGTCGGCGGTCGTAGCGCGCCCAGGTCAGGCCCGTGCGAGCCTCCCCCTCTTCTCATGTCCTCAGGTCCCGGCCCTCGAGCGAGCTCAGCCGCTGCTGGTATGCCAGGTCGCGATGCCGTGGTCAAGGCTAGGGGTGAGGGCTGGAGAGCTAGTAAGAGCTCCGGAGTCGCGAAGCTCAGGAGCCCCCCTTTTACGCGCAAGCGAATAGCATGGGGGAAGAGGGTGCCCGTGGTACCGCCTGCTGTTGTCCTCAGGAGGTCCCTGCAGGTTAGCGCGAGGAGGGACATACATTGCCACTATGATCGCCAGCCTGCCACTGGTCGCTCCGCAAGGGGATGAAGGCACTAAGGGCCTGGTGAGGTGACGTGCGCGGGGCGTGCCGTGAGTCAGAGCTCGACCGCTCAGATTTTTCGACGTTGCAGGGACGAACCTGAGCACAAGCGCCGTGCCAGTGTGAGTATCTCCTGTGGTGGGTGACAATCAGGCAGGTGATAACCATAGATAGACTATGCATGAAAAGCAACCTAACTTAGGTAAATGCAAGAACGATACACGCCATTGGGTTGGACCCGAGCGGCTTGGGGATAATGCAGCCCGAGGGGTGCCCCCAGTAGAGTAAGCTAAAGACGTAAAAGGGATACATGCCGCAGGGACAGGCCCACGCGGCCCGGGAATGATGCGGCGCAGAGGGCGCTCCTAGCTAAATAAACATGGAAAATGTCACCTAGTTCCGTTGTCGAAGGGATGTTGGGGTAGCTGAAGATGCGTGGCGAGGGGGTTCCTCCTCACGAGCCAACGGGGCCCTGAGCCTTGGGAGGCTCTGGGGGTCCATGCGGTTCCTTGAGGACCATCTCCATCTCCGCCAGGACTGCGTGATGCCTGGCCTCCTGAGCCGCTAGGACGCTCTGCAGGTTGCGCTGGAAGGCGGATGCCACGCTCGGCAGGCCGAATGGCATGCGAACGTAGCTGTGAGGTGGGCCCTCACAACGTCCCACACGCCAAGGCTAGAAGAGCTCCTGAGAAGTGGCCCTGTTGAGCCCTGGGATGTCGATGCAGAAGCGCAGCCCGCCATCCTCGCCTGGATGGGGAGCCGCACGAGGTGAGCGGCGATCGCCGCGCATGGCCCTTGCTTCCTGCAGCTCCTGAGTGGTCTTGGCAATAAACTCCTGAGCGCTGGGCGCTCCTCGCCTGGTGTCCTCTTGAGGGAAACGTGCCGCAAAGCACGCCTCCATGTGGTGCCCGAGCGCCTTCTTCGTGATGTTGGCGAGGTCTGAGGCCCTCCAGAAGAGATCCCCCGAGCCCTGCCCGAGGAGGGCGCCGGGCGCGCCTTCCTATGCGAGGGAGGGAGGCACCCCAGACGCGGGCACCGATCCTGACGTGGCACCGCTAGAGGCGCCGCTCCCCTGAGGCTCTGTGCGGAGTAGCTGCTTCTTCTTCTTGGGGATGGCCTCAGGAGGGTATTCGCCCTTGCTGTCAGAGTCTTTGATTGCTGTTGCTTGGAAGGCGCGCTCGAGGGAGCACACCGCGTCTCTTTCCTCGTAGGGGACCATGATGATCCCGCCACTTCCTGGCATCTTGAGGACGTTGTACCCGTGGTGGGTCACTGCCACGAACATGGCCAGGGCTGGATACCCGAGGATGGCGTTGTACGGCAGACGGATGTGAGCGATGTCGAAGTCGATGAGCTCGGTGCGGTAGTTGTCGCCCTGTCCGAAGGTGACTGGGAGGCGGACCTGCCGTATCGGGGTGGTGGAGCCGTCGGTCACTCCTGAGAAGGGCTTGGTAGGCTAAAGCTGATCGTATGGCACTTCAAGGCTGTCGAACGTCTCGACGGACAGGACGTTAAGCCCTGCGCCGCCGTCGATGAGGGTCTTGGTGACTTGTATGTTGCTGATGACAGGTGAGCAGAGGATCAGGAGGGCGCCAGCGGTGGCCCGCACTTGAGCTGGTCCGCTGAGCGGAAGGTGATGGCGCACTTGGACCACCTAAGCGGCGTGTGGCCTTGAGCCTGGGGAGGACTGCGTTCACCTCGCGAGCAAACTGCTTGAAGATACGCTGAGATGCTGGGGCTTGAGCTCCGCCCAAGATGCAGGCAATAGCACGCGGCTCTTGGAAGCCCCCAGCCCCTCGTCCTGATGGTGGTCATCGTTTCTTCTTGGTGGTGGCGGCAGCGGAGGAAGACCAGCGTTGCCCTGAGGGTGGTACTCGCGAGGCTGATCCCTCCAGGCACCCTCGCGAGGCTGGTCTTGCTAGCGGTCCTCACGAGGCCGGCCACGCCACTCCTGGCGGGGGCCACGGTCATCCCAGCGTCCTCCACCACGTCCTCCTCCTCGGCCGTAGCCCCGGTCGTTGCGCTCGGGGCGTCGACCGACGCGTCCATCTCGAATGGCCCTGAGCTCTTGACAGTCGTTAGTGTTGTGGCTGTGTACGTTGTGGAAGGCGCAGAATGGCCAGCTGCTTTTGGACGACTCGGGATGGTCCCGATCGCGCTTCGTGTATGGCTCCGCCACCAGCACGACCACTCCCATGCACTTCACGTCCTTGGCCTTGGCTTTCTTCTCCTCCAGGTCAGTAGCTGGGAGCTCGAGGAGGGAAAGGTGCCCTTCCTCAGCTCTTGCGCACTTGGTTGCCAGGTTGAACAGCTCCAGAGCCATGCATAGCTCCTCGTGGATGTCGAGCTCCTCCTCCATCTTGATGTCGCGGACACCATTAGAAAACGCCGAAAATGATGGCCTCGTCCATCACCTTGGGGATCTTGAGGCGAACGATGTTGAAGCACTGGATGTACTTCTGCAGGGTCTCTCCTGGCTGCTGCTTGATGCGGCATAGGTCACCCGCGGCCTTAGGGCGGTCGCGAGTGCCCTGGAAGTTGGCGACGAAGCGGTCGCGCATCTCGTCCCAGGAGGAGATCGAGCCTGGAGGCAGGTTCAGGAGCCACGAGCTGGCACCATCTTTGAGAGCCATGGGGAACCAGTTCGCCATGACCTTTTCGTCGCCGTTGGCCGCCTCGATGCTCAGCTCGTAGAGCTGCAAGAACTCCGCAGGGTCGAGGGTGCCGTCGTTGCGACGAGGCAGGTCCGTCTTGAACTTGCCCGGCCAGGAGACGTTACGCAGCTCAGGAGTGAAGCCACGGCAGCCTGTTGTGGCCACCGGGGCCCTTTGCTGATGCGGAGCCTGCCCTTGATGCCCGCGCACCGCCACTGCTGGCGGTACGCGGTCCTGTCGCGGTGGCGCTAGGAGCGCGGGAGCGTTCTCTTGCGGCCAGGGAACTTCTTGGTAGCTTCCTTCTTCTCGCGCGGGCGCACGATGTAGTGGGTCTCGCCGGGGGGCCGCACGCCTTGGCGCCAGAATGCCGTCTTGGTGCGGAGATGGTGGAGGTGCTCCATGAGCCACATCGCCCGCAGCAAGCGGAGGGCGAGGCAGCGAGAGGGACGGCATGGGGGAGCCCCCTGCAGCACTGACGAGCTCGGCGATCCGGTCCAGCCAGCCCTCTAAGAGGTCGTCGACGGGGCGGTAGCGCAGGAGCCCGCGTGCCATGAGCAGCGCGGCCTGCGCGTCCGTGGGGGCGCGGCGAGCGTGCGACGAGGGGTCAGCGTTGGAGTGGCGGTGCGGCCGTCCCGCCGCACGGAAGGGTGTAGCAAGGACGCTTGCTGCTCGTTTCCTGCCGGGCCGGTGGCGGCTTTGGCGGCGGACGACGGAGAACGACGGGGAGGCCCGCCGACAGAAGCTGTCTGAGCGCCGCGGGCGGCGAGGGCGGCCCGGCGCTCAGCGTGGGCTCGACGAGTGTCCGCCATGGATGCGACGAAGCGATGGGACGCGGATCAGTGGAAGGAAAGCTTCGGCGCACCCCTACCTGGCGCGCCAAATGTCGGATTTCGGGTTGTGGCAAAACCCTTGAGGTTCGAACACTGGGGTGCGCACGAAGATCTCTCCTCCACCTAACCACGCCCTCGCAGCGATCTGAAAGCCTAGCTCGACGAACCCACAGAACAAGGGACACAAGATTTATACTGGTCCAGGCCACCTATGTGGTGTAATACCCTACTCTAGTGTGGTGTAGTGGATTGCCTCTTGGGCTATGGATGAACAGTACAAGGGAAGAACAGCCTCCGGAGGAGAGGTGTTCTTGTGCTTGGTGAGCTTGTGTGGGTGATGATGGTCTGAATGCTCTCCCTCAGATCAGTTGAGTTACCTCCTACTGCGGTGGCTGGTCCTATTTATAGAGGCACTACTAGGAAAAGGGCTATAGCTATTATGGACATTAATGGCACATCATGTATGTGGTGCGCCACTGCTATATAGCAGTGGCGCACCACATACATGGTGCGCCATTAATGTCCTCATTACTAATGGCGCACCTGGTGGCCGGTGCGCCATTACTAGTCTTGAAAAAAAAGATAAAAAAATTGTTAGCAGTGGCGCACCAAGGGATAGTGCGCCATTACTAGTTAGTAATGGCGCACTATCCACTGGTGCGCCACTACTAACATGTTTTTTTATATTTTTTCAAACTAGTAATGGCGCACCACACACCAGGTGCGCCATTAGTAACCCTGGTTACTAATGGCGCATTCTTAGGTTGTGCGCCATTACTAACTTTCTGAGTCTTACAAAAAATTCACCAAATGCACCCCCCATGTTAGGTGGTGAGCCTTTTCAGTTTCAAAAAAAATAAAAGAAAATGATAGAAATGTCAAAAAATAAAAGAAAATAAAATTTCCATGTGATATGTGGTCTAGTTGTTAGCAAAATTTACAAACATGAATTTTCGAATTTTTTGCAAAATCTTTCGAGAATTTGTAAAATGGGCATAACTTTTGCATATGAACTCTGATGAAAAAAATTTATATGAGAAAATAATCTACTCGAAAAGTTATATCTGAATTCAACTGGGGAACCCCGTTGAGATTTTTAGAATCCTCAAAAACCTAACAGAAAAAAAGTTACGGGGCTTTCAAGATTTGGAGAGGCAAAAAAATTAAAAAAAAATCAAACTCAGTAATGGCGCACCTCCCCATGGTGCGCCATTACTATCTTCCCGCCTTAAAAATTCAAACTATATCAAAAAAATAAAATAAAAAGTTAGTAATGGTGCACCTGCCCAAGATGCGCCATTACTATCTTCCCGCCTTCAAAATTCAAAATTAATCAAAAAATATAAAAAAAATAGTAATGGCGCACCTGCCCACGGTGCGCCATTACTATGCCGTACATATGGCTGGGCGGGGTCCTCTCCTCCTTACCTTTTCATTTTTCCCCTCCACTCCATCTCCTCCTCTCCTCTACTCCATCTCCCCTCCTCTCCTCCACCATACTCCCCTCCTCCTCTCCGGTGACCTCCTCCTCCTCCTCCTCTCCGGCGACCTCCTCCTGTCCGGCGACCTCCTCCTCCTCTCCGGCGACCTCCTCCTCCCTCCTCTCCCCCCTACCCTCACGGTTTCTCCTCCCTCCTCTCCGGTGAGCTCCTCCTCCCTCCTCTCCGGTGATCTCCTCCACCCTCCTCTCCGGTGACCTCCTCCTCCTCTCCGACCACTACTACAAAAACAGCTATAGCCAATATGGACAGTAATGGCGCACTGTACATGTGGTGCGCCATTACTAAATACTAATGGCGCACTGTACATGTGGTGCGCCATTACTAAATACTAGTGTGCAAATACTAATGGCGCACCACATCCACGGTGCGCCATTAGTAAAAAAAATTTCTTTTAATTTTTTCAAAACTACTAATGGCGCACCGTGGGATGGTGCGCCATTACTAGTTCAACTAGTAAGGGCGCACCACTCCCACGGTGCGCCATTAGTAATTATGTTTCAATTTTTTTTCAATTTTTTTATTTTTATTTTTTTAAACTACTAATGGCGCACCGTGGGAGTGGTGCGCCATTACTAGTTCAACTAGTAATGGCGCACCACTCCCACGGTGCGCCATTAGTAATTTGGCCCAAACATTCCCCCGAGTGGACCGCCTTTTCAGTTTCAAAAAAATAAAAGAAAATGATAGAAATTTCAAAAAAAATAAGATTCCCATGTGATATGTGGTCTAGTTGTTAGCAAAATTTACAAACATGAATTTTCGACTTTTTTGCAAAATCTCTCGAGAATTTTTTAAAATGGGCATAACTTTTGCATACGAACTCGGATGAAAAAGTTTTTTATATGAAAAATCATCTACTTGAAAAGTTACATCCGAATTTAAATGGGTGAACCTCGTTAAACATTTTCAAAATCCTCAAAAAACTAACAGAAAAAAAGATACGGGGATTTTAAGATCTGGAGAGGCAAAAAAATCAAAAAAATTCAAACTTACTAATGGCGCACCTGCCCATGGTGCGCCATTACTATCTCCCCGCCTTCAAAATTCAAAATAAATCAAAAAATAAAAAAAGTTACTAATGGCGCACCTGCCCATGGTGCGCCATTAGTATCTTCCCGCCTTCAAAATTCAAAATAAATCAAAAAAATAAAAAAATTAGTAATGGCCCACCTGCCCACGGTGCGCCATTACTATGCCGTATATATGGCTGGGCGTGTCCTCTCTCCTCCTTACCTCTTCATTCTTCTCCTCCACTCCACCTCTCCTCCACTCCATCTCCTCCTCTCCTCCACTCCATCTTCCCTTCTCTCCTCCACCATACTACCCTCCTCCTCTCCGGCGACCTCCTCCTCGTCCTCTCCGGCGACCTCCTCCTCCCTCCTCTCCGCCCCTCCCCTCCCCTCACGGTTTCTCCTCCCTCCTCTCCGGTGAGCTCCTCATCCCTCCTCTCCGGTGAGCTCCTCCTCCCTCCTCTCCTCCCATCCCCTCATGGTTTCTCCTTCCTCCTCTCCGATGCTCCGGTGAACTCCTCTCCGGCGACCTCCTCCTCCTCTCCGGCGATGTAAGCGAGCGCCCCTCCGGTGACCTCCTCCTCCTCCTCTCCGGCGAACTCCTCTCCGGCAAAAGAACACGGCAAAATAACGTACAAGATCCAAAAACAGGAACAAAATTTGAAATAATATCGTGCAAAAAAACGAGCAAAAAAAGGGCAAAAAAATCGCGATCTAGATCCAAATTCAAAATTCAAAAATACCAATGGCGCACGGTGGGGGTTAGACGGTGCGCCACTACTATTTTCCCGCCTTCAAAATTCAAAAAAAAAATCAAAAAAATTCAAGAAAAAAAGTTACCAGTGGCGCACCTGTAGCAATAGTAATGGCGCACTACAAGGTGCACCACTGTTACCTGCAATACTAATGGTGCACCAGAGGTGCGCCATTAGTACTTGTTACTAGTGGCGTGGTGATAGTGGCGCACCTATAGTGCGCCATTAATGCCAAAAACAGGTGCGCCACTAATTAGCCTTTTCCTAGTAGTGAGGCCCTGGTCCTCTTCCCAAATATTGAGCGGGAAGGGATGCCACAACGGCCAATTTGAAGGGGGACAAATAGTACAAGTTATCCTGACTAAAGGTGGTCGTCGCCTGCCAAAGGCTCTGGTGGTGACGCCGTCTTGGGCTCCACGATGACCTCCGTCCTATCGTCCTGCTGGTCTTGGTCTCGTTGCATCGATATGGAAACCTTTGCTTGATGCCTCAGGACTCCTCGCATATGCTTGCGTCTTTAGCACCAAAGTGGAAACGAGGACACTGTGCGCGCTGGAGCCCGACTGGCGCCCGCCTGGCCTTGGTCGTCATGGCTTACGTCATAGGGACCTCGCAAGGCTCCCCTTGCCTTGATCTCTCAGCCCCTCGCGAGCCAGCCTGGTGAGGCTGCCCCCAAGGGGGTCTTGCGTCGTCCGCCTCGCGAGGCTTGGCACCTCGCGAGGGTCTTGAGTGTTTGCTGGTGAAGATGGGCCGTACAGGGCCGCTGGTGGAGCCACGCCGTGGGCCGCAGGCAGGCAAGTCTGGGGACCGCCATTCCTAGGACGCCGACAGTGGCATCCGAGCCAGGTCTATGCGTAGATGTTGTATGCACGAGTAGAACATAATGAGTTGTGGGCGATAATAGTCATACTACTTGTTGGAAATATGCCCTAGAGGCAATAATAAATTTTTTATTATTATATTTCCTTGTTCATGATAATCGTTTATTATCCATGCTAGAATTGTATTGATAGGAAACTCAGATACATGTGTGGATACATAGACAACACCACGTCCCTAGTAAGCCTCTAGTTGACTAGCTCGTTGATCAATAGATGGTTACGGTTTCCTGACCATGGACATTGGATGTCGTTGATAACGGGATCACATAATTAGGAGAATGATGTGATGGAGAAGACCCAATCCTAAGCCTAGCACAAGATCGTGTAGTTCGTTTGCTAAGAGCTTTTCTAATGTCAAGTATCATTTCCTTAGACCATGAGATTATGCAACTCCCCGATACCGTAGGAATTCTTTGGGTGTACCAAACGTCACAACGTAACTGGGTGGTTATAAAGGTGCACTACAGGTATCTCCGAAAGTGTCTGTTGGGTTGGCACGAATCGAGACTGGGATTTGTCACTCCGTGTAAACGGAGAGGTATCTCTGGGCCCACTCGGTAGGACATCATCATAATGTGCACAATGTGACCAAGGAGTTGATCACGGGATGATGTGTTACGGAACGAGTAAAGAGACTTGCCAGTAACGAGATTGAACAAGGTATCGGGATACCGACGATCGAATCTCGGGCAAGTAACATACCGATAGACAAAGGGAATTGTATACGGGATTGATTGAATCCCCGACATCGTGGTTCATCCGATGAGATCATCGTGGAACATGTGGGAGCCAACATGGGTATCCAGATCCCGCTGTTGGTTATTGGCCGGAGAACGTCTCGGTCATGTCTGCATGGTTCCCGAACCCGTAGGGTCTACACACTTAAGGTTCGGTGACGCTAGGGTTATAGAGATATTAGTATGCGGTAACCTGAAAGTTGTTCGGAGACCCGGATGAGATCCCGGACGTCACGAGGAGTTCCGGAATGGTCCGGAGGTAAAGATTTATATATGGGAAGTCTTATTTTGGTCGCCGGAAAAGTTTCGCACATTATTGGTGTTGTACCGGGAGTGCCGAAAGGGGTCCGGGGGTCCACCAAGGGGGTCCACCAGCCCCGGGGGGCCACATGGGCTGTAGGGGTGTGCGCCTTGGCCTATACGGGCCAAGGGCACCCGCCCCAAGAGGCCCATGCACCAAGAGATAAGGGAAAGGGAGAGTCCTAAAGGGGGAAGGAACCTCCGAGGTGCCTTGGGGAGGATGGACTCCTCCCTGGCCGCACCCTTCCTTGGAGGAAGGGCCAAGGCTGCGCCCCCCCTCTCCCTTGGCCCTATATATAGTGGGGGGGAGGGAGGGCAGCAATATATAAGCCCTGGCGCCTCCCTCTCCCTCCCGTGACACCTCTTCCTCCCCGCTTGCGCTTGGTGAAGCCCTGCCGAGATCCCGCTACTTCCACCACCACGCCGTCGTGCTGCTGGATCTCCATCAACCTCTCCTCCCCCCTTGCTGGATCAAGAAGGAGGAGACGTCGCTGCTCCGTACGTGTGTTGAACGCGGAGGTGCCGTCCGTTCGGCGCTAGGATCATCGGTGATTTGGATCACGACGAGTACGACTCCATCAACCCCGTTCTCTTGAACGCTTCCGCTCGCGATCTACAAGGGTATGTAGATGCACTCCTCTCTCTCGTTGCTAGATGACTCCATCGATTGATCTTGGTGATGCGTAAAATTTTTTGAATTTCTGCTACGTTCCCCAACAGTGGCATCATGAGCTAGGTCTATGCGTAGTTTCTATGCACGAGTAGAACACAAAGTAGTTGTGGGCATCGATTTTGTCAATTTACTTGCCGTTACTAGTCTTATCTTGATTCGGCGGCATCGTGGGATGAAGCGGCCCGGACCGACCTTACACGTACTCTTACGTGAGACAGGTTCCACCGACTGACATGCACTAGTTGCATAAGGTGGCTAGCGGGTGTCTGTCTCTCCCACTTTAGTCGGATCGGATTCGATGAAAAGGGTCCTTATGAAGGGTAAATAGAAATTGGCATATCACGTTGTGGCTTTTGCGTAGGTAAGAAACGTTCTTGCTAGAATCCCATAGCAGCCACGTAAAACATGCAACAACAATTAGAGGACGTCTAACTTGTTTTTGCAGGGTATGCTATGTGAAGTGATATGGCCAAAAGGATGTGATGAATGATATATGTGATGTATGAGATTGATCATATTCTTGTAATAGGAATCACCACTTGCATGTCGATGAGTATGACAACCGGCAGGAGCCATAGGAGTTGTCTTAATTCTTTGTATGACCTGCGTGTCAATGAAAAACGCCATGTAATTACTTTACTTTATTGCTAACCGTTAGCCATAGTAGTAGAAGTAATAGTTGGCGAGACAACTTCATGAAGACACAATGATGGAGATCATGATGATGGAGATCATGGTGTCATGCCGGTGACAAAGGTGATCATGCCGCGCCTCGAAGATGGAGATCAAAGGCGCAAGATGATATTGGCCATATCATGTCACTTTATGATTTGCATGTGATGTTTGTCATGTTTACATCTTATTTTCTTAGAATGACGGTAGCATAAATAAGATGATCCCTCACTAAAAATTTCAAGAGACGTGTTCCCCCTGACTGTGCACCGTTGCGAAGGTTCGTTGTTTCGAAGCACCACGTGATGATCGGGTGTGATAGATTCTAACGTTCGAATACAACGGGTGTTGACGAGCCTAGCATGTACAGACATGGCCTCGGAACACATGCGAAACACTTAGGTTGACTTGACGAGCCTAGCATGTACAGACATGGCCTCGGAACACAAGAGATCGAAAGGTCGAACATGAGTCGTATAGTAGATACGATCAACATGGAGATGTTCACCGATGATGACTAGTCCGTCTCACGTGATGATCGGACACGGCCTAGTTTGACTCGGATCATGTATCACTTAGATGACTAGAGGGATGTCTATCTGAGTGGGAGTTCATTAAATAATTTGATTAGATGAACTTAATTATCATGAACATAGTCAAAAGGTCTTTGCAAATTATGTCGTAGCTTACGCTTTAGTTCTACTAAGATATGTTCCTAGAGAAAATTTAGTTGAAAGTTGATAGTAGCAATTATGCGGACTGGGTCCGTAAACTGAGGATTTTCCTCATTGCTGCAGAGAAGGCTTATGTCCTTAATGCACCGCTCGGTGTGCTGAACCTCGAGCGTCGTCTGTAGATGTTACGAAACATCTGACATACACGTTTTGATGACTACGTGATAGTTCAGTGTGTGATGCTAACGGTTTAAAATTGTGGCACCGAAGACGTTTTTTGAAACATCACAGAACATATGAGATGTTCCAAAGACTGAAATTGGGATTTCAGACTAGTGCCCATGTCAAGAGGTATGAGACCTCTGACAAGTTTCTTTAGCCTAAAAACTAAGGGAGAAAAAGCTCAATCGTTGAGCATGTGCTCAGATTGTCTGAGTACTACAATCGCTTGAATCGAGTGGGAGTTGTCTTCCAGATGAGATAGTGATGGTTCTCCAAAGTCACTGCCACCAAGCTGCTAGAGCTTCGTGATGAACTATAACATATCAGGGATAGACATGATGATCCCTGAGCAACTCGCGATGTTTGACACCGTGAAAGTAGAAATCAAGTAGGAGCATCAATTGTTGATGATTACTAAAACCACTAGTTTCAAGAAGGGCACGGGCAACAAGGGATACTTCATGAAACGGCAAATTCAGTTGCAGCTCTAGTGAAGAAAGCCAAGGTTGAACCCAAATCCGAGACTAAGTGCTTCTGTAATGAGGGAAACGGTCACTGAAGCAGAACTACCCTAGATACTTGGTAGATGAGAAGGCGGGCAAGGTCGACAGAAGTATATTGGATATACATTATGTGTACTTTACTACTACTCCTAACAGCACCCGGGTATTAGATACCGGTTCGGTTGCTAAGTGTTAGTAACTCGAAATAAAAGCTGCGGATTAAACGGAGACTAGTTAAAGGTGAGATGACGATATGTGTTGGAAGTGTTTCCAAGGTTGATGTGATCAAGCATCGCATGCTCCCTCTACTATCGAGATTGGTTTTAAACCTAAATAATTGTTATTTGGTGTTTGCGTTGAGCATAAACATGATTGGATTATGTTTATCGCAATACGGTTATTCATTTAAGGAGAATAATTGTTACTCTGTTTATTTGAATAATACCTTCAATGGTCTTGCACCTAAAATGAATCTCGATCGCAGTGATACACATGTTCGTGCCAAAAGATATAAAATAGTGATGATAGTACCACATACTTGTGGCACTGCCATTTGAGTCATATTGGTATAGAACGCATGAAGAAGCTCCATGTAGATGGATCTTTGGACTCACTCGTTTTTGAAAAGATTGAGACATGCGAACCATGTCTATTGGTATATATGCATGAAGAAACTCCATGCAGATGGATCGTTTGGACTCACTTGATTTTGAATCACTTGAGACATGCAAATCATACCACATGGGCAAGATGACTGAAAGGCCTCGTTTTCAGTAAGATGGAACAAGAGATCAACTTGTTGGAAGTAATACATTTGATGTGTGCAGTCCAATGAGTGCTGAGGCACGTAGTGGATATCGATATGTTCTTACTTCACAGATGATTTGAGTAGATGCTGAGAATGTTTACTTGATGAAACAAAAGTCTGAATTATTGAAAGGTTCAAGTAATTTCAGAGTGAAGTTGAAGATTGTCGTGACAAGAGGATAAAATGTCTATGATATGATCATAGAGATATCTGAGTTACGAGTTTGGCACACAAATAAGACATTGTGGAAAGTGTTTCACAACTAATACCGCCTGGAACACCATAGTGTGATGGTGTGTCTGAACATCATAACTGCACCCTATTGGATATGGTGCATACCATGATGTCTCTTATCGAATTACCACTATCGTTTATGGGATAGGCATTAGAGACAACCGCATTCACTTTAAATAGGGCACCACGCAATTCCATTGAGACGACACCATATGAACTATGGTTTAGAGAAACCTAAGCTGTCGTTTCTTAAAAGTTTGGCGCTGCGACGCTTATGTGAAAAGTTTCAGGCTGATAAGCTCGAACCAAAGCGGATAAATGCATCTTCATAAAATACCCAAAACAGTTGGGTATACCTCCTATTTCAGATCTGGAAGCAAAAGTGATTGTTTCCAGTAATGGGTCCTTTCTCGAGAAAAAGTTTCTCTCGAAAGAATTGAGTGGGAGGATGGTGGAGACTTGATGAGGTTATTGAACCGTCACTTCAACTAGTGTGTAGCAGGGCACAAGGAGTTGTTCCTGTGGCACCTACACCAATTGAAGTGGAAGCTTATGATAGTGATCATGAAACTTCAGATCAAGTCACTACCAAACCTCATAGGACGACAAGGATGCGTGCTACTTCAGAGTGGTGCGTAATCCTGTCTTGGAAGTCATGTGGTTGGACAACGATGAACCTATGAGCTATGGAGAAGCGATGGTGGGCCCGGATTCCGACGAATGGCTCGAGGCAATAAAATTCGAGAAAGGATCCATGTATAAAAACAAAGTGTACACTTTGGAAGAAATACTTGATAGTCGTAAGGCTGTTGGGTGCAGATGGATTTTAAAAGGAAGACAGACAATGATGGTAAGTGTCACCATTAAGAAAGCTCGGCTTGTCGTTAAGATGTTTTCCGACAAGTTCAAGGAGTTGACTACGATGAGATTTTCTCACTCTAGTGATGCTAAGAGTCTGTTGGAATTGTATTAGCAGTTACTGCATTATTTATGAAATCTTGCAGATAGGATATCAAAAACATAGTTTCCTCGACGATTTTCTTGAGGAAAGGTTGTATGTGATACAACCAGAAGGGTTTTGTCGATCCTAAGGATGCTAAAAGGTATGCTAGCTCCAGCGATCCTTCCATGGACTAGAGCAAGCATCTCCGAGTCAGAATATACGCTTTGATGGAGTGATCAAACTTTTTGGGTTTATACAAAGTTTGTTAGAAACTTGTATTTACAATAAAGTGAGTGGGAGCGCTACAACATTTCTGATAAGTATATGTGAATGACATATTGTTGATCCGAAAGGATGTAAAATTTCTGGAAAGCATAAAGGGTTGTTTGAAAGGAGTTTTTCAAAGGAAGACCTGGATAAAGTTGCTTACATATTGGGCATCAAGATCTATAGAGATAGATCAAGACGCCTGATGATACTTTCAAAGAACGCACACCTTGACATGATTTTGAAAGAGTTCAAAATAGATCAGCAAAGATGGAGTTCTTGGCTGTGTTACAAGGTGTGAGTATTGAGTAAGACTCAAGACCTGACCACAGCAGAAGAGAGAGAAAGGACGAAGGTCGTCCCCTATGCTTTAGACGTAGGCTCTACAGTATGCTATGCTGTGTACCACACATGAAGTGTGCCTTGCCATGAGTTGGTCAAGGGGTACAATAGTGATTCGGGAATGGATCACATGACAGCGGTCGAACTTATCCTTAGTACCTAGTGGACTAAGGAATTTTCTCGATTATGGAGGTGAAAAGGAGTTCATCGTAAAGGGTTACATCGATGCGAACTTTGACACTAATCCGGATGACTCTGAGTAGTAAACCTGATTCGTATAGTAGAGCAGTTATTTGAAATGGCTCCAAGTAGCGCGTGGTAGCATCCACAAGATGACATAGATATTCGTGAAGCACACACGGATCTGAAAGGTTCAGACCCGTTGACTAATAACCTCTCTCACAAGCATAACATGATCAAACCATAACTCATTGAGTGTTAATCACATAGTGATGTGAACTAGATTGTTGACTGTAGTATACTCTTTAGATGTTGGTCACATGGTGATGTGACCTGTGAGTGTTAATCACATGGTGATGTGAACTAGATTATTGACTCTAGTGCAAGTGGGAGACTGTTGGAAATATGCCCTAGAGGCAATAATAAATTGGTTATTATTATATTTCCTTGTTCATGATAATCGTTTATTATCCATGCTAGAATTGTATTGATAGGAAACTTAGATACATGTGTGGATACATAGACAACACCACGTCCCTAGTAAGCCTCTAGTTGACTAGCTCGTTGATCAATAGATGGTTACGGTTTCCTGACCATGGACATTGGATGTCGTTGATAACGGGATCACATAATTAGGAGAATGATGTGATGGACAAGACCCAATCCTTAGCCTAGCACAAGATCGTGTAGTTCGTTTGCTAAGAGCTTTTCTAATGTCAAGTATCATTTCCTTAGACCATGAGATTGTGCAACTCCCGGATACCGTAGGAATGCTTTGGGTGTACCAAACGTCACAACGTAACTGGGTGGCTATAAAGGTGCACTACAGGTATCTCCGAAAGTGTCTGTTGGGTTGGCACGAATCGAGACTGGGATTTGTCACTCCGTGTAAACGGAGAGGTATCTCTGGGCCCACTCGGTAGGACGTCATCATAATGTGCACAATGTGACCAAGGAGTTGATCATGGGATGATGTGTTACGGAACGAGTAAAGAGACTTGCCAGTAACGAGATTGAACAAGGTATCGGGATACCGACGATCGAATCTCGGGCAAGTAACATACCGATAGACAAAGGGAATTGAATATGGGATTGATTGAATCCCCGATATCGTGGTTCATCCGATGAGATCATCGTGGAACATGTGGGAGCCAACATGGGTATCCAGATCCCGCTGTTGATTATTGGCCGGAGAACGTCTCGGTCATGTCTGCATGGTTCCCGAACCCGTAGGGTCTACACACTTAAGGTTCGGTGACGCTAGGGTTATAGAGATATTAGTATGCGGTAACCTAAAGTTGTTCGGAGTCCCGGATGAGATCCCAGACGTCACGAGGAGTTCCGGAATGGTCCGGAGGTAAAGATTTATATATGGGAAGTCTTATTTTGGTCGCCGGAAAAGTTTCGCGCATTATCAGTATTGTACCGGGAGTGCCGAAAGGGGTCCGGGGGTCCACCAAGGGGGTCCACCAGCCCCGGGGGGCCACATGGGCTGTAGGGGTGTGCGCCTTGGCCTATATGGGCCAAGGGCACCAGCCCCAAGAGGCCCATGCGCCAAGAGATAAGGGAAAGGGAGAGTCCTAAAGGGGGAAGGCACCTCCGAGGTGCCTTGGGGAGGATGGACTCCTCCCTGGCCGCACCCTTCCTTGGAGGAAGGGCCAAGGCTGCGCCCCCCCCCTCTCCCTTGGCCCTGTATATAGTGGGGGGGAGGGAGGGCAGCAATATCTAAGCCCTCGCGCCACCCTCTCCCTCCCGTGACACCTCTTCCTCCCCGCTTGCGCTTGGCGAAGCCCTGCCGGGATCCCGCTACTGCCACCACCACGCCGTCGTGCTGCTGGATCTCCATCAACCTCTCCTCCCCCCTTGCTGGATCAAGAAGGAGGAGACGTCGCTGCTCCGTACGTGTGTTGAACGCGGAGGTGCCGTCCGTTCGGCGCTAGGATCATCGGTGATTTGGATCACGACGAGTACGACTCCATCAACCCCGTTCTCTTGAACGCTTCCGCTCGCGATCTACAAGGGTATGTAGATGCACTCCTCTCTCTCGTTGCTAGATGACTCCATAGATTGATCTTGGTGATGCGTAGAAAATTTTGAATTTCTGCTACGTTCCCCAACACTACTTACCACCAACGTCTTACTTTGATTCGGCGGTATTGTTGGATGAAGCGTCCCGGACCGACATTACATGACCGTGTTCATGAGACTGGTTCTACCACTACTAGGAAAAGGGCTATAGATAATATGGACACATATGGCGCACCAGACATGCGGTGCGCCATTAGTGTGACAGACACTAATGGCGCACCACAACCATGGTGCGCCACTACTAACAATTTTTTTCCAAAAATACTAATGGCGCACCAGGGCACAGTGCGCCATTACTAGTTTTAACTAGTAATGGCGCACCAGTCACCCCGTGCGCCACTACTATCATTTTTTTGCAAAACTACTAATGGCGCACCGCCAGCTGGTGCGCCATTAGTAACCAGGGTTACTAATGGCGCATTTGTGGGTGGTGCGCCATTAGTAACCTGGGACCAGCTAGATATTTTGGACAGCCACCTACACACTCACTTTCCCCACTTCATTCTCTCCACGTCCTCCGCCAAGCTTGTCTCGGCTGCCTCCTCCTCCTCACCTCATTTGCACCATAGATTCATCCAAATTAAGTGGTTAAATTACCTTTTTTTGATAGGTAAGTAAGGGGAAATCTTTCTTTATGTTGTAGATCTACCTTTTTCTCCCTCCAACAACGTGCACATGCACTTTTTATGGCCTAGCTAGATCTATGTATGTTTGTGGTGTTGCATATGTGTTTGTGTTTGCAGGTACCGGTATTTGAAATGCGATAGTTGCCAATATTTTGCCGGAATGTTGATTCATTTCCGTTTCGGCGAGAATTTTGGCACTATGCATTCTTTTTGGTCCTATTTTTAGGCAAAGTCATGCCAAATTTTTTCTTGGTTCTAAAATATCGTTTTGCTCTACCCCGTAGGCGACCATGGTCCGCACGATGACCAAAGGCATCGTGAATAGGTTTTTGAGCTCCGCGAAGGCCGAGATGCTTCAAAAGAACGAGACGGAGATAAGATGTCCGTGTCGAAGATGCAAGCTGAGGAGCCTTATGGACCTGGATTCCGTACAGGTGCGGGACCACCTGCTCTTGCGTGGTTTCATGGATGGCTATCGGTGGCCAGGTGATGAAGATGATTATGAAGTCGTCCATGGGGGCCGGGCAAGAAATGAGGAAGGGCAGCAAGACAACCGCGGCGAGGGCGGGCAAGAAGATGAAGAATCTCCAGGACGTGATCACGAAGTAGATGCAGTACACAGTCATCATGTAGAAGATGCCGGACATGATGATGAGGAAGATGCCAAAGCAGACGAAGGGCATGATCATGAAGATGAAGATGCCGGAGCAGACGACGATGGACCAAATGAAGGGTAATAATTTATTTAGTAATATTAATTCACAAACTGAACCAAATACTAATGGCGCACGGCTAGTGGGTGCGCCATTGCTATCTAAAAAAAAGGTTACTAATGGCGCACCGCCAGGAGGTGCGGCATTGCTATTGAAAAAAATTACTAATGGCGCACCGCTAGGGGGTGCGCCATTGCTAACCCTCCCCCAACAAAAATCCCCAATCTCTTTCTCTCTCAGCCCCCCCACACTGCCTCACCTCACCCGCGCCGCCCCCGTGCTCGCTGCCCCCGCCGCCGACCCCCACCGCCCCTGCCGCACCCGACCACCACCGCCCCCAACGCCCCGGCGCCTCGCTGCCCATCGCCCCACCGCCCCCGACCCCCACCAGACCGCCACCGCCCCCAAATCTCTTTCTCGCTCCCGGCGGCGGCTGCGGGCGAACGGCGGATCCACCGGCGGAAGGCGAGCAGAGAAGCCACAGGGAGAAGGCAAGAAGGTGCGTGCGCAGCATTCCCCTTCCCCCCCCCCCTCCTCCATTGTTCCCTAGAACGGTCGATGATCTACTCCTGCTGATCCCGTGGAACCCTCATGCTTGAATCGTCTGAAATCTCGTTCCTAGGGTTTGGAAGAAGGCAATCCGCGAGTCCGCCCGCAGAAGGCTAGCCGCGAGTCCACCTGCAGAAGGCTAGCAGCGAACCCACTGGAAGAAGGCCAACCGAAGGTGCGTTCCTCACAGATATGCTTCATCTCCTGTAAAATGTAATATTTGCTGCCTTGTTGTGCGATGACCCTGCATGCTACTATGTTCTTTTGTGTAGACAGCTGATGTGACTTAAATTTGTTGCATAGCACTGTTATCTACATTTATCCTGATTACCACAATAAATTCGTTGGAGCCTACATGTCTGAATCTGCATAATAATCCCCTTTACCCCATAAACACACTTTTGGATCTGTTTGAACCTATGCGAAGTAGCTGGAGCTGCCGTACTGTTGTCTTTTATTTCTCCATTGTCATTTAGTATGTGTGCTTTACTGTTACTTGTTGGCTCCATCTTGCAAGTTCACTGAAATTGTTGTAGTCTAAAAAACAGTTAACTGAAACTGATGTAGTCTGAAACGGTCAGGAGTTGGTAATTATCGGCAACTGTTGTGGTCTTGTAGATAAGTGTGAAAGATGATTACACACAACCTTGGTATGGAAAGCATTGATTTCATACTATTCTCATCGATTCAGATAATGCAGTACTATATGATGAGTGACGAATAACCTGAATTGTGATGCTTGTGCGTTGACGTGGTGCAGGAGGAGTTTCAGTTGGCGCTTTTCAAGACCAGTAAGAAGGAGAGTTTGTTTGCTGATCGAGTAAGTCAACATATAGTGCTGCTCCTACTCCTCTTGTATACATGTTCTACTCCTACTCCTCTGGTATTCGAAAATCTCTATATGCTAGTACAAATGTGCGAGGGAACACTATAGTGCTATTTTTGTAAGTGAACTAGTAATGTGAGTGAGCTACCAAGTACACGTGCACAGTTTATTCTATTGCTTTACTTTAGTAGTGGAAGTAGTACTACTTTCTGTGACCAAATATTAATCTTAATAGGTTAATAAAAAGGATGGCAGCTTCATTCTTTTCCAAACTAATATTGTATAATTCTCTGTGCCTGGTTCTGCATTGTATACTCCACTAAAGATACTAACACCCTAGTTGCATATACCAGCCTTCTAACACACTAGTTGAAACATAATCTTTGTGAACTACTACTTTCCTACTACTGCTGTGATTGTTCCACAATTGTATCTTGAATCATCAGCCCCCTGTGCCATTTTGATCTTCTGGACATGATTTGCGGCATCTAGAATTATGTTAGCTTTGTTCTGTAGGACTGTAACTACAAGACCAACGTTTCTTGCTCACCTATGGAATAAAAGAAAGTAGAAAAGGGGTTATAAAGTTCCTGTGCTTTTCTTTGAACATGCAAGTATTATTATTTTTTATTTCTGTTAACTGTCCATTTGGGGGCAAACTGTGACCCCAAACTGTCGATTTCCCTTGGTATATGTTGTGTTCAGCTTTGGCAGAAGTTCAGAACTGTTATGCAGTGTTGGCTGTTAGTCTGATATGAATCTAGAAGTGTTGATTTTCCTTAGTATATGTTGTGTTCAGTTTTGGCAGGAGTTCAGAACTGCTAGGCTTGTAAAGATGATCACATGTTTTACGTGTTTGTAAAGAACTGTTAGGCTTGTAAAGATGATCATATGTTGTGTTCAGTTTTACTGTTTGGAAGGAGTTCAGAACTGTTATTGGACATGTTTTACGTGTTGATCCATCAATTGATCACATTGAGAAAGACTTGTAAAGATGATGGTCATCTTTTACAGAAAACAATTTCTGTAAACACGTCAGTAACTTTGCTAGTATGCTGGGTTTTGTCTCCGACCATCGTGTCGTGATGATTTTGCAGGTACCCCGGGAGGCCCTTGAGTTTGCCGGAATGTCGATTAACTTCCGTTCCGGCAAATTCGGGTACTCCATATGTCCTATTTTCAGCAAAGGTCATGCTGAAATTTTCCGTGAATTTTAGCATGACTTTGCTAAAAATAGGACATATGGGGTACTAGCGACTAATGCATGGGCCAGGGTATCTTAGTACTTAATTAAGTAGGATCAACTGCCCCTTTATTCTTGCTGCATTAAACCATAGGTGGCAATAGAGCCAAGTGATTAGGCCCAACTTAGAATTCTCCTTCCCTTTTCTTGATAGGGTATATTATTAGAAGATACCCATATATCAGTCAACCTAGGGTGCCTCGGCATCGATAAAACCTCAATGATGAAAACTTAACTTAGCATTGAGGGTGCCTTAGCGTCGACAAACCCTAAATTATAAAACCTTGGCTTTTAGCGTGCCTTGGTGTCGATAAAAACCTAAATGATGAAAGCTTAGGCTTTTAGGGTGCCTCGGCGTCGACAAACCCTAAATGATAAAAGCTTAGCTTTTAGGATGCCTCGATGTCGACAAACCCTAAATGATGAGACCATGATCTTGTTCCTTGACAATAACCAACTTTTTGACCAAACTCTTTTCCTATTTAGAGCGAAACATGGCCCACAATGATGAGGCCGGCGGTTCGGGCGGCAAGGCATTCCGGAGCTGTCCCAGGAGATGGAGGAAGAACCTCACCGCTATGAGGACGCCGCGGAAGACACCGATCCTGACTACACAACCCCTAGTGGCGTCGGGGATGACACCACTGATGGTGCCGCCGAGGATGCCACCACTGATGATGGCAGCGCACGCACAGATGGCAGCCAACCGAAGAGGCAACGGAAGGACCGGCGCCCGAACATGCTCGGCACCGTCAAGGAGGAATTTACTGAAGTGAACTCCGACGGGGATCCAACGGCGCCCAAAGAATTAGTCAAGGGGTACTCGGTTCAGCTCGGGTGCATTCTCCGGAGCACCGTCTCGATCAACACCGAGAACCTAAGGCATAAGGACCGAGGGAATTTGCGCAACCTTCTCTTCACGAAGCTGCACGAATGATACAAGTTCTCCGCTGACTTTGCAAACACACGCCTCTCAAGGAATAAAGTGAACAGTGCCGCTCTCACGAAGATGAGCACGGCCCTGTCTACTTGGAGAAGCGCGGTGAAGAGAATGATTAACAAAGGTGATAGTTATGAGAAGATCAAGGCGAAAAATCCTTCGATCAGCGAAAATGACTACAAGGAGTTCAAGATCAAGTGCGAGAGCGGCGCATCCGAGGAATCAAGTCAGTGGGGGAAAGAGATGCCGGACTTGAACTTAGGGGTCCACAAACTCGGTCCCGGCGGTTACAGAGTGGCAGAACCTATATGGGACAAGGAGGACGCGGAGCGTGCCGAGAAAGTCCTACCGCCCCGCTTCGAGAAATACCGTGATAAGTAGACCGGGAACTATGTCAGGGCCCGGTACAAGGAAGACCCGGTAACAAAGGAGCTTACCACGGATCCGAAGACCAAGGCGCTTGAGCGTGTTCTGGTAAGGAATACACCCCCGCGTAATTAGCTCCATATGGTTGCATTCTAATTAATGAAGCCAAATTTCTAAATGGTTCACATTCCTTCCGCAGGAGACTGAAAGCAGTAGCGCGGGGTCGTCTCAGAGCTCCCCTTGGGAAAGCACTCTAAATAGGGTGTTGAACATAATGAAAAACAAGGATAAGCTCAGTAAGCCGTTGTCAGCTGGTCGTGTGGCCGGCAAAGGCTTGTCCACAAAATGGTCGTCATACTATAACGCTGGTGGGCGAAAGGAGAAAAGGACCAGCTCGGAAAGCCAGCCGCGCGAGGTTCAAGAACTCAAGGCACAAGTGGCGCGGATTCCAGAGATTGTCCAAGAGCAAGTGCAACAACAATTGGGAACGACGCTCACCGCCATTGTGCCTACCTTGATTCAGGGGCTGCAGACGTGGATTGCGGGCGGCCAACAGGGGCCGCCCCCGGTTCCCAGCTTCACGGCCAGCAACTCGCACAACGCGCAGGCGGCACCATTGGTGTCTCCGGCGGAGGCGGTATTGGTGTATCCGGCGCCGGCACGGGCATTAGAGCTTAATGCACCCGGGTGTACGCCGGCCGGCACCTCGGCAGCAAGCGGCCCCTCCGTCAGTTGCACGCCCGCCGTTGGCGGTGCCTCGACATTGGCCGAGCTCGACGCCATCACTGTAACTAAGCCTCTCGGCCGATGACTTCATCTCCTTGCCTTTGACTGGGCATCCCTGACGCCCTACATGTTTTCGCAGGGCGCCGCCGACGTTCCATGCACTCTCCTGCACTTCGTGGGCGGCGAGTTGATCGATGTCGCCAAGGGAAGAATCGTTCAACCGGGCAACCCCGTGTTCCACGGTAATCCGATGCCACCCATCGTGTATAGGGTTGAACTGGTTCGGGTGCTGCCTGGCTGCGACGAGTTGTTACCTCCGATTCGACCCGCTGGGGCCGGCGAAGATGATGTGATGACCCTCAGCGCCTGCGTAAGCTGGCCCCTGCTTTGGCCGAAGAGCCAGATTCATTTGGGGGCGGGGGACACCACCCCACAGACAACACCGCCAGTCATGCCGGCGCCAACCCATGGCAAGACCGCCGCAACGCTACCGGACATGTCGGACATCCCTATGGCACAGGATCCGGACCTGCATATGGCACAGGATCCGGACGACGACGACAACGACGACGGTACATTTACCAACGTCGATAAGTACTTTGCCGAACATGGGTATGGTGACGAATTCTTCGGGCCTCCTTCTCAAGAACCCAACCCTGAAAAAGACGACCGCGATCTAGCTGGTACCGCGGAGAAACCCAATTGCAACAGGCGTCGTCTGGCGTTCAGTTCTCAAGAGACGCCTCCAGCTGCCGCCTTCACCGAGCCTCAGATAGCCGTGGTGCGGAATATTATCAGCCCCAACACACTCAAGAAGGCGGTCTCTGAGCAGAACTCGATCCCATTACAGCAGATGAGGAAGAAGGGACGGAAACGAAAGAATAACAAGGGCGGTGCGAGCCAGCCGGCACCGAGTACGATCCATGCTCAGGACGGGCCACCTTCACCTAAGGATATCTCGAGGAGGGTGCATGTGGCGGGTAGGCCGATGCTACCGACTAATATGCTCAATGCTGCAACCAGTGCTATGCGGAGTCTGCATGACAATGTTCTTTCTTTGGAGAAGCGGCGTCTCTCCGAGAATAATGTGGCATACCCGGTTTTCGTGGCCAAGGTGCCAGAGGGCAAGGGTTTTGTGGATAGCGCCATCGGGGGTACGATCGTCCTGCGGTTTGATGACATCTTCGCTATGTTTAACCTTCATCCGCTGCACTACACCTTCGTTCGGCTATTTTCGCTGAGTATGGAGATGCGGATCATTAGAGACAAGACCCTGGACATCGTGATAGTCGACCCCTTCTACATGCGTGCCAAGATCTTGGGCAGCGTTGGGGACTGGCAAGTCACGAGTTCATACCTCGAAGGCGTCATTCTGGCAAACCCAGATAAGGATAACTTCCTCATGCCTTACTTTCCCGAGTAAGTCATCCCCTCACCGCCCCATAACATATGATTTCTTAGATTTCGATCGTTCTTTTTTTTTCTAACATTCTGTGTTTTGTGCAGTGACACACATTGCACACTCATCCTCTTAAGCCCGAAATATTCGATGGCCACATATTTCGACCCGGACCGTCAGTCGAAGAAAGACTACACAAATATCAAGAAAGTTCTTGATGATGTTCTCCCCGGCTACGCCAGATCTGGAGGCACCTTCAGCAGGCCAGTTCGTAGGTACGGCAAGCACATGTTCACCCACAATACGACGTTCCCCTGCGTCAAGAAGCCGCCTGGCGGTCAGAACGATGCCTACTATGCCCTCCATCACATGCGGGCGATCGTACGGGACCATAATCACCTTCTGCTACCAAATAATCTCAAAGATTGGGCCGCACGCTTGTCGGCAACCCAGGACGCGGACATCAGACAAGAATTCTTTCGCATCCAGTCGGAGTTTGCGGAAATCATCCATCAAGATGTCCTTCATACCTCAGGGCAGTTCTATCTCAGATATCAACCATCCAACAGTGAGATAGAAACAACGCTACAAATGCAGGCTGATGACGCCCGCGATTTCATGACCATCACGAAAGACGGCGGCTTCATCCACGCTCTGGTCCCTGAGACGAGTCGAAAGTAGTAATGCTATGTAGTTCTGAAATGTCGATTGGCTCATGTTGTAATATTAAACTTTAATGAACTTGTATGTCTCTTTGGTTTGGACAACCGTTCAACTTATATGTAATCGATGCTATTTATTAGTAGGACCATGAATCGTGCTATTAATGTGTTGCTTTTCTCTTCCGATCCTTTTGTTGCATACTTATATATTGCTTATGTATTGTCTGTGAATTGCTACTAACGTTTTGGCTAGTGCATAGAGATGCCATCGTATGTCGTGTACAAGGGTAAGGTTCCCGGAGTCTACGACGACTGGGAGGAGTGTCGGAGACAGGTTTACCATTTCAGCGGTAACAGTTACAAAGGGTACACCACTAGGGTGGAGGCGGAAGCTAGATACGCGCGCTATCTAGCGGGAGAGAGGAGGGAGCGGAGGAGGAACCGGATGAAGACCAGTTTCATCGCGATGATGCTAATCGTGATGAATGCAGCTCTCTTCTATGTGATGGTAGTTTAGATGATCGATATCGACTTGTAATGTGAAGACAAACTCGCTACTCGCGGTCTCGAGACTTGTAATGTTCTAACTTTGTTCGGTCTTTTGAATTCAGAGACTAATATGATGAATTGTATTCGGAGACTAATCTTCTATTGTATTCGATAAATCTGCTGTTTATCTGTTGTGCTGTCCATATTCTGTGCAGTAATATGTTTTGTAACCTGTGCAAATATCAGAAAAGAAAAAAATAATCCCTAATATTCATACTAGTGGCGCACCACCCAGCACTTTAGTGGCGCACTACAAAATGCACACTAGTGGTGCATCATCAACAAGTGCGCCATTAGTAAGCTAGAGCACATGGTTAAATATGGCTCCCTGGGAGGCATACTAATGGCGCACCGTATGATATACTAATGGCGCACTCCCTGGTGAGCCATTAGTATCTGGTATACTAATGGCGCACCTGTGGTGCACCATTAGTAAATAATTCTAATGGTGTGATGCTAGTGGCGCACCTGTAGTGCGCCATTAGTAGGCAAAACAGGTGCGCCACTAGCCGGCCTTTTACTAGTAGTGTACCGATGTGCTTCGCACACACGTGGCTAGCGGGTGTCTATTTCTCCAACTTTAGTTGAATCGAGTTTGACTACGGCCGGTGCTTGTTGAAGGTTAAAACAACACACTTGACGAAAAATCATTGTGGTTTTGATGCTTAGGTAAGAACGGTTCTTTCTAGAAGCCCGTAACAGCCACGTAAAATTTGCAACAACAAAGTAGAGGACGTCTAACTTGTTTTTGCAGGGCATGTTGTGATGTGATATGGTCAAGACGTGATGAGATATAAATTGTTGTATGAGATGATCATGTTTTGTAAAAGTTATCGGCAACTGGCAGGAGCCTTATGGTTGTCGCTTTGTTGTATGAAATGCAACCGCCATGTAATTGCTTTACTTTATCACTAATCGATAGCGATAGTCGTAGAAGCAATAGTTGGCGAGACGACAACGATGCTACAACAAAGATCAAGGTGTCAAGCCGGTGACGATGGAGATCATGACGGTGCTTTGGAGATGGAGATCAAAGGCACAAGATGATGATGGCCATATCATGTCACATGTTTTGATTGCATGTGATGTTTATCTTTTATGCATCTTATTTTGCTTAGTACGGCGGTAGCATTATAAGATGATCCCTCACTAAATTTCAAGGTATAAGTGTTCTCCCTGAGTATGCACCGTTGCTACAGTTCGTCGTGCCGAGACACCACATGCTGATCGGGTGTGATAAGCTCTATGTTCACATACAATGGGTGCAAGCCAGTTTTGCACACACAGAATACTTGGGTTAAACTTGACGAGCCTAGCATATGCAGATATGGCCTCGGAACACTGAGACTGAAAGGTCGAACGTGAATCATATAGTAGATATGATCAACATAGTGATGTTCACCATTGAAAACTACTCCATTTCACGTGATGATGGGACATGGTTTAGTTGATATGGATCACGTGATCATGTAGATGACTAGAGGGATGTCTATCTAAGTGGGAGTTCTTAAGTAATATGATTAATTGAACTTAAATTTATCATGAACTTAGTACCTGATAGTTTTTGCATGTCTATGTTGTTGTAGATCAATGGCCCGTGCTACCGTTCCCTTGAATTTTAATGCGTTCCTAGAGAAAGCTAAGTTGAAAGATGATGGTAGCAACTACATGGACTGGGTCCGTAACTTGAGGATTATCCTCATTGTTGCACAGAAGAATTACGTCCTGGAAGCACCGCTAGGTGCAAGACCCGCTGCAGGAGCAACTCCGGACGTTATGAACGTCTGGCAGAGCAAAGCTGATGACTACTCAATAGTTCAGTGTGCCATGCTTTACGGCTTAGAATCGGGACTTCAAAGATTTTTTGAACGTCATGGAGCATATGAGATGTTCCAAGAGTTGAAGTTTATATTTCAAGCAAATGCCCGAGTTGAGAGATATGAAGTCTCCAACAAGTTCTATAGCTGCAAGATGGAGAAGAATAGTTCTGTCAGTGAACACGTACTCAGAATGTCTGGGTAGCATAACCACTTGAGTCAGCTGGGAGTTAATCTTCCTAATGATAGTGTCATTGACAAGAGTTCTTCAATCACTGCCACCAAGCTATAAAGGCTTCGTGATGAACTATAACATGCAAGGGATGGAAAAGACAATTCCCGAGCTCTTCGCAATGCTAAAGGCTGCGGAGGTAGAAATCAAGAAGGAGCATCAAGTGTTGATGGTTAACAAGACCACTAGTTTCAAGAAAAAGGGCAAAGGGAAAAAGGGGAACTTCAAGAAGAATAGCAAGCAAGTTGCTACTCCCAGGAAGAAACCCAAGTCTGGACCTAAGCCTAAAACAGAGTGCTTCTACTGCAAAGGGATTGGTCACTGGAAGCGGAACTGCCCCAAGTATTTGGCGGATAAGAAGGATGGCAAAGTGAAAGGTATATTTGATATACATGTTATTGATGTGTACCTTACTAATGCTCGTAGTAGCGCCTGGGTATTTGATACTGGTTCTGTTGCTCATATTTGAACTCAAAATAGGGGCTACGGATTAAACGAAGATTGGCTAAGGACGAGGTGACGATGCGGGTGGGAAATGGTTCCAAAGTCAATGTGATCGTCGTTGGCACGCTACCTCTACATCTACCGTCGGGATTAGTTTTAGACCTGAATAATTGTTTTTTGGTGCCAGCGTTGAGCATGAACATTATATCTGGATCTTGTTTGATTCGAGACGATTATTCATTTAAATCAGAGAATAATGGTTGTTCTATTTATACAAGTAATATCTTTTGTGGTTATGCACCCTTGATGAGTGGTCTATTTCTGTTGAATCTTGATTGTAGTGATACACAAATTCATAATATTGAAGCCAAAAGATGCAAAGTTAATAATGATAGTGCAACTTATGTGTGGCACTACCGTTTAGGTCATATTCGTGTAAAGCGCATGAAGAAACTCCATGCTGATGGGCTTTTGGAATCACTTGATTATGAATCACTTGATACTTGCGAACCATGCCTCATGGGCAAGATGACTAAGACTCCGTTCTCCGGAACAATGGAGCGAGCAACTGACTTATTGGAAATAATACATACCGATGTATGCGGTCCGATGAGTGTTGAGGCTCACGGCGGGTATCGTTATTTTCTGGCCTTCACAGATGATTTGAGCAGATATGGGTATATCTACTTAATGAAACATAAGTCTGAAACATTTGAGAAGTTCAAAGAATTTCAGAGTGAAGTACAAAATCATCGTACAAGAAAATAAAGTTTCTACGATCTGATCGTGGATGAGAATATTTGAGTTATGAGTTTGATCTTCATTTTAAACAATGCGGAATAGTTTCGCAACTCACGCCACCTGGAACACCATAGCGTAATGGTGTGTCCGAACATCGTAACCGTACTTTATTAGATATGGCGCGATCTAGGATGTCCCTTACTGATTTACCGCTATCATTTTGGGGTTATGCTTTAGAAACGGCTGCATTCACGTTAAACAGGGCACCATCTAAATCTGTTGAGACGACACCATATGAACTATGGTTTGGCAAGAAACCTAAGCTGTCGTTTCTTAAAGTTTAGGGTTGCGATGCTTATGTGAAAAAGCTTCAACCTGATAAGCTCGAACCCAAATCGGAGAAATGTGTCTTCATAGGATACCCAAAGGAGACTGTTGGGTACACCTTCTATCACAGATTCGAAGGAAGATATTCGTTGCTAAGAATGGATCCTTTCTAGAGAAGGAGTTTCTCTCGAAAGAAGTGAGTGGGAGGAAAGTAGAACTTGATGAGGTAATTGTACCTTCTCCCGAATTGGAAAGTAGTTTATCACAGAAATCAGTTCTAGTGATTCCTACACTAATTAGTGAGGAAGTTAATGATGATGATCATGAAACTTCAGATCAAGTTACTACCGAACCTCGTAGGTCAACCAGAGTACGTTCCGCACCAGAGTGGTACAGTAATCCTGTTCTGGATGTCATGTTACTAGACCATGACGAACCTACGAACTATGAGGAAGCGATGATGAGCCTAGATTCCGCGAAATGGCTTGAGGCCATGAAATCTGAGATGGGATCCATGTATGAGAACAAAGTGTGGACTTTGGTTGACTTGCCCGATGATCGGCAAGCCATCGAGAATAAATGGATTTTCAAGAATAAGACTGACGCTGACGGTAATGTTATTGTCTACAAAGCTCGACTTGTTGCAAAAGGTTTTCGACAAGTTCAAGGAGTTGATTATGATGAGACCTTCTCACCCGTAGCGATGCTTAAGTCTGTCCGAATCATGTTAGCAATTGCCACATTTTATGATTATGAAATCTGGCAAATGGATGTCAAAACTGCATTCCTTAATGGATATCTTAAAGAAGAGTTGTATATGAAGCAACCAGAAGGTTTTGTCGATCCTAAAGGTGCTAACAATGTGTGCAAGCTCCAGTGATCCATTTATGGACTGGTGCAAGCCTCTTGGAGTTGGAATATACGCTTTGATAGTGTGATCAAAGCATGTGGTTTTATACAGACTTTTGGAGAAGCATGTATTCACAAGTAAGTGAGTGGGAGCTCTGTAGCATTTCTAATATTATATGTGAATGACATATTGTTGATTGGAAATGATACAGAATTTCTGGATAGCATAAAAGGATACTTGAATAAGAATTTTTCAATGAAAGACCTCAGTGAAGCTGCTTATATATTGGGCATCAAGATCTATAGAGATAGATCAAGACGCTTAATTGGACTTTCACAAATCACATACCTTGATAAAATTTTGAAGAAGTTAAAAATGGATCAGTCAAAGAAAGGGTTCTTGCCTGTGTTACAAGGTGTGAAGTTGAGTGAGACTCAATGCCCGACCACTGCAGAAGATAGGGAGAAAATGAAAGTCATTCCCTATGCCTCAGTCATAGGTTCTATCATGTATGCAATGTTGTGTACCAGACCTGATGTGTGCCTTGCTATAGGTATAGTAGGGAGGTACCAAAGTAATCCAGGAGTGGATCACTAGACAGCGGTCAAGAACATCCTGAAATACCTGAAAAGGACTAACAATATGTTTCTCGTTTATGGAGGTGACAAAGAGCTCGTCGTAAATGGTTACGTCGATGCAAAGTTTGACTCTGATCCGGATGACTCTAAGTCGCAAACCGGATATGTATTTATATTGAATGGTGGAGCTGTCAGTTGGTGCAGTTCCAAGCAAAGCGTCGTGGCGGGATCTACATGTGAAGCGGAGTACATAGCTGCTTCAGAAGCAGCAAATGAAGGAGTCTGGATGGAGGAGTTCATATCCGATCTAGGTGTAATACCTAGTGCATTGGGTCCAATGAAAATCTTTTGTGACAATACTGGAGCAATTGCCTTGGCGAAGGAATCCAGATTTCACAAGAGAACCAAGCACATCAAGAGACGCTTGAATTCCATCCGCGATCTAGTCAAGGAGGGAGACATAGACGTTTGCAAAATACATACGGATCTGAATGTTGCAGGCCCATTGACTAAGCCTCTTCCACGAGCAAAACATGATCAGCACCAAGACTCCATGGGTGTCATAATCATTACTATGTAATCTAGATTATTGACTCTAGTGCAAGTGGGAGACTGAAGGAAATATGCCCTAGAGGCAATAATAAAGTTGTTATTTATATTTCCTTATATCATGACAAATGTTTATTATTCACGCTAAAATTGTATTAACCGGAAACTTGGTACATGTGTGAATACATAGACAAATAGAGTGTCCCTAGTGTGCCTTTACCTGACTAGCTCGTTAATCAAAGATTGTTAAGTTTCCTAGCCATAGACATGTGTTGTCATTTGATGAACGGGAACACATCATTAGAGAATGATGTGATGGACAAGACCCATCCGTTAGCTTGGCATAATGATCGTTTAGTTTTTTTGCTATTGCTTTCTTCATGACTTATACACGTTCCTATGACTGAGATTATGCAACTCCCGAATATCGGAGGAACACCTCGTGTGCTGTCAAACGTCACAACGTAACTGGGTGATTATAAAGATGCTCTACAGGTGTATCCGAAGGTGTTTGTTGGGTTGGCATAGATCAAGATTAGGATTTGTCACTCCGTGTATCGGAGAGGTATTTCTGGGCCCTCTCGGTAATGCACATCACTATAAGCCTTGCAAGCAATGTGACTAATATGTTAGTTGCGGGATGAAGCATTACGGAACGAGTAAAGAGACTTGCCGGCAACAAGATTGAACTAGGTATGAGGATACCGACGATCGAATCTCGGGCAAGTAACATACCGATGACAAAGGGAACAACGTATGTTGTTATGCGGTTTTGACCGATAAAGATCTTCATAGAATATGTAGGAGCCAATATGAGCATCCAAGTTCCGCTATTGGTTATTGATCGGAGATGTGTCTCGGTCATGTCTACATAGTTCTCGAACCCGTAGGGTCCGCACGCTTAATGTTCGATGACGATTTGTATTATGAGTTATGTGATTTGATGACTGAAGTTTGTTTGGAGTCCCGGATGAGATCACGGACATGACGAGGAGTCTCGAAATGGTCGAGAGGTAAAGATTAATATATTGGAAGGTTACATTCAGACACCGGAATGGTTTCGGGAAGTATCGGATAAGTTTCGGAGTACCGGGAGGTTACCGAACCCCCCCCCCCCCCCCCGGGGAAGTTATGGGCCTTGATGGGCCATAAGGGAGTAGGAGAGGGAAGGCCACAAGGTGGGCCCCCCCCCCTTGGCAGTCCGAATTGGACTAGGGGGCCCCCTCTTTCCTTCCCATCTCCCTCTCCTTCCCCCCTTCTCCTTCTTGGAATAGGAAGGGGGGGGCGAATCGTACTTGGACCGGGACTCCAACTAGGACTCCCCCCTTGGCGCGCTCCCCCTTGGGCCGAACTCCTCTTCGTCCCTCCTTTATATACGTGGGAGGGGGCACCCCAAAGGACAACAAGTCTTCTCTTAGCCGTGTGCGGTGCCCCCCTTCATGGTTACACACCTCGGTCATATCGTCGTAGTGCTTAGGCGAAGCCCTGCACCCGTAATTAACATCATCATCACCGTCGCCACGCTGTCGTGCTGACGGAACTCTCCCTCGTCCTCAACTGGATCAAGAGCTCGAGGGACGTCGTCGTGTTGACCGTGTGCAGAACACGGAGGTGCCGTACCTTCGGTACTTGGATCGGTTGGATCATGAAGACATTCGACTACATCAACCGCGTTACTAAACTCTTCCGCTTTCAGTCTACGAGGGTACGTGGACACACTCTCCCCGCTCGTTGCTATGCTTCTCCTAGATAGATCTTGCGTGATCGTAGGAATTTTTTTGAATTACTATGTTCCCCAACACCTTCATGCACCCATTACTGTTCATTTGACTGTTGCAAAACGTATAGTAAGATATGTCAAGAATACTTTGAGTATTGGTCTCAACTTCAGCAGATCATCTTCAACCCTTGTCAGTGCCTTTTCTGACTCTGACTGGGCAGGATGCCTGGATGACAGGTGTTCAACTGGTGGCTATGCAATATTTTTTGGACCTAACTTGATCTCCTGGTGTGATAAAAAAGCAAGCCACAGTCTCCAGGTCAAGCACAGAAGCAAAATATGAGGCACTAGCAAATGCCACATCTGAAATCATTTGGGTGCAGTCCATGCTCAAGGAACTTGTTGTGAAAAGTAAGCAAGCTCCATGCCTATGGTGTGACAACCTTGGTGCTACCTATCTGTCTGCAAACCCTGTGTTTCATGCAAGAACAAAACATATTGAAATAGATTTTCACTTTGTCCGAGAAAGGGTTGCTCAAAGGCAACTTGACATTCGGTTTGTGCACTCCGGAGATCAGATTGCAGATGAATTCACTAAACCATTGCCAAGAAGGAGTTTTGAAGCTTTCAAACATAATCTCAACTTGATGAAGTTGTGATTAAGGGAGGGTGTCAAACATGTCAAACATATACATGTGTACCGCACCACCTAGCGCATCATGCCATATCTTTCTGTTGGGAGTCTAGGATCGGTATAGGTTGGTAGGTTGGTAGTAGTATTTTCCTTTATCTCTATCTCCTTGTAACCAACTCTATCTCTTGTTCTCCAAGTCCCAATCTCCTGTAATCTCTCCAACAACTTATGTATGCGCTGTATCAGGGAGGTGCGCCCCTGCTTAATAACACGAACCCATCGCCTCTGAACGAGGTAAGATGTTTCCGCCATCGCACATATGCATCTGATTTTCCTTGTTGTATTGCCGGCAATGTACAGGTGCACAATTGCTGCTAATGAACTAATCGAGTAGTCTTCCTAGAAGCCTCTTCCCAGACCAAAGAAGTATCCTGGAAGAGAAGTGAACCTGCGGAGTACCAGCTAGCTTTTCAACATAAGGTTACTATTGTATTTCTACATATCTGCTTGTCCCCATGACTCCCAAGCCGAACAAATGGACAAGGCAAAAAACTAGCAGAAGACGACACTAGTCTGATCATCTTGGCTGTCAATCAAGCAAGGCTTGATAGGCTGAACAATTGAAATATTTGTGTTAGAACTACCCTGTGCTTTGAGATTAGAGGGACGAAGAGGACGGAGGGCTTGCATAAATAAGAAGGGCGAGTAGAGTTGTAGAAGGGAGGCAAATAAAGAGGCGTAGTCAATTCATACATCAAGCATAGGATCCTAGAGCGAGTAAAAATTGATGGGAGTAAAATTGAAGTGTATGGAAGTGAGGGAGTAAAAGCAATGGTGACAGGAATATGGAGAAAAGTGGACAAAACAATGCTCAACTGAAGCAAAGTCTAATATTCAATCGGATTGCTGGATGTTAACACAATCAGTTCGCTGTGTTATCGTGCATAAATAAAAAGAGAGAAACTTCATGCTCTAGGGTGTGTCGATGACACGAGGCTATTTAATGCACATCAATTACACACGGTTGAAATTAACTAAATGTGTGTTGCTAGAAACTTCGAACAAGAGCAGAAGTAATTAAAAGCTACGAATCAACTGCAGAGAAATGATAATGCTAATACATTGAATTGCTCATGTCTCCGTCCTTGCCACTAGCCAATGCTTTGGGGGGGAAATATTCTGTAGACCTTAGGCTTAGGTGCACCCCCTTATCTAGCCATCCATCTCTACATCGCGATTCGTGCAAAAACTTTTCTCTTTTTTGTTTCTTCCAAATAAAACAACATATGAACTTCAAACTTTGTAGCACAACAAAACATTCTAACTAGAATGTGGAAAAAAACTTTCAGATTTGTTCGTGCATCATAAGTACTAAAAATAACATTTTTTAATAAAGAAAATCTCATTTTGTATATTTATGTTGGTCAAAAAAATCTGTAAGTTTTTTCTCTCATTGTAGTAAGAATGTTTTGCTATCTTGCAAAGTTTGAATTTCATATGTTGTTTTATTTGAAAGCAACAAAAAAGTGAAAATTTCACGCAGTAAGTTTGTTGTCTAGCACGGATCTCAAAGCTATACTGGATGATACGGATAGGAGGTGTCCATGAGCCTAACCTCTAAAAATCCGCGTCCTGCTTTGGGGTCTCCCTATGGACCTGTCACGCCTGGAGAAGCTGGCGACACCGCCCATCACCATGCACTCTCAGCGGCCTCATTGCCTGCCGCTCTTCTGCTCGGAGAAACACAATCAATTACATAATGTATCTGGATACTCGGAGAGGGTGGAAGTCAACCTAGAGCCAACAACACCGATATCCTTCATAATTGTGTAGTTTTGCTTCATAGTGAATTTCTCGGTGCCTTTGAAATACCTCTATTATCTTGAAGTGACAACGACTTATCTTTGGTTTTCATATATAATAATTTTGCAAATCTGGCCTAGGAAGGAACACCTTCCAAGGAGGTGAATTCCTTGAACTTGCTACATGGAATGGGATGCTTACTTTTATTCTAGGCCTTGAGAACAAAACCCTTGCTCATCCCACATACGGAGTTCTGCATAAATGATAAATGAGTCTTGCACCGCTCCTTATGATAATAACATATGTTAATTTCCTCTTCACTCTCTCCTTATGCTAGTTGTTGTTTAGCAGTTGTTTTCCGCCTGTCCATTTTGCAAGTACTGGGTTGTTGTACATGTTCTGTTTGGACATAAGTAATGCACACCATGTTTTCCTTAAGGAATGCAGAACGTTAACCAAAAAGTACAGGTGATGTTCTTCATCCACGTTTATTGGGCCCGAGACCACTTCTCTTGGACCAAGGCATATAGTAATTTACTCACATTAATCCTTTCATCCCACTTCCAATACACTCTTTCATATGCCAGTTCTCACATGCAACCAATGGAAAAGTATGCATGCAATGTATTTGTTATTCAGCCATAGGACTAGCAACAAAGACTCTTGCTACAGCCAATGAGATGGTTGCATGCATGTAGATTTTCAAAGCAAGGCCTTAGAAAAACGGATATGCTTATGGTTCTCTTAGGCCTAGTATATCCGGTCGGAGGGAGTACTGGCTAGTGCCTAGCGCTAGCACATGGCCTTGGGCTGGGCATGTGAGTCTCCTTCTAATGATTGTTTTTCTGCCCAACACCAAAGAAAGGAAAAAGAAAAACAAACACAATGCCTTGGCATGAATCCTATCTTCACATTTCAGTAAAACAGAAACAAAAAGATTTGCCAACACAGTTCTTCTTTTAGCATATGTGCCATTCCATTGCCGTCATGAAATCCAGAACGCAACATGCACTTGTTCCATTGTGTCCTAGTACTACATCCGTCCTGGTTTATTGGTCCTGTTCGCATTTTGTGCCAAATTTTGACTTTAGATTTAACTAAGAAAATGTTAATGTATGTCACCAAAAATAATATTGTTGGAAACTATGTTCAAATACGAATCCAACGATATATTTTTTTGGTGATGTGCATTAATATTTTATTCATAGTGAAAGTTTAGCACAAAATACAATGAGGATCAATAAATCAGGACGGAGGTAGTAGTAGTCAGAAGCTAGTGTAAACAGCGGTTGTTGTGACTGGACATGGACCATCAAAGCAGGGCAATGGGATATGCTTTGTCCCCATGCCTTCGAAGCCAAACTAATGGACACCACCCTAGAAAAAGGTAAAATCAGCCTCATCATCATGGCTGTCTTGCTTGATAGACTGAGCAACCGAAGAACGTGTGTCACAACTAACATGTGGAAAGGCTTCTGTTTGGATGAATCTCACCCTTGTGACAACTGTCAGTACACTAATTTTACTGCATTACATAAGCAGAAATTAGCTTACTGTCAAGTGTTGTAAGTTGCGGGGGACGGCTCGGGGGTAACCTACCCGCAACCGCCCTGGCCCCTCTTCCACCCTCCCTCCCTCGCCGCCGCTGGCATAGGTAGCCGGACAAAGCCCGCCAGCGGTCGGTGGCGGCGGAACATGTCTACCTTGCGCGGACCTGAATCTCCTCCTATAACACCCCACATATCGCTGGACTGCACTTGCACTATGGGCCGATGTATGTGGGCCGGCCCAGTTGATCATACTTTGGATCAGGAAGTATTAAAGCTCACGGGAGGCATCGAACAAAATAGACTGAAGTTGTCTTCTACCTCTCGTCCTTGATGGAATTTGGCGTGCAATTCTTGATGGAAGAGATATTATGCAGCAAGGTGTTATTAGGAGAATAGGCACGGGAGAGAGCACACTTATATGGGAGCACAATTGGATTCCGAGGGGAGACATCTTACGCCCTATCACATCTCTTGTCGCTGATCCTCCTAAGCTTGTGTGCGAGTTGATCAACCAAACTTCTTCATCATGGTGGGAGGATCTAGTTCAGACAATTTTTATACCAATTGATGCGGAGGCAATACTACAGATTCCTCTTTGTACTAGGAGGGTGGAAGACTTCTGGGCATGGAGCAAAGAGACTCGGGGAAATTTTAGTGTACGATCAGCTTATAGGATGATCCAGAACACCTAACTTAATAGAGAGAGCTGGTTGTATGTGAACGGTGGCACATCAAATACCACGGCAGATAGTAATGGATGGTCCTCGCTTTGGCGCACCCAAGTCCCAAACAAGATCCGAGTTTTCGTATGGCGCTTGGCAAGGGAATCGATCCCAACGCACGAGCTTCTCCATCACAGAAACATGGCGGATTCACCAGCTTGTGCGCTGTGTGGTATGGGCGACTCATGGAGGCACGCGTTACTTGACTGTGCAATGTCGAGAAGTGTGTGGGCTTTAGCTCCTGAAACTCTAGTCGAACAAATGAGCCTCGATGAAAACCCAAGTGCCAAGAACTGGTTGTTTAATATGCTTTCGCTATTATCGCATGCGGAGTTCACCCGCTTAGGCATTACCCTTTGGGCGATCTGGAGCTCTAGGAGAAAGGTGCTCCACGAGGATATATATCAGACTCCATATGCTACAAATGTTTTCATCAATTCCTTTATAGCTGATCTGCAAGCAGTCTTGCAAAAACCATCAACTGGAAGAGGCGTGACTGCCCAAGTTAGGCTGCAAAGGTGGATTGCACCGCCGGAGAGCATGAGTAAAATTAATGTTGATGCGGCTCTAACCCGGAATGCCTCGGTGGGAGCTGTGGCAGCAGTATGCAGGGACATCCAGGGCAACTACATCGGAGCCTCCACAATCACGTTTGTTGGAATTTCCGATCCAACGACACTTGAAGCCCTTGCAGTCCGTGAAGCGTTGTCTTTGGCAGACGATCTCTATGAGAGAAGAATATATGTAGCTTCTGATTGCAAGATTGTCATTGACGATATCAAACAGAGAAATGCGTCCTCTTATGGCGTGGTCATTCGTGAAATCATAGATCATTCTAGTTTTTTTGATAGTTGTTTTTTTAGTCATGAGTTTAGGAGCTCGAATATCGAGGCTCACAATTTAGCGAAGTATGCTCTATCACTCGGGGTTGGCCGCCATGTTTGGTTAGGCAATCCGCGTGACCTTACTTTCGTCCCTATAAACATTGTGACGAGTTAAATAAAAGCTTCGCGAGATTGTCTCAAAAAAAAAAACCTCTCGTCCTCTGCCGCTCTCCGTCTTTGGATCATTTCTTCTCCGGTGGCTGCTCTCCACAAGTAGTATCTATCCCTTGGTGTCAGCTCTCCACAAGCTGTCGTATCCCCTTCATCTCACGTCCGGCAATGCCGCGGCCACGGGGTGTGACACCTCCATGCGGTTCTTGGTGGATGTGCTAACGGATCCTTTTTAGTGGGCTGCTCCGGCTCCCTCCCGGTGGGAAGGTCTGGCTCGATGGCGTCCTTGTGCAGTGTGCAGGCATTCGGGACACGCATCTGAGCCTACCTATGGATGGTTGTTTTGTGTCTTTGGTCGGGGTGGTTTCTTCGAGGCGCTGCTGGTGGTGCACCGTCTTCCTTCAGTGTGGCGACAACAACCTCCTACGGATCCGCGACGACAGTGGTGGTGACATAGACCCGATTGGATGGATGCTCGTGGCTATAGACTGTGCTACAACAGTCTCCTATGGCTCCATGACGGCGGTGAAAATCAAAAGGTCTTCGAAGAGGGTTCATCTCTCTAGATCTGGTGGTTGACTTCAACTGTGAGATGCAAACTATGGACGAAGGCTTGACGGAGGGGATGGTTATGCCGCGGCGGTGGTCGTCGCATGTAGCTATTGTGATCGCAGAAAAGTGGCAGCGACAACACACGTGTGACTTCAATAGTGGTGCTACATGCACCTAGTCTTTGAGCTCCGGGGTGAAAGCTTAGGTCTAACCTAAGTTGGTTATACCTAGTAATGGCAACGGTCTTTTGCATCATTACCTCATTGAAGGCATTGCTCGGATATGCTTGGACTGATCTTCAAGGTGAAAACTTGGATTCTTGCCTTGATGGTTGGATCTGGTGACGATGGCGCATCAGCGTCGTCCATGTGGTGTCATGAGATGATTGGTGCAGATAGTCATTGCTACAGTTTGCCGATTGCAGATATGATTGCTTTGAGGCATTTTTTTCTCGCATAAAGTATAGCTTTGGTCTTATATGACTGTGCTAGTTGTCGGCAAGTTTGCGTGTGTGTGTGTTGGTGTTGTCTGTGTGCATCCTAACTATGTAGTGGCCGAGTGTGTGCTCATAGTGTTTGTACTCTCTTAATGCTACATTTTGAGCCAATAAAATCCACCCACTATCGAAAAAAGTGCTGTAAGTTGCATAGTTTTAGCACATGTGTTGATATTTCAGCAAATCATTGTAGTGGTCAATGATTTAGCAAATACATGCACACTGAGTCATTGTCATCTTAACATGTTGTAGTACCAGGTACACAATCCATGCTAGTCACACACAACTCACAAGTTGGTTCAGGAAGTGTAAAAACAGAATAACTGAGGTTGCGCGTTATAATGGTAGTGTAAAAGCATGCAAACATGCTTGTTAGGGCAGCTTTGTGAACTTCCTTCTCTATCGGTAGCATTCGGTAGCCTTAATACTCAAAGAACAGGATTGGTCCATCTTATCAGCATATTGTGCTGCTCAAACCTATAATGGTAGAATGACTGCAAATGACTGAGGGACTAGTGTGACGAGATGCCTCTTTCCATCACTCCCAAAGGCAGTCAGAAGAACAAACAAAGGAAGGGATCTATAATTGGTAGAGAGAAAGGTCTCTGGGTAAAACCGAGATCATAACATGTAGGAGCATGACGACCTGTGCATTGAAGACAGCTCGTATCCTTTTTTTCTTCAAGCTAATGCCATGTTTGCACTTTTGCACATCCGCTTGTCCTGATGCCAACTATTGACATGGCAACGAGTTAGCAAAAAATAGCACCAGTCTCAACCAAACGAGCTATGCTCGACAGACAGGCTGGGCAACTGATGTGTGTTAGAAACTAGAGGGAATGAGAGGAAGGAGAACTCGTATATATAAATAAAAATGGAAAGTAGACGGTACACAAATAACTATGGGTAGCCAATTCACACTCCACGTACTATGAGGAGAGCATGCATGTTTGTTACACCATGCCAAGATCTGTTCCATTCCCCCCTGAGGTGTTAGTTGTAAAAGCCTTGTTCCCTTCTTCTCTGAAGTTTTAGTTCAGATAGCAGCTTAGTTCTCTTTTTCTCACAAGTTTTAGTTCAGGTAGCAGGTCTAAAGCAGCAAGCAGAGATTGCGGAGTGGTGCATGTAACGATTGCGGAGTGCTAGATGTAACTAGAATACTACAGGGGAACTGGGATGACCGATCATGCTGGGCGGTCGATGGAGCAGTTGTATTGTGCCCCCGAGTATGGTTCTATGAGTCGTACAAAAACACGCCTAATAAGCATTTTGCGGTGGCCGAAGTTACAACAGATCCAATGCTGAAATGAGTCGACACGAGTTCTTATTTTAGCGAAGGCCGCATTTTCTCACGGCGTTTCATTCTCTAATGTGACATGCACCTATTTGTTCGTGTCCTAGTAGCATTCCTAACATAAGTTGCCGAGGCTAGCTTAACACGGACAACGCTCCTCCTATGGATATGATTTATCCTGATGCCTCCCAAGTCAAAATAATAGACAATTAGCAAAGCATAACAGCAACCTTGTCATCCGGGTTGTCAATCAAGCTAGCTAGGCTCTAGGCCGAGAAATCAAAGTATCTGTGTCGATGTTAAAACAAGAATGAGGTTAGAGTTTAGAGAGAAGGCCGAGAATAAGGACTTTCTAAATAAGATGGGCAAGTAGTATAGGTGGCACTCAATGCTAATACTACGAGTTTTGGACGGTTCCTACCATCCTAGGGGTCTCGACCACAGTTCTCTTATCTATCTATCTATCTATATCTATATCTATACCTATATTAATTACAGACTCCCTAATAAATCCCACGTTAATTAGAAAATACGAGCCGTTTATCTGGTGGGACCAAATTATTACGGTGGAGATTAACCGGTGTAATCCTCGGCTGAAATTATGCCCACTGCGGCCAAAAAATAAATGACCGGAAGGCCACGGTGGAGATTAACCGGTGTAATCCTCGGCTGAAATTATGCCCACTGCGGCCAAAAAACTAAATGACCGGAAGGCCCACACACACATTGGAAAGTGGAAGCCAGCCCACTATCCCTTCACGTTTTTTGCAGGTCAATGTTTTCACATTTTTTTCTGTTCAATGCTTCCACGTTTCATGGCCGTAAAATAAAAGCCGAAGGATATATAATGCTAAATAAAAAATCATGATTTAAATAAATTCTATCTCATCTAAAACTCCTGATCTCTTTTCTATGTTAAAACAAATGGAAGAATAAAAAAGCTTCCATCTCACAATCTATCTACGGCTCCACGGCCACTTGCCAAACTGAATCAAAGTCGTATCCATACAATCGTTGATTTACTTGCGGTCAATATGCCATATAGGAGCCCCGCAAAAAAAAAAAGCCATATAGGAGAGGTCTCCATCGCGGCCGGTATGGCCTCCGTTTATCCCGGCTCGCTATTCCCATACAGGAGGGATCTCCATCGCGATCTGTACGCTCTTGGCCGAAGTCTCTCCATGTGATGTTACCCATCGTCGCAGCCGGAACATGATCGCTATTCTTTTGGCCGACCTCTCAGGAAATCGATGTATGTTGATTCATGTTTCGCGGACGCAGGATGAAGAAGCCTTTGCCTCCCTATCTCTCCTCTTGGTCATGGACACAAGGCAGATTAAGTCGTACTCTCCTCTCCTTCAAGCACGAGAGAGAGGGTTGGATCCTTCTTGGTGACAACATAGGCTTCTCCACCCCCAACTCTCGATCTATCCTCTTAGGTAAGGAAGACGTCCAACCTTCTGATATTGCCTAACCACTATGGAGTATAGATGCATCCAGTCGGGGTTTGTTTGTTTCCTTAATTTGGTTTGCACTGTAATGGTTGTCTCCGCAGTGAACCCCCAAAAGCATCAGATATATAGCTTCAGGGAGACGAATTGATCTTCAGGTCAGGAGAAACTATGGATTTTATGAACGTGTTGGTTTTCAGCCACTACGTCGGCCCTGGCATCCTATTCCCCATGCCTCCTGATTTGGCCACGGCCACTAACAGGTATAATCTCATATATGTCAGCTTGATCGCACTAGGATAGGAGCTTGGCTTTTCATGCAATTTAATTTAGTTTGTTTCCTCTATTGAGATGTTGTTGTCTGGATTGAGGTCCGCTGAACATGCCTTTGCCGCTCCCACTACGATTTGTTGGAGCTCCTCACATGTGTTTGCGTTAGAGAAGAATTTATGTGCAGACTAACCTCTTTAGAGGGAATTTTTTGTTCATCCCTGCAGTAATTAGGTCTATCAGAACTAATAGTTTTCTGTATAACAAATTGTGCGCTTCAACCAATTTGCTCAGACGGCAAGCTGCCGGAGATAGCCTATTTCAATTACAGCTGAGAGATAACGTGTCTGAAAGTAAATGCTATGCTATTTGCATTGAAGCAGATATACGGGTTTCTTTTGTTTGCAGGGAGAAGCAGACAGACCTTAGGTGGAGTACTCTTAGCTTTTTTTCATGTTATATAAGAGCCTATTGAACAGTAGCTACATCCGTACGTAGTTGTTTTCTTATCATGGAGTTTAAGCTCTTATATAAGTGCTCTACATGTAGAGATGGCCTAATCAGATGTATATAGTTGTACTATTACAGTGCAATACATGATACAATAGTCGATATTCTGCAAGACACTTGCAGTAAATATCCAGCACCCTGCACAGCGAACCACAGGTCGTTTATCTCTGGTGTTCCAGTGGTGAAAATTGGAGCATATACTCTTGAGTTAATCAAATCATCCATAGATATGAGAGATAAACAATACAAAGAGAACTCAATTTGATGTGATTTTGGTTCAGATCTAGATATAGTAACAATATATTGGTAAATGCATCTGAAATTCGGAACTAAAATTATGCTTACTATGAAAGAAAATCATGTTTCTTGATATATATATATTGTACACACGGTTAATGCTATAGCAGTAAATGAAGTATAACAGCGGAATTGCACTATATTAGTAAAAGCTTATTAATTATTTACAAACTTGATTTCTCTTTTTGTTGAAGCTCTTGCTTAACAACTTTTTGTAGAAGTGTTACTTATGCTTTGTATAACAAAACTGCATCTTCCTGCAGCCAAACAGTGTAGCAAGACTGCATATGTACCTCTTTTATTTACACTAAAATTTGTCAACAAGGTGGATAAACCTAATTCCAATTTCAATTCTCTCTGAAGATGGCTACCCGCTTTCACTAATTACCTTTTCCTTTGACCTGCCAAAAATGCTTAAGGACGCTTTAAAATTAATTTTCAGTGTTTATGCATCATCAGCGTCATATACCATACCAAAAAGCATGCCGAGAGAATTTTTAGTTCAGTTGTTACAAACAATAGTTGGACTATTCTGAAATTTTGTTAAATTAGCCGGCAACTTGGCTAGACTTGAACTACTTATAGTTTAGCTTTGATTGCATACTTTTAGTGATAGCAGACGGTCTTTCTCATTACAAATTATTATTTGTTCCTGTTGTGTACATATCCTCCTGGAAGATATTTAATGCACGAGGCAGGAGTTTTAAGTTGGATAGGTATTGCTCTTTCCCCATTTTACCTCTTTTCTTCTTCGTCGGCTTTCTTGAAAGATAACAAGTTGATGTAGTCTCTAGACATTGTACGGTGATCATATTTCTCTTTATATTCCTTGGTCTGCTAAAATTTGACTGATATGATATATATTCCTAACAGGAACTCTTAGCATTTTTTAAAAAGCAAAACATTGTGTGTTTACACCATGTAATATAAATGCCTAAAACCACAAAACCAGAATATAAATATGACATCAATGTAATGGCAAGTACTGAAATATAATACATATCAAATATACATTACAAATCATCAATTTGTTCTAAGTGAGTCAAAACTAATATAGAAAAAAAATTCTTAAATAAACATCTATCAATTTCCTTGATGACTATGTACAATGATCTCTCCATGACACCTTACACCCATCTCCTGTGCAACAGTGTGGAAACAACTTATAAACGAAAGGGGAGTAATAATAGGTTAATTGTATTGTTTGTTTTAAATTGTACAAAGTTGGCATCCCAATATGCTAGCCCGTGCGAATGCACGGGTTGGCGACTAGTTGAAATTAATTCCCTGTTCGGGAATACTCCGTTCCGGGAGCGGACTGAGCTGTAGTATAAAATCTGGGAGCGAGCAAACCGCAGCTCTGCAGATTCTAGGAGCTGGTGAATTTCCGAACGGGGCCTAAGTAGCAAGTACAATCGTATTTACGCCCCCTATGGAAGGCTCAGACACGAGATGCCCGACCTCCAAGGCCAGAGAACGAACCGACGGATAGGCAACAACGAGAGGGATATAGCCGGGCACGGTCCAAAAGAGCAAAACCTAGCTCGTCTGACCAGAAAGCTAAGCTCCGAAAGCAGCCGGCTGAACAACCAGGCGGATGTTGGACGACATAGCCGGGTAAGATACGACAAACACTCACCACTCCAAGCGGCGTACGCCTCAAAGAACGCAAGAGGGTAGCCCAACATGCACCTCTACTCGGTTCACCAAACATAATACAAACCCACACAGACGCATGAAACGGCAAAGTCGTGACGCTACATGCCTTGCATGATCATTACAGCTAGTCTTTAGATACCCAAACAACACACTATATCTTATGAAATCCCTCCAGCCTGAGAGAAAAACAAAAAGCAAGTAGATCCAAAAGAAACGACATTGATGTGAGTAAAATTGAAGCGTTGTTAGAGATACATCGAACAACAAATCAACTCAGAGGGACACAAGATTTTAGTGTGGAAAACCCCTTCAATGCGAAGGGGAAAAACTATGGGCCCCAGCCAGCAAAGCTTCACTATATCGGCAGAGGTTACAAACGCGGGGATATACAACTGACCAACTTATCGCGTGTGGTGGCTTACAAAGGATAAATATATTAGAGGTGACCTAGATATATATTGATCCATACCGCTCCACTCCAGTCAAGGACTCCTAGCGACGGTCCTCCGCTCCGCTCCATCAGATGTTAGCCTTTACACTTATATATGAATTTGGATCACAACTTAGCAAGAAGCAACGACAAGGAGGGGGTAAAGGTAGGGATATAGAGAAAAGTGCATGAAACAACGTTCCACTGAAAATCTAAAAAATAGGATCCATGTATTTTCGTTCAGACAAAACTAAAGAGAGAAAAACCTTTATCCGACGGAGTATGTCTTTTGTTTTATGGAGTATAAAGTATATCAATGGCACAGAGAGGGGCATTTTGGAGGACGAGCTACATGGTGCTCAAAAACCCAGCCAGTTGGTCGCTCATTGCGAACCAACCCGTAGTTGGATGGTTATGAGGACATTGGTATTCCGAGTACACCAGGGTTCAAGTTCTAGACAAGACACTTGATCTTGCATTTTTTTCGGATTTATTCCGAGCGCACCAGGGTTCAAGTTCTAGAAGAAAGCACGGGAAAAACCGAGTACAACACCACACAAAGCCCTATATCACCAAAGCTCCTTGACAACGCCCAAGAAGGAAGAATGACGCTATGCGTCATCGCTACCGGGTCAACCCAGACAAAGGTTTTCAACCGAAGCTCAGACACGAAGAGGAGCACCACGATGACGCCTTCAAGAAGGAAGCAGCGCCCACGAGCATCATCGTCGTCGGTGACAAAGCGCAGAGCTTTTTCTAAGCAACTCCCGCATGCCACCACGAGGTCTCCAGGACAAGCACGACGAGTTCACAGCTCCGGATCCAGATCGAGGCGACGCCACAACCATAGACCATGAGCGCGCCCAAGCCGCCCTCTGCTCCTCGGCTCGCCGCCCCGGAATCCAAGGACCAAGGGGGATAGCCACCACCACCTTCATGGCGTCTGCCAAAGAGCCAACCATGTGGACCACCTTCTGGAGCCGCCGCCCTGACATCCATGGTCCGAAACGGTCCACTTCACCACGCAACAACCACTGTAGGAGGAGTAGAGAAACCCTTCCACTCCTAGCCTGGCATCAGCCACTGAGTCTGGGTCAGTGCCTCCACGTAGGAATCACCCACTCTTGTGTCCCGAGCCGGTCCTGGTGGACTGAGGGGACACGATCCAGCAACTGCCGACGGCCGGCACGAAGTAAGCCCAGCCCATAGACTTGTGGCCTGGGCCTAAGCAAGCTCCCACGACACCGTTGTCTGTGGCCATCATCGTCGATCCGTCTGATGGTTTAGCGATGTCATGACCACCGCCACCTCGCACCATGCCCTCGAGGAGAGAAATCGCTCTGCGAACACCACAAGGACCTTGCCCAAGCATCCCTACCTGGAGCAAGAGCCCCGACTCGCCTTGGCCCCAGATCTGGTCTGCCCGAGCGCTAGTCCTAGGTCCAAGACACCAATGGTCCGGGCCAAGGAGAAGGTGTGGCGCCGCCACCACCCTGCGCCACCCATCGGAACAAAGCCGCCAGATTTGCAACACCAAGGCTCCAGCAGATCCACACCGCCGCCACCACGCCCAACGCCGTGACCCTCAAGGGTCCCGGCCACCCCCCGCGCCGCTCGCATAGGACCAATCCCCAAAGGCCGGCTGAAACAAGGCAAACACGCCACCACCCAGGGGGGCGCAACACCCAGTGCCGCCCACACCCGCAACGCGTGCTGCAGAAGCCTGCACCACACAAGCCCACGATGTGAGCTGCAGCCGCCCACCAGATCCGAGCAATACCAGGACACCGCCTTGGCCATAGTTGTTGGGAAACGCAGCATGCAATTTCAAAAAAATTCCTACGCTCACGCAAGATCTATCTAGGAGATGCATAGCAACGAGAGGGGAAGAGTGTGTCCATGTACCCTGGTAGACCGAAAGCGGAAGCGTTTGCCAACGCGGTTGATGTAGTCGAACTTCTTCTCATTCCGACCGATCAAGCACCGAACGTACGGCACCTCCAAGTTCTGCACACGTTCTGCTCGATGACGTCCCTCGAACTCTTGATCCAACAAAGTGTCGAGGGAGAGTTTCGTCAGCACGACGGCGTGCTGACGGTGATGGTGAAGTGATCCGCGCAGGGCTTCGCCTAAGCACTACGAAGATATGACCGGAGGCGCAAACTATGGACGGGGGCACCGCACACGGCTAACAATTGTTGGTGTGTGTTCTAGGCGCCCCCTTCCCACGTATATATAGGTGGGAGGGGGAGGGGAGGCAGCCTGGCGCACCACATAGGTGGCCGGCCGGCCCTACACTAGTAGAAAACGAAGCTTTATTACCGGTTCGTAAGGGCCTTTAGTGCCGGTTTTGCAACCGGCACTAAAGGGTGGAGACTAAAGGCCGCCCCTTTTAGTACCGGTTCGGCACAAACTGCCACTAAAGGCCCACCACGTGGCGTGAGCTCGCACCGTGGTATGCGGGACCTTTAGTACCGGTTGGTAACACCAAGCGGTACTAAAGGTTTTTTTTAATTTTTTTTCTGAAAATTTTGGAAAAAAATTGATTTTTTTTTTCAATTTTCTGAATTATTTGATGATTTAGTCTCTAATCACCCCTCTTAACTGCTCAAGTGTAGATCACTCATTCCAAATTGTCCAACTTCCTGGCCGGTCAACCATTCTCTCACTACCCCAGCCTGAGCACGCTTAACTTCGGAGTTCTATTCCCCCTACTTTCCAAGTAGGTACTTCACTACTGGAATTAGCTTATTTGCCGTGTGCCATTTCTTTGCCGTCTGCTGGCTGATGGCAAAAAAGGTCTTTGCCGTTCGCTTACAGAAAACGGACGGCAAAGAACTGGCTAATGGCAAAGAAGGTCTTTGCCATCCGACGGCAAAGAATCTCTGCCGTCAGCTGGCGGACGACAAAGAGAGAGGTGGGCCCCACTAACGAGCTGCTTAGGAAAAAACCTAACGGCCCCCCTCTTTGTCGTCTGCCGGCAAAGAGCAAAAAAGCGGACGGCAAAGGGCGGCGGACGGCAAAGAGATAACCTAACTAACGGCCGGGTCCCCACCCCGCTCCCTCCCTCTCTCTCTCTTTCTGTCCTCCCCACACCGATGAGACCACCGCCGCCCCCGCCACCAGCCACCCCGCTGCCACCCCCACCACCCGGCGCCGCCACCCACCCACCCACCGCCTCTCGCCCCGTCGCCCCGACCACCCGTCGCCCCACCACCCGCCGCCGCCCCCTCGCCCCATCCCCTGTGGCGCCCCTTCCACGCCGGCCCGCCACGCCGCGGCCGGCCAGCCGCCCCCTCCCCTGCGTGGCCGTCCCCGCCCCGTCCCACCGCGGCCTCCCCCTCCCCCGGGCCGCCGCCGCCCCCACCCGCCGTGGCCTCACCCTCCACCAGGCTGCCGCTGACCCCACCCGCCGCGGACTCCCCTCCACCGGGCCGCCACCGCCCCCACCCGCCACGGCCTCCCCCTCCACCGGGCCGCCGCCTCCCCCTCCACCGGCGATCCCCTGCAGGTGAGTGATCTTCCCCCCTTTTTTAGTTTAGTTTGTTTTAGTTTGTTTTAGTTAATTTAGTTTCTGTTTTAGTTTTAGTTTTACTTTAGTTTTAGTTTTACTTTAGTTTTATTTTTAGTTTAGTTTATTTTAGATTAGTTTTAGTTTTAGTTTAGAAGAATAAGAAGAGTAGAAGGAGGAGGAGGAGGGAGGAAGAGCCTGGAGGGAGAAGAAGAAAGAAAAGAAGAAGATGAAAGAAGAAGAAGAAGAAGAAGAAGAAGAAGAAGAAGAAGAAGAGGAAGAAAGAAGAGGAAGAGGAAGAGGAGGAGGGAGGAAGAGGAGGAGGAGAAGAAGAAGAAGAAGAAGAAGAAGAAGAAGAACAAGAACAAGAAGAAGAAGAAGAAAAGAAGAAGAAGAGGAAAAAGGAGAAGATGATGAAGAAGAAGAAGAAGAGGAAGAAGAAGAAGAAGAAGAAGAAGAGAGGAAGAAGAAAAGGAAAAAACAGGAAAAAAGAACACGAAGAAAAAGATACCCTGACACCCCGACACCCCGACCCCGACACCCCGACACCCTGACACCCCGACCCGACACCCCGACCCATACCCCGACCCCGACCCCGACACCCTGACACCCCGACCCCGACACGCCACCCCGACACCACGGCACGACACCCCGACCCCCGACCCCCGACACCCTAACACCACACCCCGACCCCGACCCCGGCCACCCCGACCCCGAAACAGCACCCCGACCCCGACACGGCACCCCGACCCCGACACGACACCCACGACACCAGAGGCCGACAAGGTCATATATTTGTGAATTATGAGTTAGGTCATATATTTGATGCCACTGAACCCTATGAGCTCGTCATTGATTATAGTGATGATGATGATTATGCATTTATTGATGATAGTGATCGAGATTATTAGTAGTGTCAGGTATTCAATTTTTTTATGTTGTACTTGATGATGATACATAAGTGATATACATATTATTATTCATGTTGGTATTTTTTTATGTTGTACTAATTTCGTTTACTCTTTGTCATGGCAGGTTTTGAAAGATGGTGGGCGCTGGTCGGGAGCGCTCCGAGGCCCCTTCTTCGTCGGCACGTGGTGGGAGGTCTTCCATTCCACACGCACCTCTCCGCCGAGCGTTGCTGGACAGTATGGCGACACCGCCAGGCCCTTCTTCATCGACAGCGGTGCCCAGCAGGGGACGAGGTAAGGGAGGAAAGAAGAGAGGAGTTGGAGCACGTGGTCGCGGGAGAGGAGGTAGGGTGACTGCTAGGGCGCCTTCCTCGCCGCCACCCCCAGTTGTTTCACCCGAGCACGTGACTGCTAGGGCGGACTCGTCCGAGGAGGAGGCTACACGGACTCCGGTCCACGAGCCTTCGTCCCACGAGCCTTGGGTCGATGCGCCTTCGGCCCACGAGACCCCAGAGGAGCACACGTCTGGATGGGGTACCTGGCCGGATGAGCCTGAGGGGCCGAGTGGCCATGCCGATGATGGCGGGGAGCCGACTGATATTGAGGAGGAGGGGGGCACCGTCTACCAGCGTGGTTGTACACGGCTCCCGTCTGTGCCGGCGACCCGCGAGCAGAGGTGGTTGATTTTCCCTAATGGGGAGAGGTAAGTGCATTTAATATTTTTGTACCTTCTGCATTCACGTTTCTTCAAATATCTAATGTGTTGGCCTTGTCATGCTGTAGGGGTTGGGACCACCATCATAGTGTCCGCCGGCCCAACTCCGTCCTTGGAGTGCTTTGTCGGCAAAACTTCCCGGGGATTGAGCTGGGAGCACTACTTGGCTGCCCCGGCCCCGCCGGGTGTGATTATCGACGGTGTCTTGTGCGACACGAGGGCAGATGTGGTGATCAGAAAGTTCTGGGTAATTTCCCCTTTACACATTTAAAAATCTTCAACTAGCTAGTTATTAATTGTACTAATCAATATTTTCTCATTTGATTGCAGACATTCTACAGGTGTGAGGAGGGATACGAGGAGGAGGCGGCAAATGTTATCAAGAACGTCTGCAAGCGCCTACTACAGAACTTACGGCACGAGGCTCGGGTGCAGGCTGTTCGAGACTACTACGCCTTGCGTGGTATCAAGAAGCCCAAGCCGGCTTGCCGCGATAAGTTCCTGAGTAGGGAGCAGTACATGAAGGTAATTCTTAAGGCCTTGTACTTGCTTCCTTCATTTAGTAATTCATAGCCGTAGCGCTCAAGTTTCTATTTTCTAAATTAGGCACCTCCGAGATGGTGTGCGCATCGGATGGATTGTTGGGAGGTGTTGGTCAATGAGTGGTGCTCAAAAGAATGGCTAGCCGTCCACAACGCGGCCAAGGACAAACGTGCCCAAATGTAAGGTGTGCCACACCATCAAGGCAGCTCCAACTTATATCAGTTCGGGCGGAACTGGGTATGTGGTTTGGTTCATGATTCATGCAATTCATTCATCATGCTAGCTTGAGCCCTTTAATTACTAATTTACCTTGTTTCTCTCTTTCAGGCACGCTACAATAAGGCGGATAAGGTGCCAGACGTGTACGACCTGTATGCCATGGCCCACACTGCCTCTTTCAAGAAAGTCGAGGCATCCTCTCCGTCTGACCTCGATGATGCAAACAACTTCACCAACATCTCCTCCCACGACAAGCTCGTGAAATATAGAGATGAGGGGAAGGCGAGGACTTTAACCCGAGCCAGGGTCCCATTGATCCAGAGCTGGTGATGATATCTGGTGGCGGGAGGTCCCATGGCTCCATAGCCATTGGAGATGGACTTATCCGTTGTCCTAGCACTCTCCCGGAGATCAAGGCGCGCCAGTCGAGCTCCGCTCCTGAGATAAGGCCTCGTGAATGGCCAGTCCAACTCGCCATCAAGGTTAGTTATACGTACTCAGTTATCTTTCTCCATTACATTGTCTGTGCTTCCATCAATGATTACAAATGGTAACGAGGAGTGGTGTTGCAGGCTGCTATACAGAAGGAGAGAGATAGAATGGAGAAACTTCTGGCGGAGGCGGCGGAGAGGCAGCGGGAGTTGGAGGAGAGGACGACAACGATGTTGGAGGAGGAGAGGGCACGGAATGACATGTAGGCAAGGGCCATGTACGAGCTCCTTGTGGTAAGTTTCTTCTGCAGATTAGCCAAAACATTCATGTAGTGTTTGTCTCATTACTAACTAGTATGACTGAGTCGTCAAAACCAAATGTGCAGTCTGTGTGCGAGAAGACCGGTCAGACCGCTCCGCCGATGCCAGTGATTGCTCCTGGGACCACGGTGAGTTTAATTTGAATGGACATTACTTGCTAGTCCTAACATTTGAGTGTCATCATGCTAACGAGACATTGAAAATGATCTTTGGTGCAGCATAACTCCAGACAAGCATCGCACGATCCTTCTCCAGCTACCGGCACGAGCCAGCCCGCTCCTACACCTCCATGATCATGGTAAGTTTCTCTACTGTTTTGCTTTACAAATGCATAAAGACCTAGACTTAGCCTTATTTCCACCAAAATGCTTACCACAATGACCTAGACTTAGCTTTATTTCCTCCAAAATGACTTAATAAGCTTACTGACCTCCAAAACCATCCATTTTACCTAAGTTAGCTCTAAAACGATCTATACTTAGCTTTGTTTCCTCCAAAATGACCAAAGTTAGCTCTAATATGCTTAGTTAACTAGGTTTGCTCAATAATGACATGTACTTAGCTTACTTATGTCAAAAATGGCATAATTAGCTTAGTTAGCTCATAAACGATACATTTTACCTAAGTTAGTTCTAAAATGATCCATTTTAGCTTAGTTAGCTCATAAACGATCCATTTTACCCAAGTTAGCTCTAAAATGACCCATTTTACCTTACTTAGCTCATAAATGATCCATTTACCCAAGTTAGCTCTAAAATGACCCATTTTTCCTAGGTTAGCTCCAAAATGATCCATCTTACCTAGGTTAGCTCTAAAATGATGCATTTTACCTAAGTTAGCTCATAAGCGATCCATTTCACCTAGGTTAGCTCATAAACGATCCATTTCACCTAAGTTAGCTCACAAACGATCAATTTCACCTAAATTAGCTCATAAATGTCATCTATTCTTCTTCTTCATTTTCTTCTTCTTCTTCTTCTTCTTCTTCTTCTAATCTTCTTCTTCTAACTTTCTTATTTCCCATTTTGCAGAATTCATTCGCTTCACGGAAGCTAGCATTGATGGAGTGCTTGTTTGGATGAACTATGTTTCTTTTTTATCGATGAACTATGCATGTATGGTAGGATGACACTATTGTAATACGTATGGTTGGATGCATGTATGTGGAACTTGCTATGTATGGTTGATGGAACTATGCATGTATGATGAAATTATATGTGTTGGATATCTCATATGTTTGTTGTGAACTTGCCATGTGAAAGATATATATGTATCATCTATTTGCTGTGAAAATGGTTGGGTATAAGAAAAAACAGAAAAAAGAGGCAATGCTGGCTCTTTGCCGTCTGCCACCGACGACAATGGGCTCTTTGCCGTCCGCAGCTTACCTTCATGAACCGGCACTTATAAATAGAATCTTTCAGCATACATTAGCCCCCAAGTGCCAAGTGTCTTTGCTTGCAAAGTGCTTGGGACTTTAATGTTGCATGATAACCACTCAAACTGTAACCCGGAATTTGTACAGGCTGCCTGCAAGAAATTTGAGTCAGAAATCTCTGAGCTGAAGAACCGCCTGAAGACTCAGGAAACTGAGACCCGGAATGCCAATGCCAAATTTGAGTTCAGTGTTGCTACACAAGAAAAACTGAAGAAGAAATTTGAAACAGAAAGAAAGACTTGGGCCGAGGAGAAGACTGCCTTGCTCAGCCGGGCCGAACAAGCGGAGGCTGCTCTGAATGAGAGAAACGCCGAACTCTCCGGCTTAAAACGCCATGTGTCACAGATGGTCTCCACAATCTTCGGTAAGTCTTTCTGCAAGCCTTTAACAAGTTTACATTCTTTATGTCTCATAAGTCCCACCATTGCCATCAGATCACCTGACTTTGTTATACAGGTCCTAGAAGCTCCAATCTTAATCAGAATGTTCTGACCAAGCTGAAGGCTGTTTACACCTTGGTGGAGCAACTCTACACCGGGTCACAGCGTGCTTTAGCCGTTGTGGCTCTGTCCAATGAGGTTCCGACTCACCTGGCGGACGTACTCAGGCGGCTTGCCGTTCTTCCTCAACGCTTCCAAGAGCTGAGACGGGCTTCTGCAAGAGCCGGAGCTATAGCTGCTCTGAGCCGGGCCAAGGCTTTTCTCCCGGAGCTAGACCCGGCCGACATCGCTCTTGGATACCCCAGCCTGAAGGAAGACGGGACCCCCTTCGACCAGAAAGACTTCGCCGCCTGTGTGAAAAGCGTGCGCCCGGTGGCTACCTTGATTGGGAATGACACAGATCTTACCAAGTATCAGCCGGGTTATGACGCGGAGAATCAGAGGATCCCAACTCCACGCTATGAAGCAGTCAGCCTGATCCCGCCGACTCGTAAGCACACCTTCGCCCCAGAAATTGACCCTGCCGGGCTAATTGATGATGAGGCTCAATTTGAAGCTTTGAGCGGCATTGACTGGAAATCATCAACCTTCCAGGTCATGGGAATAGCCGGAGGAGCGGAGAGGGATGAGCCGGGAGCTTCAACCCAACAAGCGCCTTGATTTCTTAGGCGGCTCATGATTACACCTTAAAACAATGCCTCACCTTTTGGACTCGGGGAGTCTTGTAATAGAGTAGGACAAACACTTAATTTTGTCGTACCATCGTGCACGTGTAGAATGCTTAACTCCATTGAAGCTGCTCCTTTTATATTCCTCCGGGTTATGGTCGATCATCTACTTTCCTTAAGTTAAAGAGCTGTCTTTAATTGTCCTGCCTCGAACACAAATCACAAGTCTCTGGGCGGCTTACCGCACTGAGAGTCATATACTTTACTTATAACTCGGAATACGAACCAAAGTCACCAAAGACCGGCTCTCAATTATATCCTCGAGGTAACCATAATAGCATACTTGCCAGCCTTCAAGTATATTTCCGGTTTATGTAACCCAAATAATGAGGTTGAGAACTCAACTCCGGTTCACCAGCATCGATAATGCTTATGGTGTGCTATCAACATTGTTAACCAAAGTTAAGCCGGCGGAGCAAGAACCGCCCTTGCACGTTGTTGATATGATCAAAAGAACTTGTTGCAAACCAAAAGATCAAAACTTAGAGGCTTCTGATTCGGATACGATCAGAGAACCGTCCCAAAGGGGTTAAGCTAAGATTCGAATGCGATCATATAGCCCCCAGTGGCTTTGGTGTTGCCGATCAAGAGGGTACCGACAGCTATGTTCTCTTTGGTTCGAATACGACCTATGTTTGAACAGGAAGCCCGCAAATGACCTTGAAATTTGTTTAACGACGCTGATTCGAATACGATCCACGTCGGTTCCCAAAGGGGGTTGAGCTATGATTCAAATATGATCAAGAAAAACTCCCCAATGAGCTCGGCACTTTGCCAATCAAGTGGGTATCGACAGCTATGTTCTCTTTGGTTCGAATACGACCTATGTTTGAACAGGAAGCCCCCAAGTGACCATGCTGTTAACGGCTAGATTCGAATACGATCATAAGCCGGATCCACCTCCAAGTGATCATGTAATGTTGTAATAGAAATAACAATAACACATTTGCCTTTGGAGGAGAAAAGGACAGAGGTCCTGCTTTATTATTTATCATAATATGTACATGGCTATAGAAATATGTACATTATGAGAGTCGGTGGCTCAAGTGTAATAAGGCCGAAGCTGAGCTATGTTCCACGGCCGACGGGTCTCTTCCTCCGACTTACGTGAATCTTTGTGCTCCCGAACATCGATAAGGTAGTACGACCCGTTGTGCAAGTTCTTGCTGACCACAAAGGGCCCTCCCAAGGCGGGGATAGCTTGTGTGCGTCGGTTTGATCTTGGATGAGCCGGAGCACCAGATCGCCTTCCTGGAAGACTCTGGACTTAACCCGGCGGCTGTGATAGCGGCGCAGGTCTTGTTGGTAAATCGCCGAGCGAGCCGCTGCCACATCACGCTGTTCATCCAACAAGTCAAGAGCATCTTGGCGCGCCTGCTCATTATCCGCCTCAACATAAGCCACCACTCGAGGCGAGTCATGACGGATGTCGCTTGGGAGGACCGCCTCCGCTCCATAAACCATGAAAAAAGGCGTGTAACTCATAGACCTGTTAGGAGTAGTATTGATGCTCCATAACACGGAGGGTAACTCCTCCACCCAACAACCCGGCGTCCGTTGCAAAGGGACCAAAAGCCGGGCTTGATGCCTTTCAAGATTTCCTGATTGGCTCTCTCAGCTTGACCATTGGATTGAGGGTGAGCCACTGATGAAACATCAAGCCGAATATGCTCTTGTTGACAAAACTCCTCCATGGCGCCTTTAGACAGATTGGTACCATTGTCAGTTATAATGTTGTGTGGAAAACCAAAGCGAAATATCACCCTTTTCATGAACTGAACTGCCGTGGCCGCATCACACTTGCTAACTGGCTCTGCCTCAACCCACTTTGTGAACTTGTCAACCGCCACCAAGAGGTGGGTCTTCCTATCCTTGGACCTTTTAAAAGGCCGAACCATATCAAGCCCCCAGACCGCAAACGGCCAAGTGATTGGAATCATCCTCAATTCTTGAGCCGGCACATGAGCCCGTCGCGAGAACCTCTGGCAACCGTCACATTTCCTGACCAAATCCTCTGCATCAGCATGAGCCGTCAGCCAATAAAAACCATGACGAAAAGCCTTGGCTACAAGGGATTTTGAGCCGGCATGATGGCCACAATCCCCCTCGTGAATTTCACGTAAAATTTCTTGACCTTCCAGGGGACACACAACGCTGGAAAGTTCAAGTGACACTGCGATGATGCTGAAGTAAATATGCCCTAGAGGCAATAATAAAGTTATTATTTATTTCCTTATATCATGATAAATGTTTATTATTCATGCTAGAATTGTATTAACCGGAAACATAATACATGTGTGAATACATAGACAAACAGAGTGTCACTAGTATGCCTCTACTTGACTAGCTCGTTAATCAAAGATGGTTATGTTTCCTAGCCATAGACATAGGTTGTCATTTGATTAATGAGATCACCTCATTAGGAGAATGACGTGATTGACTTGACCCATTCCGTTAGCTTAGCACTCGATCGTTTAGTATGTTCCTATTGCTTTCTTCATGACTTATACATGTTCCTATGACTATGAGATTATGCAACTCCCGTTTACCGGAGGAACACTTTGTGTGCTACCAAACGTCACAACGTAAATGGGTGATTATAAAGGTGCTCTACAGGTGTCTCCAAAGGTACTTGTTGGGTTGGCGTATTTCGAGATTAGGATTTGTCACTCCGATTGTCGGAGAGGTATCTCTGGGCCCACTCGGTAATGCACATCACTATAAGCCTTGCAAGCATTGTGACTAATGAGTTAGTTGCGGGATGATGTGTTACGGAACGAGTAAAGAGACTTGCCGGTAACGAGATTGAACTAGGTATCGAGATACCGACGATCAAATCTCGGGCAAGTAACATACCGGTGACAAAGGGAACAACGTATGTTGTTATGCGGTCTGACCGATAAAGATCTTCGTAGAATATGTGGGAGCCAATATGGGCATCCAGGTCCCGCTATTGGTTATTGACCGGAGACGTGTCTCGGTCATGTCTACATAGTTCTCGAACCCGTAGGGTCCGCATGCATAACGTTACGATGACAGTTTTATTGAGTTTTGATGTACCGAAGGAGTTCGGAGTCCCGGATGAGATCGGGGACATGACGAGGAGTCTCGAAATGGCCGAGACGTAAAGATCGATATATTGGACGACTATATTCGGACTTCGGAAAGGTTCCGAGTGATTCGGGTATTTCTCGGAGTACCGGAGAGTTACGGGAATACGTATTGGGCCTTATTGGGCCATAAGGGAAAGAAGGAAAAGGGCCTCAAGGGTGGCCGCACCCCTCCCCTTGGTCTGGTCCGAATTGGCTAGGGAAGGGGGGCGCCCCCTTCCTTCCTTCCCTTTTTCCCTTCCTCTTTTCCTATTCCATATGGGAGGTGGAATCCTACTAGGACTAGAGAGTCCTAGTAGGACTCCACACTTGGTGCGCCCCCTCCTAGGGCCGGCCTCCTCCTCCCTTGCTCCTTTATATACGGGGGCAAGGGGGCACCCCAGAAACACAACAATTGATCCTTGAGATCTCTTAGCCGTGTGCGGTGCCCCCCTCCACCATATTACACCTCGATAATACCGTTGCGGAGCTTAGGCGAAGCCCTGTGTCGGTGGAACATCATCATCGTAACCACGCCGTCGTGCTGACGAAACTCTCCCTCAACACTCGGCTGGATCGGAGTTCGAGGGACGTCATCGAGCTGAACGTGTGTAGAACTCGGAGGTGCCGTACGTTCGGTACTTGATCGGTCGGATCGTGAAGACGTACGACTACATCAACCGCGTTGTGATAACGCTTCCGCTGTCGGTCTACGAGGGTACGTGGACAACACTCTCCCCTCTCGTTGCTATGCATCACCATGATCTTGCGTGTGCGTAGGAAATTTTTTGAAATTACTACGTTCCCCAACAGTGGCATCAGAGCCTGGTTTTATGCGTTGATGCTATGCACGAGTAGAACACAAGTGAGTTGTGGGCGATATATGTCATACTGCTTACCAGCATGTGATACTTTGGTTCAGCGGTATTGTGAGATGAAACGGCCCGGACCGACATTACGCGTACGCTTACGCGAGACTGGTTTCACCGTTCGGAGCACTCGTTGCTTAAAGGTGACTGGCGGGTGTCTGTCTCTCTCACTTTAGTTGAACCGAGTGTGGCTACGCCCGGTCCTTGCGAAGGTTAAAACAACACCAACTTGACAAACTATCATTGTGGTTTTGATGCGTAGGTAAGAACGGTTCTTGCTAAGCCCGTAGCAGCCACGTAAAACATGCAACAACAAAGTAGAGGACGTCTAACTTGTTTTTGCAGGGCATGTTGTGATGTGATATGGTCAAGACATGATGTGATATAATGTGTTGTATGAGATGATCATGTTTTGTAACCGAGTTATCGGCAACTGGCAGGAGCCATATGGTTGTCGCTTTATTGTATGAGATGCAATCGCCATGTAATAGTTTTACTTTATCACTAAGCGGTAGCGATAGTCGTAAAAGCAATAAGTTGGCGAGACGACAACGATGCTACGATGGAGATCAAGGTGTCGCGCCGGTGACGATGGTGATCATGACGGTGCTTCGGAGATGGAGATCACAAGCACGGTGCTTCGGAGATGGAGATCACAAGCACAAGATGATGATGGCCATATCATATCACTTATATTGATTGCATGTGATGTTAATCCTTTATGCATCTTATCTTGCTTTGTTTGACGGTAGCATTATAAGATGATCCTTCACTAAATTATCAAAGTATAAGTGTTCTCCCTGAGTATGCACCGTTGCGAAAGTTCTTCGTGCTGAGACACCACGTGATGATCGGGTGTGATAGGCTCTACGTTCAAATACAACGGGTGCCAAACAGTTGCACACGCGGAATACTCAGGTTAAACTTGACGAGCCTAGCATATAACAGATATGGCCTCGGAACACAACGACCGAAAGGTCGAGCGTGAATCATATAGTAGATATGATCAACATAGTGATGTTCACCGTTGAAACTACTCCATCTCACGTGATGATTGGACATGGTTTAGTTGATATGGATCACGTGATCACTTAGAGGATTAGAGGGATGTCTATCTAAGTGGGAGTTCTTAAGTAATATGATTAATTGAACTTAAATTTATCATGAACTTAGTCCTGATAGTATTTTGCAAATTATGTTGTAGATCAATAGCTCGCGTTGTTGCTTCCCTGTTTTATTTTGATATGTTCCTAGAGAAAATTATGTTGAAAGATGTTAGTAGCAAAGATGCGGATTGGATCCGTGATCTGAGGATTATCCTCGTTGCTGCACAGAAAAATTATGTCCTTGATGCACCGCTAGGTGACAGACCTATTGCAGGAGCAGATGCAGACATTATGAACGTTTGGCTAGCTCGATATGATGACTACTTGATAGTTTAGTGCACCATGCTTAACGGCTTAGAATCGGGACTTCGAAGACGTCTGAACGTCATGGACCATATGAGATGTTCCAGGAGTTGAAGTTAATATTTCAAGCAAATACCCGAGTTGTGAGATATGAAGTCTCCAACAAGTTCTATAGCTAAAAGATGGAGGAGAATCGCTCAACTAGTGAGCATGTGCTCAGATTGTCTGGGTACTACAATCGCTTGAATCAAGTGGGAATTTATCTTCCAGATAAAATAGTGATTGACAGAATTCTCTAGTCACCATCACCAAGTTAGTAGAACTTCGTGATGAACTATAGTATGCAAGGGATGACGAAAGTAATTCCTGAGCTCTTCGTGATGCTGAAATCGACGAAGGTAGAAATCAAGAAAAACATCAAGTGTTGATGGTTGACGAGACCACTAGTTTCAAGAAAAGGGCAAAGGGAAGAAGGGGAACTTCAAAAAGAACGGCAAGCAAGTTGCTGCTCAAGTGAAGAAGCCTAAGTCTGGTCCTAAGCCTGAGACTAAGTGCTTCTACTGCAAAAGGACTGGTCACTGGAAGCGGAACTACCCCAACTATTTGGTGGATAAGAAGGATGGGAAAGTGAACAAAGGTATATTTGATATACAGATTATTGATGTGTACTTTACTAGTGTTTATAGCAACCCCTCGGTAATTGATACTGGTTCAGTTACTAAGAGTAGTAACTCGAAACGGGAGTTGCAGAATAAACAGAGACTAGTAAAAGTGAACAAAGGTATATTTGATATACATATTATTGATGTGTACTTTACTAGTGTTTATAGCAACCCCTCGGTAATTGATACTGGTTCAGTTGCTAAAGAGTAGTAACTCGAAAACGGGAGTTGCAGAATAAACAGAGACTAGTAAAAGGCGAGGTGACGATGTGTGTTGGAAGTAGTTCCAAGATTGATATGATCATCATCGCACACTCCTTGTACTTTCGGGATTAGTGTTGAAACTAAATAAGTGTTATTTGGTGTTTGCGTTGAGCACGAATATGATTTGATCATGTTTATTGCAATACGGTTATTCATTTAAATTAGAGAACAATTGTTGTTCTGTTTACATGAATAAAACCTTCTATGGTCATACACACCAACGAAAATGGTTTGTTGGATCTCGATCGTAGTGATACACATATTCATAATATTGAAGCCAAAAGATGCAAAGTTAATAATGATAGAGCAACTTATTTGTGGCACTGCCGTTTAGGTCATATTGGTGTAAAGCGCATGAAGAAACTCCATACTGATGGGATTTTGGAATCACTTGATTATGAATCACTTGATACTTGCGAACCGTGCCTCATGGGCAAGATGACTAAAACGCCGTTCTCCGGAACTATGGAGAGAGCAACAGATTTGTTGGAAATCATACATACAGATGTATGTGGTCTGATGAATATTGAGGCTCGTAGCAGGTATCATTATTTTCTGACCTTCACAGATGATTTGAGCAGATATGGGTATATCTACTTACTGAAACAAGAGTCTGAAACATTTGAAAAGTTCATATAATTTCAGAGTGAAGCAGAAAATCATCGTAACAAGAAAATAAAGTTTCTACGATCTGATCATGGAGAAGAGTATTTAAGTTACGAGTTTCGCCTTCAGTTAAAACAATGTGGAATAGTTTCACAAATTCATGCCACCTGGAACACCACAGCATAATGGTGTGTCCGAACGTCATAACCGTACTTTATTGGATATACTGCAATCTATGATGTCTCTTACCAATTTACCACTAATCGTTTTGGGGGTTATGCATTAGAGATAGCTGCATTCACGTTAAATAGGGCACCATCAAAATCCGTTGAGACGACGCCTTATGAACTGTGGTTTGGCAAGAAACCAAAGTTGTCGTTTCTTAAAATTTTGGGGTTGCGATGCTTATGTGAAAAAGTTTCATCCTGATAAGCTCAAACCCAAATCGGAGAAATGTGTCTTCATAGGATACCCAAAGGAGACAGTTGGGTACACCTTCTATCACAGATCCGAAGGCAAGACATTCGTTGCTAAGTATGGATCCTTTCTAGAGAAGGAGTTTCTCTCGAAAGATGTGAGTGGGAGGAAAGTAGAACTTGATGAGGTAACTGTACCTGCTCCCTCATTGGATCACAGAAATCTGTTCCTGTGACTTCTACACCGATTAGTGAGGAACTTAATGATGATAATCATGTAACTTCAGATCAAGTTACTACCAAACCTCGTAGGTAAACCAGAGTAAGATCCGCACCGGAGTGGTGCGGTAATCCTGTTCTGGAGGTTATGTTGCTAGACCATGACGAACCTACGAATTATGAAGAAGCGATGGTGAGCCCAGATTCCGCAAAATGGCTTGAGGCCATAAAATCTGAGATGAGATCCATGTATGAGAACAAAGTGTGGACTTTGGTTGACTTGCCCGATGATCGGCAAGCCATAGAAAATAAATGGATCTTCAAGAGGAAGACAGACGCTGATAGTAGTGTTACTATCTACAAAGCTAGACTTGTCGGAAAAAGGTTTTTGACAAAGTTCAAGGTGTTGACTACGATGAGATTTTCTCACTCGCAGCGATGCTTAAAGTCTGTCTGAACCATGTTAGCAATTGTCGCATTTTATGAAATCTGGCAAATGGATAAACAAAACTGCATTCCTTAATGGATTTATTAAAGAAGAGTTGTATATGATGCAACCAGAAGGTTTTGTCAATCCTAAAGGTGCTAACAAAATATGCAAGCTCCGGCGATCCATCTATGGACTGGTGCAAGCATCTCGGAGTAGGAATATACGCTTTGATAAGTTGATCAAAGGATATAGTTTTATACAGACTTGCGGTGAAGCCTGTATTTACAAGAAAGTGAGTGGGAGCACTACAACATTTCTGATAAGTATATGTAAGTGACATATTGTTGATCGGAAATAATGTAGAATTATTCTGCAAAGCATAAAGGAGTTTTTCAAAGAAAGACCTCGGTGAAGCTGCTTACATATTGAGCATCAAGATCTATAGAGATAGATCAAGACGCTTGATAAGTTTTTTCAATAAGTACATACCTTAACAAGATTTTGAAGTGGTTCAAAATGGAACAGTCAAAGAAAGAGTTTCTTGACTGTGTTACAAGGTGTGAAATTGAGTAAGACTCAAAACCCGACCACGGCAGAAGATAAAAAAATGAAAGTCATTCCCTATGCCTCGGCCATAGGTTCTATAAAGTATGCCATGCTGTGTACCAGATCTATTGTATACCCTACACTGATTTTGGCAAGGGAGTACAATAGTGATCTAGGAGTAGATCACTGGACAGCGGTCAAAATTATCCTTACTGGAATAAGGATATGTTTCTCGATTATGGAAGTGACAAAAGGCTCGTCGTAAAAGGTTACGTCGATGCAAGTTTTGACACTAATCTAGATGACTCTAAGTCTCGGTCTAGATACATATTGAAAGTGGGAGCAATTAGCTAGAGTAGCTCCATGCAGAGCATTGTAGACATAGAAATTTGCAAAATACTTACGGATCTGAATGTGACAGACCCGTTGACTAAAATTATCTCACAAGCAAAACATGATCACACCTTAGTACTCTTTGGGTGTTAATCACATAGCGATGTGAACTAGATTACTGACTCTAGTAAACCCTTTGGGTGATGGTCACATGACGATGTGAACCATGGGTGTTAATCACATGGTGATGTGAACTATTCATGTTAAATCACATGGCGATGTGAACTAGATTATTGACTATAGTGCAAGTGGGAGACTGAAGGAAATATGCCCTAGAGGCAATAATAAAGTTATTATTTATTTCCTTATATCATGATAAATGTTTATTATTCATGCTAGAATTGTATTACCCGGAAACATAATACATGTGTGAATAAATAGACAAACAGAGTGTCACTAGTATGCCTCTACTTGACTAGCTCGTTAATCAAAGATGGTTATGTTTCCTAGCCATAGACATAAGTTGTCATTTGATTATGAGATCACCTCATTAGGAGAATGACGTGATTGACTTGACCCATTCCGTTAGCTTAGCACTCGATCATTTAGTATGCTGCTATTGCTTTCTTCATGACTTATACATGTTCCTATGACTATGAGATTATGCAACTCCCGTTTACCGGAGGAACACTTTGTGTGCTACCAAACGTCACAACGTAAATGGGTGATTATAAAGGTGCTCTACAGGTGTCTCCAAAGGTACTTGTTGGGTTGGCGTATTTCGAGATTAGGATTTGTCACTCCGATTGTCGGAGAGGTATCTCTGGGCCCACTCGGTAATGCACATCACTATAAGCCTTGCAAGCATTGTGACTAATGAGTTAGTTGCGGGATGATGTGTTACGGAACGAGTAAAGAGACTTGCCGGTAACGAGATTGAACTAGGTATCGAGATACCGACGATCAAATCTCGGGCATGTAACATACCGGTGACAAAGGGAACAACGTATGTTGTTATGCGGTCTGACCGATAAAGATCTTCGTAGAATATGTGGGAGCCAATATGGGCATCCAGGTCCCGCTATTGGTTATTGACCGGAGACGTGTCTCGGTCATGTCTACATAGTTCTCGAACCCGTAGGGTCCGCACGCTTAACGTTACGATGACAGTTTTATTGAGTTTTGATGTACCGAAGGAGTTCGGAGTCCCGGATGAGATCGGGGACATGACGAGGAGTCTCGAAATGGCCGAGACGTAAAGATCGATATATTGGACGACTATATTCGGACTTCGGAAAGGTTCCGAGTGATTCGGGTATTTTTCGGAGTACCGGAGAGTTACGGGAATACGTATTGGGCCTTATTGGGCCATACGGGAAATAAGGAAAAGGGCCTCAAGGGTGGCCGCACCCCTCCCCTTGGTCTGGTCCGAATTGGACTAGGGAAGGGGGGCGCCCCCTTCCTTCCTTCTCTTTTTCCCTTCCTCTTTTCCTATTCCATATGAGAGGTGGAATCCTAGTAGGACTAGGGAGTCCTAGTAGGACTCCACACTTGGTGCGCCCCCTCCTAGGGCCGGCCTCCTCCTCCCTTGCTCCTTTATATACGGGGGCAAGGGGGCACCCCAGAAACACAACAATTGATCCTTGAGATCTCTTAGCCGCATGCGGTGCCCCCCTTCACCATATTACACCTCGATAATACCGTTGTGGAGCTTAAGCGAAGCCCTGTGTCGGTGGAACATCATCATCGTCACCACGCCGTCGTGCTAACGAAACTCTCCCTCAACACTCGGCTGGATCGGAGTTCGAGGGACGTCATCGAGCTGAATGTGTGTAGAACTCGGAGGTGCCGTACGTTCGGTACTTGATCGGTCGGATCGTGAAGACGTACGACTACATCAACCGCGTTGTGATAACGATTCCGCTGTCGGTCTACGAGGGTACGTGGACAACACTCTCCCCTCTCGTTGCTATGCATCACCATGATCTTGCGTGTGCGTAGGAAATTTTTTGAAATTACTACGTTCCCCAACAGATGCAGCTCACCATTGATAACTATTAGTGACTTAGACCGCTGGGTTATTTGTCTGGCCAAAGTTTCATCCTTAGGCAATTCTCCCCGGGTCATATAAGCCAAGTATGGCACTGTCCAGTCTGGGGTAATGTGGAGAGCCGCCACCAACTGTGCCTCCGGGTCAGGGACAGCGAAGTCTTCCTTTGTAGGCAACTTAACAGAAGGGTTATGCAAGATGTCCAAGAAAGTTTTAGGCGGCACCGGCTTTCGCTGAGAGCCCAGCCGGCTTAATGCATCAGCCGCCTCGTTCTTCCTGCGATCGATGTGCTCTACTTGGTAACCCTGAAAGTGTCCAGCAATAGCATCAACTTCGCGGCGATAAGCCGCCATGAGAGGGTCCTTGGAATCCCACTTGCCTGACACTTGTTGAGCCACTAAATCTGAGTCACCAAAGCACCTTACTCGGCTCAAGCTCATCTCCTTAGCCATCCGAAGACCATGGAGCAAGGCCTCGTACTCAGCCGCATTGTTAGTACAGGGAAACATCAACCATAGCACATAGCAAAACTTGTCACCTCGAGGGGAAGCCAGTACAACTCCAGCCCCTGAGCCCTCCAATTGCCTTGACCCGTCGAAGTGAATAGTCCAGTATGTATTGTCCGGTTTCTCTTCAGGCACCTGCAGCTCTGTCCAATCGTTGATGAAATCCACCAATGCTTGAGATTTGATAGCAGTGCGCGGCACGTATTTCAGACCATGAGGCCCAAGTTCTATAGCCCACTTAGCCACTCTTCCTGTGGCTTCTCTGTTTTGGATGATATCTCCCAGGGGAGCAGAGCTGACCACAGTGATAGGGTGACCCTGGAAATAATGCTTAAGCTTCCGGCTTGCCATGAACACCCCGTAAACAAGCTTTTGCCAATGTGGACACCGTTGTTTGGACTCAATGAGTACTTCGCTGACGTAGTAAACCGGCCGTTGAACCGGATACTCTTTACCCTCTTCCTTGCGCTCCACCACCACAGCCACACTGACGGCTCGTGTGTTAGCAGCTACATACAACAATAAGGGCTCCTTGTCAACAGGAGCAGCAAGAACTGGGGGCTCAGCCAGCTGTCTCTTCAAATCCTCAAAAGCAGCATCAGCAGCATCATTCCAGACAAAGTCATCTGTTTTCTTCATCAACTAGTACAGTGGCATGGCCTTTTCACCCAAACGGCTTATAAATCGGCTCAAAGCAGCGATGCGGCCCGCCAGACGCTGGACGTCGTTGATGCACGCCGGCTTAGCCAGAGAGGTGATTGCCTTGATCTTTTCCGGGTTAGCTTCAATGCCTCTGTGAGAAACCAGAAAACCCAAGAGCTTGCCTGCGGGAACACCAAAAACACACTTTGCCGGATTAAGCATCATCTTGTAAACCCGGAGATTATCAAAGGTTTCTCTAAGATCATCTACCAGGGTCTCCTTCTCCCTGGATTTAACCACGATATCATCCACATAGGCATGAACATTGCGCCCAATCTGGTTATGAAGACAATTCTGCACACAACGCTGATAAGTCGCCTGTGCACTCTTGAGCCCAAAAGGCATAGACACATAACAGAAGGCTCCAAAGGGAGTGATGAACGCTGTCTTCTCCTGGTCCTTAACTGCCATTTTAATCTGATGGTATCCAGAATAAGCATCCAAAAAACTTAAGCGCTCACAACCCACCGTAGCATCAATAATTTGATCAATACGGGGGAGAGCAAAAGGATCAGCCGGACAAGCTTTGTTTAAATCCGTGTAGTCCACACACATTCGCCAGGTGCCGTTCTTCTTGAGGACGAGCACCGGGTTAGCTAACCATTCTGGATGAAAAACTTCAACAATAAACCCAGCCGCCAAGAGCCGAGCCACCTCCTCACCAATGGCTTTCCGCCTCTCCTCATTAAACCGCCGAAGGAATTGCCTGACCGGCTTAAATTTCGGATCAATATTGAGAGTGTGCTCAGCGAGTTCTCTAGGTACACCTGGCATGTCAGAAGGTTTCCATGCAAAAATGTCCTTCTTCTCATGGATGAACTCGATGAGCGCGCCTTCCTATTTCGGATCCAGATTGGCACTGATGCTGAACTGCTGAGATGAGTCACCTGGAACAAAGTCAACAAGTTTAGTCTCATCAGCTGACTTAAATTTCATTGCCGGCTAATGCTCCGTGATCGGCTTTTTCAAAGATGTCATATCTGCCGGGTCAACATTGTCCTTGTAAAACTTCAACTCCTCTGTTGCGCAAACAGATTCAGCGTAAGCCGCGTCACCTTCCTCACACTCCAAGGCTATCTTTCGGCTGCCATGAACCGTAATGGTCCCATTGTGACCCGGCATCTTGAGCTGCAAATACACGTAACACGGCCGTGCCATGAACTTGGCGTAAGCCGGCCGCCCAAATAAAGCATGATACAGACTTCTTATCTTAACCACCTCAAAGGTTAATTTTTCCGCCCTGTAGTTGTACTCATCTCCAAAAGCCACTTCCAGCTCGATCTTACCGACTGGATATGCCGACTTACCAGGCACCACACCATGGAAAATAGTATTGGACTGGCTGAGGTTTTTATCAATCAACCCCATACGATGGAAGGTCTCATAATAGAGGATGTTGATGCTGCCGCCTCCGTCCATGAGCACTTTAGTGAATTTATATCCCCCCACCTGAGGAGCCACCACCAGGGCCAGGTGACCCGGATTATCAACCCGGGGAGGGTGATCTTCCCTACTCCACACAATAGGCTGCCCAGACCATCTTAAATAGCGCGGAACCGCCGGCTCAACAGCATTCACAGCCCTTTTATGAAGCTTCTGATCTCGCTTGCACAGACCGGTGGTAAACACATGATACTGTCCACCATTGAGCTACTTTGGATTGGGCTGGTATCCCCCCTGCTGCTGCTGATGACCCTGGGCGGACTGCTGATTAAAGCCCCCTTGAACATTCTGAGAGTTGGAATTTGAACTGCCGCCCGGGCCATGAAAGCCGCCAGCGCCTGAGCCCCTGCCCGGGCCACTGTTGCCATTGAAAGCATTGGAAATTTTAAAGGCTTTCATGATTGCGCAGTCCTTCCATAGATGAGTGGCTGGCTTTTCCCTAGAGCCATGCCTTGGAGAAGGCTCATTCAGCAACTGCTCAAGCGTCGGGCCTGACCCGCCGGCACGGGGAGGTGGCCTCCCCTTACGCCGATGGTTGTTACCCTGTGAACTAGTGTTGGCCACAAACTCCATACTGCCGTCCGCCTTACGCTTGTTACCTCCCTGGTTCACCGGGTTATGCTGGGGGCCCTTGCCGTTGCCATTTCGTTTTCCCTTCCCTGTCCTTTCATCATCCGACGCGGGATCCTTGGTACTATCAGAGTCGGCGTACTTGAGCAAAGCCGCCATCAGCGTACCCATATCATTGCAATCGCGCTTGAGCCGCCCGAGCTTCATCTTCAGGGGCAAAAAACGACAATTCTGCTCTAACATTAAGACTGCAGACCGACATCCATCTTGTCAGATGAATGTATTATCTCTTTGACCCGGCGAACCCTATGGGTTGTAGACTCACCCTCCTGTTGCTTATAGTTGGTCAAATCCACAATTGACATAGACTGCCTACAGGTATCTTTGAAGTTTTGGATGAATCGGGCTTTTAGTTCAGCCCAAGACCCGATAGAGTTCGGTGGCAGTCCCTTCAACCAAGTGCGAGCCGTCCCATCTAACATCATGGTGAAGTACTTGGCCATTGCCGCTTCGCTGACCTCCAGCAACTCCATAGCCATCTCGTAACTCTCGATCCATGCTCCGGGTTGTAAATCAGCCGTGTAATTAGGTACCTTCCTAGGCCCCTTGAAGTCCTTGCGCAGGCGTTCATTACGGAGAGCCGGCACCAGACAAGGAACACCTCCGGTCCTCGTAGGTATACCCATGTCGATGGAAGCCGTCGGATAAGCCGGTAGTGGCTGGTAAGCCGTCAGCTGAGCCGCCCGCTCCGCCTCTTGCCGTGCTCTGTCTTGGTCCACCGCGTTAAAAGCTTCATTTTGAAACGAGCCGTGGCCAGGAGGCAAGTCACGGCGTCGGACATTGCTTGAGCCGGTCGCCGAGACCATGTGCCTGCTATAACTCGGGCTCCGGCCGGACGAGGGGTTGAATGAATCCTGTCCCGGCTATAAGAATATGCCTCCTGTTGCACCAGAGCCGTCTGAAGGAGCTCTCTGACCCGGCGGGTTTCGACCGCCGTTGGAGAGTCGCCATCGATTGGGAGAGCCGCCAGTCGTGCCGCCGCGGCGACCATGTTTTCCAACGGGTTGGCATAATGACCCGGTGGTATTGGCACGTACTGAGGCGGGGTAGTGTTCACCCGGGAAGGCCCCATCACTTGGGGCTGGATTGGCGTTCAAGCTCCGGGCGCCGTGATCTCTGGCGGGTTACTGGGCCCTGCACCAGGTGTGTTGAAGAGGTTTCGAGGATCGTAAACCGGAGGGAGCCGAGATTGGGCCTTTTGATGCCTCCTTCTCATGATCTCATTGGACGCGTTCTGATCCATCGTGAGCCGAAAAGACTGCGCTTGAATCAGCTGAGTCTGGGCGTCGAGAGCCGCCCTCTCTGCAGCCATCCTGATCCCTTCCGCTGCCAGATCCTCCTTGGCCTTTGCTAGATCGAGCTTTAGCTGTGCCACCTCTGTGTCATGTTGAGCTTGATCCGCCGGGGCGACCGTAGCGGTTAACAGGACCGTCATCTTGTCTGTGAGATCCATCAGCACCTGAGCCGGTGAGGGCACAGGGCTTCCTGCCCCGACGGTTGGGTTTTGAACAGGTTGTGCGCCAGCCATGAAGATTCCAACCCGGCTCGGCGGCTCAAAGGGGTCCGGAATACTGTCGCCATCGGAACAACCCCTGAGCCTGCCATCTTGGAGTTGGTATAACGAATCGGTCTCCTCTGTGGATGACTCGCCGTCCGGGCGAGCGGCCGTCTCATCACCAGATCCGGATCCTTCGGAGAGCTCACCATGGACGCATCCCACGAAAACTCGCTTCAAGGCTGGCAAAGTCCGGGCGGGTCGTGCACGTTGAGCCGTCTCGATGAGATCGGCGCAGAGGTCCGGCTCAGGGCCCGGCTCACCAATCTTGCCAATAAAGACATGGATCCGCCGAAGGGGACCCGGTACCCGTACTCAATTGAGCCGGCGTCGGGGCCCCAGTTTGCATCGTCGATGTAAAGCTTGCCGCGACGACTCTTGGTCATCCGGCCCACAGCGTATCCCTTGAGCCCTTCGAAGCTGCCCTTCAAGAACTCAAATCCACCGTGCGCCAGCCCCACGGTGGGCGCCAACTGTCGTGGAATTGTCACGGCAGATGTCCTCGTGCAAGGACTTAGTCGTGGAGCCATCGCAGCTAGGAAGCTTAAAGGGGTTAAACGGGACAAGGAACACGAGGGTTATACTGGTTCAGCCCCTTGCGGTGAAGGTAAAAGCCTACGTCCAGTTGAGGTGGTATTGATTAGGGCTTCGATGACCAGGGAGCTTAATCGCTATGCCCGGCTCTCGATCTGTTGTTTTTTTCGTCCTTAACCGCCGCCGGGTCGTCCCTTTATATAGAGAGGTTGACGCCCCGCGGCTCTCAGAGTCCCGGCCGGCTTATAACAGTATCCGGATCGGACGCTTACCTACTCTTGCCTTACATTACAAGTCTTGCCATAATGGCGGTTTATCACTACGGGCCTTAAGCCGCCTCCGGGTCTTAAGCCCACTATTGATCCGCCATCCTCTAGCCTGGTATTGGGCTTCACGTGATGGTCATTATAACGTAACCCGGCCCCTCCTGGGCGGGTGACTCTAATGGTTATATCCTCAACACAACTAGTAAAATATAACTCCAATGTAGTCATCCTAGTTGTCAATCAAGCTAGCTAGATTCTAGGGCGGGCAACTGAAGTATTTGATCTAGAAGTTACAACTATCATGTGGTTCGAGATTAGATGGAAGGAGAAAAATAAAGACTTGTATAAATAAGAAGGGCAAATAGGAGGAGGCGCTCGATGCGCATGTCCACAAGAAATAAATCTAGTAGGTCCCCTCAAACCTAGTGTTCTAGCTGGACTACACTTTTGTTGAAATTAAGTAGTGAGTACAAGCTATAGTACAACAGTACATAACTGTGGTAGGCTCACTAGGAGATATATAAACACGCATAACTTATCAGCAATTCAGGACAATCTATTAACATCCTCGTCCCATTGCTCATCGTTAATTGGTTGAAGTTGCTGTTCTGAAATGAGATTTGTAATTTTGTCTGACTTGTTTAGGGCCTTGAGAGTTAAATCCTTATTGAATGGCTTCTATGGTTTGTTGATGGGATTTCGTAGTGGTTTGCGGCTCATGTGGAATTCTCGGTAAAGATGGTGCCTGATTCCTGTGCCTGTCAGTTCATGGAAAATTGAATTAGACATTCTTAAACTGCTCCATGGTGACAAAAGGTTGCCAGTTCCCTCTTTGTTTCCCATTTCTTTTTGCCAACTCATTTGTGAGAGGGCTGCACGCGCTTTTCGGTACCTGCTCGTCCTACTGGTTCTGCCTGGTACTGTAAGCACTACATACACCTTTTGTGATGAATACTAACATCAAAGTTTGAGATTGTCTCCTGGATTCCAGGGCTAGTCTCCTTCGCATGGGTTGTCTCGGAGCAGGAGGGAGTGGAGACGACAACATGTGGAGTTGAGAGAAATACTGCTTGAGCTGGATTTGGACCGGAACTAACTGGACGCAAAACAAACTGTCGAAGTAAAAAGAAACCTAGACGGGATATAGTGTGTGGATCATGGCAAACTGTCTGATTATCTGCATAGAGTGCAAATAAGATAATGATGATTGAGTTCCTTCTGTGTGATCACTGTGTTTCAGAATACGTTGCCTAGGGCAGCTTTGCTGACTTCTAGAGAAGCTTATGCATCAGATTTTCCTTGCTGCATTGCCGGGCAACGTTCACACGAAGAATTGCCACAGATGGAATAAACGAGTAGTCTGACTTGAAGCCTCTCAATTCCCAGACTGAAGAAACTACCTAGAAGGTAAACTGCTGATGCAGATAATCATATATGTGATGGTAGGTACATTGAGCGGAGAGAAATGCCAGTGAGCAGCTGTCTACGTGCATGGTTCTCAAGGCTGGGTTACTTATGCACTTCCATACATATGATTGTCCCCATGACATCCAAGCCGAACTAATGGACATGCCAACAAATTAGCAAAAGGCAACACAGTCATGTCATCCTGGTTGTCAATCAAGCTAGGCTTGTGTTCTGAGATTAGAGGGACGAACAGGATGGAGGGCTTGTACAAATAAGAAGGGCAAGTAGAGTTGTAGAAGTGGAAGGGTCGGAACTCACGAGTAGTTTTTATAAGGAGGGATGGGGTGGATGATGTACTGGTGGTGTGAGGTTTGCCCTCGGGCAGACTCGCTGTAACTAACTGTCCTTCTCTCTTAATGAAACGATGCGCAACTCCCTTGCGTGTTTCGAAAATAAATAAAGAGTAGTTAATTTGTACTTCAAGCATAGGAACACAGAACTGAGTAATATTGAAGTGTAGTGAAGCAAGGGAGTAAAGGCAACCGTGGTAGGAACATGGAGAAAAATGCACGAAACGATGCTCCATTGAAGCAAAAAAAGTCTAACAATCAGTCGGATGGATGGATGTCAGAGCAATCAGTTTGATATCATGCATAAATATAAAGAGAGAAAAACTTGTATGCTATAGTGTCGTTGAAGTAAGACTATTTAGTGCACTTCAAGAATGCTCAGTTGAAATTAAATTGGATTTAGGCTTGTCGTTTGTATATGTAATTGACTTCCATTGTGTTTGTAATGCACAGTGCTTCCAATTTTAGGCTGAAATTTTAACTTGGATTTGAAATGTTGCTAATTATGTGTGGTGTGATGTCGAAAAGTCTTAATTATCATGTCATGGAAAGTTTAGTTGGTTAGTTGGGTAACATGGATGGTTCACGTCATGGAAAGTATAATTTTCGTGGTTCGAATGGTTGATTGGGTAACATGGATGGGGCAAGCTCTCTGGACAATATCTTCGTCTGGCTGGCTGGACCAGAAACAAAGGGCACTGGTGTGGCTTGGCTGAGAGCAACCAGTTCCAACATACCAGCAGGATAAGCACACATCCAATCATTTTGTCCACCAAACTCGAACAAAAGAAAGTACTTGGTGTGGCTTTCTCCTAAAAAAATGGCCAAGTGCTTCAAGAAGCCGTTGTACTGAAATGCATATTATGGAAGGAATCCATATATGTGTGAAGTGAAACTGTGGACTATAGAGTTCTAATGATGAATTTACCCCAGAGAGCTAGCGAGTATCCACTATAGATTGTGGTGCACATATACTATTTTACCACAATAGGAAGCTTTTGCTTTTTCTTTTTTTTAAGTGTAATGTTCAATCATTTGTCCATCATGAATAGTAACTGTGAACATTACCCTGAACACGACCAGTACCCCCGGACATATATGTGTGAAGTGAAACTGTGGACTATAGAGTTCTAATGATGAATTTACCCCAGAGAGCTAGCGAGTATCCACTATAGATTGTGGTGCACATATACTATTTTACCACAATAGGAAGCTTTTGCTTTTTCTTTTTTTTAAGTGTAATGTTCAATCATTTGTCCATCATGAATAGTAACTGTGAACATTACCCTGAACACGACCAGTACCCCCGGACATAAACAGTGCCTGCTATGGACAGTACTCTGTGAGCAGTGTTCCCAGAAACAATAATTTCTCTCCGCCGGCATACCATTTGTCTCCACCGGCATACCTATGCACATCCGTCTCAAATCATTTCCCGATCACTTCCGGGGATGCTGCTACTGAGGCACAAATGTCGGTGTTAAAACCGGCGGATCTCGGGTAGGGGGTCCCGAACTATCACTAGTAGAAAAGGGGGCTTTTGTCCCGGTTGGTAAGGGCCTTTAGTCCCGGTTTTTGAACCGGGACTAAAGGGTCGTTACTAATGCCTCCCCCCTTTAGTCCCGGTTCTTACACGAACCGGGACTAAAGGTCGCGACCACGTGGAGCTCCACCTTTAGTCTCGGTTGGTGTTACCAACCGGGACTAAAGGAAATTTTATCATTTTTTCGAAAAAAAAATTGCGAATTTTTTTGATTTTCTTTTTATTTTCAAATTTCTGAATTATTTTAACCTCTAATCTCTAATCACCACCCCTCATCACTGCTCAATTTATCCTCTAATCTCTAATCACCCCTCATCATTCCAAATCATCTAACTTCCCGGACGGTCACCCATCCTCTCACTACTCCAGCCTGAGCACGCTTAACTTCCGGGTTCTATTCTCCCTCGTTTCCAAGTCTGCACTTGCTGTTTTCCTGACAATAGTAAGATGTCAATCCTATTAACCCTCAGGAATTTAGCTTGAGCATGAAGTGACACATTTCACTATTTGAGTTTGAAACTATTGTTTTAAAAAACAATAATTATTTAGTAACACTAATATTTCTGGAATAATTAGTTTGACCATTGTTTGACCACTCTTTGACCACAATTTGACCACTGTTTGACCAGATTTGACCAAAATTCAAAAAAACTAAAATAATTATTTAGTAACACTAATATTCTAGAATAATTAGTTTGACCATTGTTTGACCACAGTTTGAATTTTTTTGCCTCTCCAGATCTTAAAAGCCCCGTAACTTTTTTTCTGTTAGGTTTTTGAGGATTTTGAAAATGTTTAACGGGGTTCCCCCAGTTAAAATCGGATGTAACTTTCCGAGTAGATGATTTTGCATATAAAAAACTTTTTAATCCGAGTTCGTATGCAAAAGTTATGCCCATTTTACAAATCCAGAGAGATTTTGCAAATAAAGTCGAAATTCATATTTGTAAATTTTCCCAACAACTAGACCACATATCACATGGGAAACTTATTTTATTTTATTTTTTTGACATTTCCATCATTTTCTTTTGTTTTTTCTAAAACTGAAAAGGCGGTCCATGGGGGGGGATAGAGTTTGGAAATGGGCCCTTTGGTACCGGTTCGTGCCATGATCCAGTACTAATGCCTCAAAGCCCATTAGTACCGGTTGGTGGCACCAACCGGGACTAAAGGTCTAACCTTTAGTCCCGGTTGGTGCCACCAACTGGTACTAATGGGCATCGCACCCTTTAGTCCCGGTTCGTGGCACCAACCGGGACTAAAGGGCCCAGGTGAACCGGGACTAATGCCTTAGCCGCACGAACCGGGACCAATGCTCACATTAGTCCCGGTCCGTGACTGAACCGGGACTAATGTGAATATTGCCCTGTGACAAAAGCCCTGTTTTGTACTAGTGTATGCGTCTAAGGTCGATGGTAACAGGAGACGGGGGACACAATGTTTACCCAGGTTCGGGCCCTCTCGATGGAGGTAATACCCTACTTCCTGCTTGATTGATCTTGATGAATATGAGGATTACAAGAGTTGATCTACCACGAGATCGTAATGGCTAAACCCTAGATGTCTAGCCTATATAATCACTACAAGAAATATGTCAACTTGTGACCTTGACTATTGGTCACTGAAAGGTCACTGTTTTTCATTTGCGACCTTTTTGTGACCAAAAACAGAAGGTCAAAAGCTGGCAGTCGTAAACTGAAATTAACGACCTTCTCTGTGAGAAGGTCGTAGACGTTTACGACCAAAATATGCCTACTGTTTTGTTTTGGTCACTAGCAGCCTTCCCAGGCCACGTAGGCATCCGATGTGGCAATCTGATGTGGCACAAGAATCAGCCCGGTACAATTCGATTTTCTACATGGGCCTAGCCCCCCAACAATTCGGCCTTTTTAATGTATTTTTTCCTGTGCTTTTATTAGCTACATGGATCTGACGCAGTAATTCGGCCCATGTATTATTTTTTAGGCAAGCCCTTTTCATATATGTATTTTATGTTAATTTCGGTTAGCTACATGGGCCTGGCCTACAATTTGGCCTTTTTATTTTCTAGCGCACAACATTTTGCAGTCCATTTGTTTTTTATTTCCAGCTTTTTTTCCCAGCTCCAGTTTCTAGATGGGTCCCAAATGTCAGATTTTTCACTGCTTATTAATAAGAAATATATATATATATATATATCAAACAGACAGAAGAGAGAAAGCATATGAAAATCTTCAAATAACAGCTAAAATAAGTTTATTACAATATGCTATACAGAACAGAACACGTGAAACTACATACACTCATTCACATCACAACAACCAGTTTCCATACACTCATTGACATCACATCAACCAGTTTAACTATCGAATCTTGCATACCCAGGAACTTCAAACTTCACCCAGATCCACACAATCATAAATATTGGGATCTACAAATAGACCGCTCTGCCAGTACAAAAGCTAGCTACTCTTGGATACCACGGAACATGCTCTTCAACATGGGTAGAAGTCCTCAACGGAGTTCTACCAACAACACAAGTTCCATTCACCTACAAGAACAGAATGGAATATCAAGTACTTGCATTCTTCAAGAAGATTACAACCAACATATATATGTAGAAGGACATCAGAAAAGCTGATGGAGCAAAATCAAACAACAGATAAATCAAGTAAATAGAGCATTTGGAAAAAAATATACTACCAGGCTTGAACATGAGCATAGAAAAGAAAACATGATTTCAGTCAAATTAAAACTGACAATGAAAGCTGAATAACAGTGCAGCTGATTAGCTCCTAGTATGGAGGAATATCACAAAATTAAACAAGATGGTCGTGCAAGTTTCTATACAAGTATTTGTGATTACAGTTTGTTATCGTCGTCTAAATTCTCCAACATGCACAAAATTAATTAATATATCTGAATGTGCTACTAATGAAGCAAATTCTAAAAGATACACTGACATGGCTTAATTAGCCAACCATGTCATTCTATAAACACACAACAAACTCAACGATAACGTGTATAGTTTACCATATAACATGGGAAACATACCTACTGTCCACATATTTCATAATGTAAATAGCTAAATACTGCAGGAAATAGATTGTTGAGCATTTCTGCCCTTCTTTCAAGCCAGCACCAGCATAACACTCTCACTATAACAAGATCCGCACAGACCACCATCTGCAGCAACCGCACACACAAAACAACCAGGGTTGAAGAGAGTGAGATTACCTTGTCGCCGTAGATCTTAGAAGACACCTCGTGCTCGAGGAAGTCCTTGTCGTCCACCGCCAAGCAGCAGGATGCTGGTGGAGCATCCCTCACCGAGCCTACAGGAAGTTTTGCATATAGTTAGAAAACCTGGAAATGTACAGGATGGACTACCAATATTGTAGTAAGACAGACACTACCAATATTGTTAGTTTCATGTGGTCCGAGCTAAAAGTACTGGAGAGTACCAGTCATAGGTGCACCACATTACCTTAATTTTTCATGAACAGACAAAACTGTGACTAACTAACATAACCTGTACAGCACTACACTATTACTGCTATCAAGTCATAATTTACTCCCTGGACCTAACCTGTATAGCACTATTTTGGGAATAAAAAGACTGGGTATCATAATAAAATACTATTTATTTCCTTCATTGTTCAGCACAATTATCTTACAATATAATACCAATCACTAAATACTTTCTCACAGGGTCATGCCTACATTCTGCGTTTGGGCATCACTGCTAGCATAGACTGATAGACAAGCTAGGCTGTCATCAATTCTAACTTCACATATGCATAAGAATCCCTAGAGCAAGTAAACCAGAAAAGCATAGAGCATATATCGATCCCCATTTCGCGGAGAATCTCCTCTTGCACCTAGGTGTTCACCGCCACAGCCTCCTGTGGAACAAGAAGAACACACGGATACTGTAAGAGGGATGCTTCACATGAACTAAACCATCTACCATCCAATCCAAGTCGGTCACATTTCAAAAAAATTCCAAACTAAATGAAACTATAGCGGACCGAGCTAATTCACTTCAATTGCATCTGCACAAATTACAGATACTACTAGTGCTGCTACCAAAGGAATGCAGGGGAAAGAACCAAGAAAGATGTCGAACCTGCTTGTCATTGACGGCGTCGACGATTCGGTCCTTGTACTCTGGAACTCCGCGGCAAAGACCGCGTCACGGGCGGGGTCGGCGGTCGGGGCCTCGCCGTCGACATCTGGCCGGAACCCTAAGAAGCCGCCCGCGTCGTCGCATGTGTGCGGTGGAGTGCTGGTGCACCGACTCCGACAGCACCACCTTGACCGCCTCAGACAACATCTGCGGGCATGAAAAATAGAACACCAAAGGAGCACATGACAGCGTCAGAACCTTGGCTCGAGAAGGAGAAACGCACGGGCTCAACGCGGAGCACGATGGGAGAGGAAAATATCTTGGGGTTGGGGACGCCGAAGGAGGAGACGAGCTGGGCGCGGGCGTGCCCGGCGCGCGGCTCACCGCCGGCCGCACGGAAGCAGCCAAACAGGTACCCCGTCCTCCACCTCGGCCTCACCGTGTCCCCCTCACGATCGCCGAGCCTTGGAGCCTAGGAGGAAGGCGAGGGGAGAGGTGCATGGCGAGGGGAGAGGTCGGCGGTGGTGGGTGGGGGTGGCGGCGTTGCCTCGATCGGATTTGGGAGTAAGCTGAGACGAGGGAGAGGAAGGCAAGGGCAGCGGGGTGCCTCGATCGGATCTGGGGAATGGGAGAGAATGAGGGTGTGTGGGTGGGTGGATCGGATCTTGCCGCCGTCTCGCTCGCACGGCCTGCGGCGGTCCACGAAGACAAGGAGGAGTGGCTTGAGGTGGGAGGGGAGGGGAGGTCGCGGCGGGATCGGCCGCCGTAGGTGGCGGCGGCGGTCCAATGGAGGGAGAGAGGAGAGGGGTTAGGGTTTGGGCTGCGGATCGTGGGGGTAGGAGTGGTGTGCGGGGGAGAGGGGGAGACGAGGGAGGAGTGGTGTGCGGTGGGTGAGTGGTGGCATTCGGCCACTGACAGGTGGGCCCGCAAGGAATTAGGCCCACATGTCAGTGTCCTCAACGACATGTGGTATAGGTGAGGGGAGCTGCTTTCGGGTGGGCATGGGTGGGGAGAGGATGAGGGGTGTGGGCCGTTGGATCTGGCAGTATCCGACGGTCACTAATGCTTGATCCGCGTGACATGCCCATAGACCAATCAGAACAAAATGCACGCTTTGATGACGTTATGACCATCTAAAATGGTCGTAATCAATTTTCCATTTTTCGAGTGCCCGAATGAGTTTTTTTTTGTGAAGGACCTACCATATAATTGTTGCAAAATTGGACCTAATCAATTTTATAAAATACTAGGCCATATTTAATGCACAATTGACAAAATGGTTAGGTGTCAAAAGTTTTGATCCACCTCTGGTGAAAAAGACAAATTCCCGCAGATTCAGTAAGAAGCGAGTCAAATTTGAACTGCAGCTGCCTCATAGTTTGCTCTTTATTTTTTCCAAAAATTATTTCTAGGTACATAAGTAACTATTTAATTAGAGAAACATCAAAAGTTTTCCAAAATTCAACCACTAGCTAGGAACGGTCAAGCCCGCCGTTTTGACCGCATTTTGAAACGGACATAAAAAATTCAAAAAAATATCAAAAAATTGGAAAACCTTCGCATTGTGTCATTATATGTGACCAAGTTCCAGCAAAAATTATAAACTTGTAATACGGCGATTATTTTAAAAAAGTGTTCTCAGAAACGAGCTATCAACTGTAAAGATTCATGGCTTTCAACCCAAATGATCAATCTTATGGCCACATTCATGGCATAGTTTGTTCAAATGATCTCATGTTATGCACAAGGGTGCATATTGGAATGAAAAACAATGTTGCTTAAGGGAGTTTTCATTTTCTTTCGACGAAAAATTCATTTTCCATTTTTCGAGTGCCCAAAATGAGTTTTTTTGTGAAGGACCTACCATATATTTGTTGCAAAATTGTACCAAGTCAATTTTCTAAAATACTAGGACATATTTAATGCACAATTTACCAAATGGTTGGGTGTAAAAAGTTTTGATCCACCTCTCGTGAAAAAGACAAATTTCCGCCGATTCAGCTGGAAGCGGGTCAAATTTGAACTGTAGCTACCTCGTAGTTTGCTCTTTATTTTCTCCAAAAATAATTTCTAGGTACATAAGTATCTATTTAATCAAAGAAACATCAAAAAAATTCCAAGATTCAACCACTAGCAAGGAACGGTCAAGCCCGCCGTTTTGACCGCATTTTGAAACAGGCATAAAAAATTAAAAAAAAATTAAAAAATTGGAAAACCTTCGCATTGCGTCATTATATGTGACCAAGTTTCAAGGAAAAATAATAAACTTGTAATACGGAAATTATTTTTAAAAAGTGTTCTCAGAAACGAGCTATCAAGCGTGAAGATTCATGGCTTTCAAGCCAAATGATCAATCTTATGGCCACATTCATGGCATAGTTTGTTCAAATGATCTCATATTGTGCAAAATGGTGCATCTTGGAATTCCAAACAATGTTGCCTAAGGGAGTTTTCATTTTCTTTGGACGAAAAATTCATTTTCCATTTTTGGAGTGCCTGAAATGAGGTTTTTTTGTGAAGGACCTACCATATATTTCTTGCAAAATTGGACCAAATAAATTTTATAAAATAAAAGGACATACTTAATGCATAATTGACCAAATGTTTGGGTTTCAAAAGCTTTTATCCACCTCTCGTGAAAAAGACAAATTTCTGCCGATTCAACTCGAAGCGGGTCAAATTTGAACTGTAGCTACCTCGTAGTTTGCTCTTTATGTTTTCCAAAAATCATTTCTAGGTACATAAGTATCTATTTAATCAGAGAAACATCAAAAAAATTCCAAGATTCAACCACTAGCTAGGAACGGTCAAGCCCGCCGTTTTGACCGCATTTTGAAACGGGCATAAAAAATTCAAAAAAATCAAAAAATTGGAAAACCTTCGCATTGCGTCATTATATGTGGCCAAGTTTCCAGGAAAAATAATAAACTTGTAATACGGAAATTATTTTTAAAAAGTGTTCTCAGAAACGAGCTATCAAGTGTGAAGATTCATGGCTTTCAAGCCAAATGATCAATCTTATGGCCACATTCATGGCATAGTTTGTTCAAATGATCTCATATTGTGCACAAGGGTGCATATTGGAATTCCAAACAATGTTGCCTAAGGGAGTTTTCATTTTCTTTGGACGAAAAATTCATTTTCCATTTTTTGAGTGCCTGAAATGAGATTTTTTTGTGAAGGACCTAGCATATATTTGTTGCAAAATTGGACCAAATAAATTTTATAAAATAATAGGACATATTTAATGCATAATTGACTAAATGTTTGGGTTTCAAAAGATTTTATCCACCTCTCGTGAAAAAGACAAATTTCTGCCGATTCAACTCGAAGCGGGTCAAATTTGAACTGTAGCTACCTCGTAGTTTGCTCTTTATGTTTTCCAAAAATCATTTCTAGGTACATAAATATCTATTTATTCAGAGAAACATCAAAAAAATTCTAAGATTCAACCACTAGCTAGGAACAGTCAAGCCCGTCATTTTGACCGTATTTTGAAACGGGCATAAAAAATTCAAAAAAAATCAAAAAAATGGAAAACCTTCGCATTGTGTCATTATATGTGGCCAAGTTTCCAGGAAAAATAATAAACTTGTAATACGGAAATTATTTTAAAAAAGTGTTCTCAGAAACGAGCTATCAAGTGTGAAAATTCATGGCTTTCAAGCCAAATGATCAATCTTATGGCCACATTCATGGCATAGTTTGTTAAAATGATCTCATATTGTGCACAAGGGTGCATATTGGAAATACAAACAATGTTGCCTAAGGGAGTTTTCATTTTCTTTGGACGAAAAATTCATTTTCCATTTTTCGATTGCCCGAAATGAGGTTTTTTTGTGAAGGACCTACCATATATTTGTTGAAAAATTGGACCAAATCAATTTTCTAAAATACTAGGACATATTTAATGCACAATTGACCAAATGGTTTGGTGTAAAAAGTTTTGATCCACCTCTCGTGAAAAAGACAAATTCCCGCCGATTCAGTAGGAAGCGGGTCAAATTTGAACTGTAGCTGCCTCGTAGTTTGCTCTTTATTTTTTAGATAAATCATTTCTAGGTACATAAGTATCTATTTAATCAGAGAAACACCAAAAAAAATTCAAGATTCAACCACTAGCTTGGAACGGTTATTCCCGCCATTTTGACCGCATTTTGAAACGGGCATAAAAATTCAAAAACAAATCAAAAAATTGGAAAACCTTCGCATTGTGTCATTATATGTGGCCAAGTTTCCAGGAAAAATAATAAACTTGTAATACAGAAATTATTTTTAAAATGTGTTCTCAGAAATGAGCTATCATGCGTGAAGATTCATGGCTTTCAAGCCAAATGATCAATCTTATGTCCACATTCATGGAATAGTTTGTTCAAATGATCTCATATTGTGCACAAGGGTGCATCTTGGAATTCCAAACAATGTTGCCTAAGGGAGTTTTCATTTTCTTTGCACGGAAAATTCATTTTCCATTTTCCGAGTGCCTGAAATGAGTTTTTTTTGTGAAGGACCTACCATATATTTGTTGCAAAATTGGACCAAATCAATTTTCTAAAATACTAGGACATATTTAATGCACAATTGTAAAAAATGGTTGGGTTTCAAAAATTTTGGTCCACCTCTGGTGAAAAAGACAAATTCCCGCCGATTCAGTAGGAAGCGGGTCAAATTTGAACTGCAGCTGCCTCATAGTTTGCTATTTATTTTTTTCCAAAAATAATTTCTAGTTAAATAAGTACCTATTTAATCAAAAATACATGGTTTGGTGGCGATACGTTGAGGTTTGGACGGTGGCCGAGGGCCGCAACTCTAGAGCGCGTAAACTCGCATGCCCGCCGCGAGGTCACTGCGTGGCCGTGCCGTTGCCATGTGTTCTGGGCGGCCTAGGCATGTCTAGTGGGTTGGGAACTCCCCAGGTAGGTGCTAGGAAGAAAATCACAACATAAGATTCTCACGAGGAGACCGATCAATGCTCAAACATGAATAAGCAGCCAAGTGTTTGATTAGCGGTACGGGAAATGCACATGGCTAATGGGCGTGAGTTTTGGCTGAGGATGATCAGTTACTAAGAAGACCGTCTTCACAAAGTTTCAGCTCAAAAGGAGGAGCCTAGGTGGTACTTGCTTTGCAAAGTACCACACTGGACATAAATACGAATGTTGAAGCTGGGCTCAAAATAATGAATGGATTGGTGGGGGATGGTTATTTGGGCATAGGAAAGCACTGTAGAAAATGGATACTATTTGGACATGCCAAAGTGGTACTTCCTTCACAAAGTGTTTTTCTGAACAGTATAGGAAAATGAATATTTTTGAATTATTTTGAACTAGGAAAGGAAGGTTTTTACATATTTGACGAATATATGACCCAAAGAATTTATGAGATTTTTTTGGGAATTTTGGGAATGACAGAAATATAGGTTGCTTCACAACCTAGGGCAAAAACTACCACATGGACATGACACATAGGCAAAACTGATGAGGTGGCGCCTAGTCATAGCAACCCACCACAATTTACAAGGCTATGACCATCTATATTGGTCATGATCAGCTAGAAATAAGGCAGCGGACCTGTGCTATCTGCTTTATGACCATTTCGTGTAAGGAAATTACGACCTTTCTGACCAAAATGGTCGTTATAGTTTAGGGTTTGGAGCCCCCCGAACAGCTTTTGACCAATTGGTCTGAAATGGTCATAGATCTATGACCAATTCTTCCAGGGTCACTGACAGAAGGTCACTAGTTGACATATTTCTTGTAGTGAATTGTGATTGCCTCTACGGACTAAACCCTCCGGTTTATATAGACACCGGAGGGGCCTAGGGTTGTACAGAGTCGGTTTATAGCGGAAGGAATCTACATATCTGAACGCCAAGCTTGCCATCCACGCAAAAGAGAGTCCCATCCGGAGACGGGAAGAAGTCTTCTGTCTTGTATCTTCATAGCCCATCAGTCCGGCCCACGTTACATAGCCCGGACGCCCGAGGACCCCTTAATCCAGGACTCCCTCAGTAGCCCCTCAACCAGGCTTCAATGACGATGTGTCCGGCGCGCAGATTGTCTTCGGCATTGCAAGGCGGGTTCCTCCTCCGAATACTCCAAAACAGCCTTCGAACACAGAAAACGTGTCCGGCTCTGCAAAACAAGTACCACACACATGCAGAGAGTATAATATTTCACGAGTCCAATCCATTGACAACTTTTGTACCGTGACATCACGTCATTGCCCGGCCATTATTTCGAACCGTGTTTTAGCCTCCCGCTCCATGTTTCAAGATGCGGTTTTCATTGGCATGTCTTATCAAAGGAGAGATCGTGTCCCCTTATTGCGGGATTCTCATCAATACGGGCGTGGGTAATCCAACCGCGCCATCTGCACGACCCTTGGCGAATAGGCGAGTTTTAAGGCGAGTGGGGAGGCGCTTGATATTCGCTGCCTTTATAAGGAGATATGGATTCACCCCCTTTCATCCACGCCTTCCTTCTCTCTGCCCACCCATTCTCGAGCTCCAGCGCCCAAGCTCTCATCCTCTCCGCCTCAAAAAAGCACTCCAACCATGTCCGGATCTGGAGCGCAGGGCAAGTGGATGGTCTCCTCCGTCAAGGAGAAGGACATCACCAAGCTCCACGTACTTAGCCCATGAGATCGCCCACCGGCTTCCAGCAAAGGGTCAGATCATCCCCACCCTAGAGCCCCATGAGCAGGTGGTATTCATCCCCCACTTTGTCCGTGGGCTGGAATTCCCTCTCCACCCATTCGTCCGTGGACTCATGTTCTACTACGGGCTAGATTTCCACGATCTGGCCCCCAACTCCTTCCTCAACATCTCGGCATTCATTATCGTGTGCGAGGCCTTCCTCCGCATCCCCCCACTTCGGATTGAGACTAAAGATCTTCAATGTGAAGCAGAAGGTGGTGGGCGGTAACACGCAGAGTGCGGAGGCGCCATGGTGAGCAAGATGCCCAACGTCTCATGGTCCAAGGGTACATTCGTGGAGACCATCAAAGGGTGGCAACAGCAGTGGTTCTACATCACAGAGCCTCGCGACGCCACCTGGGCCGCGGCTCCCGAATTTAATTCCGGGGCCCTGATGCGGCTCACCTCCTGGCTAGAGAAGGGCCTGGACTGGGCTTCGTCAAACGAGATGACAGCGCTGCAGGCGCGCATCCAGAGCATGGTGGACAGGAACATCAAGCTCATCAACGTGATCCAAGTGATGCTCTTCCGCCGGATTCTTCCTTGCCAAAGCCGGACTTGCAATTTGTGGGAGTTCGATCCGGCCAAGCACCAGACCCTTCAACAGTTCTTCGGCACTACGCATGAAGACATCTGGAAGGTGCTCTTTAAAGCCAACGAGACGTGGCCGGCGACGACCGAGGACCGTGGGTACAACCTGACCCATCCCACCAGTCTGGTAAGTTTTTCGTATCTTAAGGTGTATCCTTCACCTGTACTTTCAAGGAAGATGTCCAAGCTTCCTTATTTGTTTTTCAGGGCTGGACAAAGAGGGTGTAGCGGATCAAGTGTCCGGGTCTGCTGCCCGAAAACCCAGCAATCCCACTCCTGACAAAGATGCTGGTTCCGGCGCCCTACCAGGCGCCGGAGAAGAAGGCCAAGGGGACCAGAAGTGGCCACGCCGAAACCCATTCCTCCCCCACCGAGGACGACGAGGAGGAGGAGGAAAGCAACTCTCCCCCTGAGGGGGTACGGAAGAAGAGGGCGGCCTCCACGCATCTGGAGGCACAAGCGTCCAAGAAGGGGAGAGCCTCCCTTGCGGACAACTCCGCGCTGGATACTGACAGCAGCTCGGAGTGGCTCCCTAGGGATAAGCCCCTGGCCGAATCGTAAGTACTCAGAGGCACTGACGCACTCATATATTCGACTCCTTCACTTCGTAGTTTTGACATGTTGAATCATGCACAGCAGTCCGACCCATGACAGCCCCCAGCGATCCTCATCTTCGGGGGGTTCACTGGATCCAAATGCGATGGACAGCGGGTTAATGCCGGCGGCCTCCTCTCCCAAGGCCACAAACAACGCTGAGGTGCTGTCTCGAAGGACCTTCCCGGGCCAGGGAGAGATGCAGGAGGCCGTCTAGGTGGTGCCAGAGGGTGATACCTCGTCCGCCGGACACATGGGGGAGCAAATCCCCCTGGAGACTGGCGAAGGGGGCCATATCCAATTCGGCCCCCAGCTGAATACCATTCCGGAGACCCATACGGCTCCGGAATCAGGCAAGCAGCCTCCTTCAAAAGAAGGAGGTGCGCCTATTCCACCGGTGACCTCTGTCCATCAAGAGGCACCGGATACTCTAATGGAAGCGCTGCGAAGTGCTTCTATTGTTGAGGAACACCGTACCCTCATGGGTACGGTGGTTGAGAGGGTTCAGTCTGCGAAAAGCGGACTGACCGAAGCCTGCACCAGCCTTCTAACAGGCTTTGAGGTAAGCGACACAATTGTGTAAAAAGAATGTCATAGTATAGACAGTAGCCCCTGAGACTCTGTCCGGTGTTCGGAAAGAAAAACCGGATAGAGGATCAAATAATTTTCGCAGGAGACTAACCATATGTGTCTTATGTGGATAAGCAGGCGTCGTTGCTGGCTGCGACCTCCCATTCTGCCAAAGTCTCCGAACTGAAGCAGAGTCTGGAGCGGACCGAGGAAGAGCTCGACCGTGTGAAAAAACAGCTGGAGGACAAGCAAGGTATGCAATGACCTTTTTTAGTTCCAGAAAGGATGAATGATTTGTGTTGACTATAGCGCCATGATATTTCATAGGAGCGGCGACCGAGGTGAAGACCCTCAAGAAGGCGCTGGTCGAGGCCCAAAAGAGAGCGGTGGAGGAACAAGCCGCTCGTGAAAAGCACGAGGCCAGGGTCGGTGAGGTCCAGCAGGAGCTCCAGGACGCCGTGAAGAAATACGAGTCCATGGAGCGCAATATTGCGGATCAAGAGTCTGAACTTGCCAAGGCCCGCCAAAGTGCACAAGATGCCCGGGTTGAATCTCAGGGCACCCTCCAGGAAATCCAGGAGTCCAGGAAAATCGCGGCGGGTAAGACCTTTATTATGCAGAGCAAATATGTGAAGATAAGGTACCTCTTACTGACCCGGATTTGGAGTTCTCCAGGAGCGTTTGCGGATCTGCCGTGCAGTGTTGCTGACACTGCCGAGTTCTTCCGAGCCGAAGAAGGGAGCTCAACGGAGAAGCTGTTCTGGTTGCAATATCTTGCGCCAGAGCATCCGGTGCCCTTTAGCGATCAGCTAAAACAGCTGACCGAACTGCATAGGGTGGCCAAACTGGCCATGAAGGATTTGATAATCCGTCTATGGCCTGCCGAAGCCATACCCAGCAGCTACTTCGGACTCGTGAAGCAGCTGGTCAATGCCTGCCCCCGGCTTGATGCCATCAAGCGGTCGGTCTGCATCGAAGATGCGCGGATGGCCTTCGCCCGTGTCAAGGTGCAGTGGGCGAAGATGGACGCCGTCAAGCTCGCGACCGAGGGACCGCCCACGGGCAAGGAGCACCGCACGCCCAAGCGGTATTTTGATGATGTCCTGAAGGGATCCCGCATTATAGAGGGCCAGTGTTCAAAAGACATTACCTTTGAATGAAGATATTCATGTTATCCCTCCTGTATTATGGAACAATGCCGTTATGTAATATAATGCTTGTTATTTTTTAAAATTTTACCTCCTATGCGGCCGTTTTGTTAAATCTGAGAGTTGGCCAGTCGTCGGCTTCAGGCCCCACGTAGGTAGTATGGGGGTGTTAGGGATGGAATCTAAACACTCTTGATTCAAAAGTTTGGTCCTTGAAGGAGGTGTTTAGCGCAACGAACCAGGCAATCAGACTATGTGGCTTTATCACTCTCACTTAGCCATATGAGTTTGACAATAACAAATGTAGGCGCAACCCCTAGTTGGTATTTTGTTAATCCGGACTAGGATGCTGTAGACACCTGATCGGGGAAGCCGATCCGTCGCATAATGCGGAAAAAATCGCAAAAGATTTTTAACCTCTGAATAGCTGACCAGCTCTCGCCGCATCAAGACAGTCAGTTTTCGGCTTTCTCTACTGAGTTGTTTGCTCAGATAAACTAGAAACACAATCGCAGTAGTTCTCCCTTTACTACCCTAGGCGATAGGACGGAATGTAAGGTAGCAAGCACATGAGCCGGGCAACCCAACTATTGACCAAAGACATGATTCAGAGCCGATGCATATAATGCTAAAATTCGGGGTGCCGAACTGTACTGTAAAAGTGTTCGGACTTTGTTGCCATAGTATGGAGCACAATGAAGCCCGTGGCCAATTTAAAGCGTACCAAAGTGTACGGGTGCAATCGATATGAATAACGAAATAAAACGAAGTAGTAAGCCAGTGCCACATAAATTGGGCCGCAAACTATTTCCATTATAATTTGATTAATACGTCAAAGCGTATATGTACAAATAGTGCGATAAGCAACATGGCTATTTAACATGCCAAGACCAAGGGGGAGCTGCGTGCGGTGATAACCCACAAGTATAGGGGATCAATTGTAGCCTCTTTCGATAAGTAAGAGTGTCGAACCCAACGAGGAGCTAAAGGTAGAACAAATATTCCCTCAAGTTCTATCGACCACTGATACAACTCTATGCACGCTTAATGTTCGCTTTACCTAGAACAAGTAATAAAGAGCATGTAAATAAAAAGTAGGGGATGTTTAGATAAAGACACAACTAAATCAGTTTTAGTAGAGAGCTTTTTGTTACGAGAAAGTTATTTGTCCCTAGGCAATCGATAACTAGACCGGTAATCGTTATTGCAATTTTATATGAGGGAGAGGCATAAGCTAACATACTTTCTCTACTTGGATCATATGCACTTATGATTGGAACTCTAGCAAGCGTCTGCAACTACTAAAGATCATTAAGGTAAAATCCAACCATAGCATTAAAGTATCAAGTCCTCTTTATTCCCATACGCAAACAACCTACTAACTCGGGTATGTGCTTCTGTCACTCACGCCACCCACCATAAGCAAATCATGAACATATTGCAAACCCTGCAGTGGGGATCCCTCACGCTTGCGACACGGAGAGCACCATAGGACAACACCAATAATAAAACATGCAACTCAAACCAATCACGGTCATCAATTAACCCATAGGACAAAACGGATCTACTCAAACATCATAGGATAGCCATACATCATTGGGAAATAATATATAGCGTTGAGCACCATGTTTAAGTAGAGATTACAGCGGGTAAAAGAGGGGTTACACCGCTGCATAGAGGGGGAAGAGTTGGTGATGATGGCGGTGAAGTTGTTGGTGAAGATTGCGGTGATGATGATGGCCCCCGGTGGCACTCCGGCGCCACCGGAAGCGAGGGGGAGAGAGCCCCCCTCCTTCTTCTTCCTTGACCTCCTCCCTAGATGGGAGAAGGGTTTCCCCTCTGGTCCTTGGTCTCCATGGCATGGGAGGGGCGAGAGCCCCTCCGAGATTGGATCTGTCTCTCTGTCTCTCTCTGTTTCTGCGTTCTGGATTCTGCCCTTTCACCGTTTCTTATATATCCGGAGATCCGTAACTCCGATTGGATTGAAACCTTCGCCCAGATGTTTCTCCGAAAATTAGCTTTCTTGCGGCTAAAGAGGTGCAGCAACCGCCTTACGGGGGGGGCCACGAGGGTCAGGGGGGCGCCCCCTGCCTCGTGGCCCCATCGGGCACCTTGTCGCGTTGATTCTTCTTCCCATATTTCACAAATATTCCAAAAATATTCTCCGTCCATTTTTATTCTGTTTGGACTCCGTTTGGTATAGGGTTTTTGCGAAACATAAAACATGCAACAAACGGGAACTGACACTGGGCATTGGATTAATATGTTAGTCCCAAAAATAGTATAAAAAGTTTCCAAAAGTATATAAAAGTTGTATAATATTGGCATGGAACAATCAAAAATTATAGATACGACGGAGACGTATCAGCACCCCCAAGCTTAATTCCTGCTCGTCCTCGAGTAGGTAAATGATAAAAAAGATAATTTTTGATGTGGAATGCTACCTAGCATAATCTTGATCACATAATCTAATCATGGCATGAATATTAAGACACAAGTGATTCAAAGCAATAGTCTATCATTTGACATTAAGACAATAATACTTCAAGCATACTAACCAAGGAATTATTTCTTATCAAAATAACATAGCCAAAGAAAGCCCATCCCTACAAAATCATATAGTCTGGCTATGCTCCATCTTCACCACACAAAGCATTCAAATCATGCACAACCCCGATGACAACACGAGCAATTGGTTCATACTTTTTAACGCGCTTCAGCCTTTTCAACCCTCACGCAATACATGAGCGCAAGCCATGGACATAGCACTATGGGTGGAATAGAATATGATGATGGAGGTTTGTGTGAGAAGACAAAAAAGAAGAAAGTCTCACATCGACATGGCTAATCAACGGGCTATGGAGATGCCCATCAATTGATGTCAATGTGAGGAGTAGGGATTGCCATGCAACGGATGCACTAGAGCTATATGTGTATGAAAGCTCAAACTGAAACTAAGTGGGTGTGCATCCAACTTGCTTGCTCATGAAGACCTAGGGCATTTGAGGAAGCCCATCATTGGAATATACAAGCCAAGTTCTATAATGAAAATTCCGACTTGTATATGAAAGTGATAACTCAAGAGACTCTCTATATGAAGAACATGGTGCTACTCTGAAGCACAAGTGTGGTAAAAGGATATTAACATTGCCCCTTCTCTCTTTTTCTCTCATTTTTTTTCTTTTTTTTTGCTGGGCTTCTTTGGCCTATTTTTTTTGGGGCTTCTTTGGCCTCTTTTATTTATTTTTAAAGTCCGGAGTCTCATCCCGACTTGTGGGGGAATCATAGTCTCCATCATCCTTTCCTCACTGGGGCAATGCTCTAATAATGATGATCATCACACTTTTATTTACTTATAACTCAATATTACAACTCGATACTAGAACAAAGATATGACTCTATAGGAATGCCTCTGGTGGTGTACCGGGATGTGCAATGATCTAGCGTAGCATGAAACATCATGCTAGCTATCTTACGATCATGCAAAGAAATATGAAAATAAATGCTCAAGTCATGTATATGATGATGATGGAAGTTGCATGGCAATATATCTCGGAATGGATATGGAAATGCCATGATAGGTAGGTATGGTGGCTGTTTTGAGGAAGATATAAGGAGGCTTATGTGTGACAGAGCATATCATATCACGGGGTTTGGATGCACCAGCGAAGTTTGCACCAACTCTCGAGGTGAGAAAGGGAAATGCACGGTACCTAAGAGGCTAGCAATGATGGAAGGGTGAGAGTGCGTATAATCCATGGACTCACATTAGTCATAAAGAACTCACATACTTATTGCAAAAGTATATTAGCCCTCGAAGCAAAGTACTACTACGCATGCCCCTAGGGGGATAGATTGGTAGGAAAAGACCATCGCTCGTCCCCGACCGCCACTCATAAGGAAGACAATCAATAAATACCTCATGCTCCAACTTCGTTACATAACGGTTCACCATACGTGCATGCTACGGGACTTGCAAACATCAACACAAGTATTTCTCAATTTCACAATTACTCAACTAGCACGACTCTAATATCACCACCTTTATATTTCAAAACTATTGCAAGGAATCAAACATATCATATTCAGTGATCTACAAGTTTTATGTAGGATTTTATGACTAACCATGTGAATGACCAGTTCCTGTCAACTCTCTAAATAGATATAAGTGAAGCAAGAGAGATTAATTCTTTCTACAAAAGATATGCCCACACTCTAACAAATATAAGTGAAGCAAAAGAGTATTTTACAAATGGCGGTTTTCTATGTGAAGAGAAACATGCAATCCAAACTTCAAATGATATAAGTGAAGCACATGAAGCATTCTATAAAGCCATACTCAAAATATATAAGTGAAGTGCAAAGAGAATTCTATAAATCAACCATGGACTATCTCATACCAGCATGGTGCCTAAAAAAGGTGAAAACTAAGTGCAAAGACGCTCCAAGATTTGCACATATTGCATGAATGAAACGAATCCGAAAACATACCGATATTCGTTGAAGAAAGATGGGATGCCTTCCGAGTCATCCCCAAGCTTAGACGCTTGAGTCTCCTTGAATATTTACTTGGTGTGCCTTGGGAATCCCCAAGCTTGAGCTCTTGCCTCTCCTCCTTCTCCTCACATCGAGACCTCCTCGATCTTCGAACACTTCATCCACACAAAACTCAACAGAAAACTCGGTAAGATCCGTTAGTATAATAAAGCAAATCACTACTCTAGGTACTGTTGCAAACCAATTCATATTTTGTTTTTGCATTGTAGCTACTGTAATATAACTTTTCCATGGCTTAATCCAATAATAGAAATTGATAGTTTCATCAAACTATGCATCAAAAACAGAATCTGTCTAAAACAGAACAGTCTGTAATAATCTGAACATTCACCATACCTCTGGTACTCCAAACATTCTACCAAAATTAGGAAAAATAAAATATTTGTATATAAAGACAGTACAAAAAGTTTCAGAACCGTTTGACGTTCCAGTAAAAAATGTAAAATCGCGCACTACAACCAAAGTTTCTGTCCTGCACCGCACAAACCAACAAGCATTGTAAACATCCTGAAGGCAAAACTTGGCACATTATTTTTATAATACAATGGAATTTTACAAGGGGATAATTATTATTTTTGAAAATTTTCTGTAATCAAGATTCACAAAGTTTCTGTGAGCATGAACAAAGTTCAAGGAGCTCCCCCACTTCAACAATGCTTGTCTCTCTCACTTTCACTTTCCTTTTTGAAAAGTTTTGGGTTCCCCTCTTTAATTTTTTTTGTTTTTAAACTATATGAAAGCACTCAACAGAAATAAATTACTCTCTAAAACTTCCGGGTTGTCTCCCTGGCAGTGCTTTCTTTAAAGCCAATAAGCTAGGCATATAGTGCTCAAGTAATGGATCCACCCGGATCCCAAGGTATATCAAAGCCAATTTTAATTAACAATGATTTGTAATTTAGTAGTGAGCACAAAGTAACATATATCATATAATGACGAAGTCTAACCCTCTTCCTATGCATCGGCATGTCATAAAAGAATAATTCATGCACACATAGTAAAGGCCAATGCATAGTATAAACAGTTTCATGCAATTCTATCGTATTGGAACCATAGAGAGGTGGAGATATAGTTCCTCTCTCATAATAATTGTAAGTAGGAGCAGCAAGCACATGCATATTATATTCATCAAAATCGTCATGTGCAACGGTAAAAGGCGATCCATCAATATAATCCTTAATAAGTGCAAACTTCTTCGATATAGTGTAGTCGGGAGAATTCAAAAAGATAATAGGACTATTATGTGTGGGTGCAATAGCAACAATATCATGTTTAACATAAGGAACTATAGCAAGTTCATCTCCATAAGCATAATTCATATTGGCATCTTGGCCACACACATAGCAAGCATCATCAAAAAGGGATTTTTCAAAAGAATCAACGGGATCATAACAATTATCATAGCAATCATCCTTCGGTAAGCACGAAGGCAAATTAAACAGTGTATGAGTTGAAGAGTTACTCTCATTAGAAGGTGGGCACGGGTGATCAATCCGCTCTTCCTCCTTTTGTTCTTCGCTCTCCTCCTCATCTTTTTCATCCAATGAGCTCACAATGTCATTAATTCCTTCTTCCACAGACTCCTGCAAAATATTAGTCTCTTCTTGGACAGCGGAGACTTTCTCAATAAACGCATCAATATCGGCATTGTATTCATAATTCTCATAGCAATATTTAAGGATAGCAAAATTTTCAGGTCTATAAACTGAATATCAAAATCTTCAAACTCTTTAAACAAAGATTCAATTTCACATGCACCCTTAAAAACAACAAATTCTTCTATTCGTTCCACATCATAGTAATCATATATACCTCTAGCATAAGAAGCCAAGGTTTCATTATCATTAAATTTGCATGAAAAGGGAAGGTGTGGAGACTTCATCCTAGAGCAACAAGTATAATCATATCTCAAGCATAGTTTCCTAGCATACCACTTCAACATATAAATTTGATCCCATAATAGTTTCCCTTTTTGGGTCAAGCGATAATCCCTAAAGTATTCACGTTGATCCAACGTGTCTCCCATTACAAAATCGAATGGGGTTTTCTCGGGATTATCTACATAATATCTTTCACATAATGAGTATCGAGGGTATTAGGAGGTTCCCCATCTCCATGAGTAGCAAGTAAACCTATTTTTTTGGTATTTTGTGTTCCATATCCATAACTAAAGATAGAGAACAACTAAGAGCAGCAAATAAAAAGTACTTAGTGATAAAGTAAACCAGCACACATGAGAATATTCACCCCACGCTATGACTCCCCGCCAACGGCGCCAAAAAAAGGTCTTGATAACCCACAAGTATAGTGGATCAATTGTAGCCTCTTTCGATAAGTAAGAGTGTCGAACCCAATGAGGAGCTAAAGGTAGAACAAATATTCCCTCAAGTTCTATCGACCACCGATACAACTCTACGCACGCTTAATGTTCGCTTTACCTAGAACAAGTATGAAACTAGAAGTACTTTGTAGGTGTTTTTGGATAGGTTTGCAATGTAATAAAGGGCACGTAAATAAAAAGTAGGGGCTGTTTAGATAAATACACAACTAAATTAGTTTTAGTAGAGAGCTTTTTGTTACGAGAAAGTTATTTGTCCCTAGGCAATCGATAAATAGACCGGTAATCGTTATTGCAATTTTATATGAGGGAGAGGCATAAGCTAACATACTTTCTCTACTTGGATCATATGCACTTATGATTGGAACTCTAGCAAGCATCCGCAACTATTAAAGATCATTAAGGTAAAACCCAACCATAGCATTAAAGTATCAAGTCCTCTTTATTCCCATACGCAAACAACCTACTTACTCGGGTATGTTCTTCTCTCACTCACGCCACCCACCATAAGCAAATCATGAACATATTACAAACCCTACAGCGGGGATCCCTCATGCTTGGGCGACACGGAGAGCACCATAGGACAGCACCAATAATAAAACATGCAACTCAAACCAATCACGATCATCAATTAACCCATAGGACAAAACAAATCTACTCAAACATCATAGGATAGCCATACATCATTGGGAAATAATATATAGCGTTGAGCACCATGTTTAAGTAGAGATTACAGCGCGTAAAAGAGGGGTTACACCACTGCATAGAGGGGGAAGAGTTGGTGATGATGGCGGTGAAGTTGTTGGTGAAGATTGCGGTGATGATGATGGCCCCCGGTGGCACTCGGGCGCCACCAGAAGCGAGGGGGAGAGAGCCCCCCTCCTTCTTCTTCTTCCTTGACCTCCTCCCTAGATGGGAGAAGGGTTTCCCCTCTGGTCCTTGGTCTCCATGGCATGGGAGGGGCGAGAGCCCCTCCGAGATTGGATCTGTCTCTCTGTCTCTCTCTATTTCTGCGTTCTGGATTCTGCCCTTTCACCGTTTCTTATATATCCGGAGATTCGTAACTCCGATTGGATTGAAACCTTCGCCCAGATTTTTCTCCGAAAATTAGCTTTCTTGCGGCCGAAGAAGAGCAGCAACCGCCTTACGGGGGGGCCACGACGGTCAGGGTTGCGCCCCCTGCCTCGTGGCCCCCTCGGGCACCTTCTCGCATTGATTCTTCTTCCCATATTTCACAAATATTCTAAAAATATTCTCCGTCCGTTTTTATTCCGTTTGGACTCCGTTTGGTATAGGGTTTCTGCGAAACCTAAAACATGCAACAAACAGGAACTGGCACTGTGCACTGGATCAATATGTTAGTCCCAAAAATAGTATAAAAAGTTGCCAAAAGTGTATAAAAGTTGTATAATATTGGCATGGAACAATCAAAAATTATAGGTACGATGGAGACGTATCATGCGGGTCCTAAAAACAGGGAGAATGATCGTCAAGAAGAACATCTAGAGATTCCCCCACACGTCTGTGCTGCTTGCCGCCTTGGCATATCCATCCTTCGAAAGGACCGATGATCAGGCCGTCGGGAGGGGCCTGTGGAAGAGAAACCTGAAAAGGGATAAAAAGAAAAAAAGGAAGGTATGTGTGTCCTGGGAAGGTCGAGCTGTATTATGGACCACAATCTTAGTTATGCCTCCGTCTCTGCCCGTGGTATTTTGAGTGCATAGTTATGTACGCGCGGTACGTATGCCGCCATTTGGTCGGGACTGAGACGGAGGCCAAATTGCTAATCTGACTCCTGACGAGCTGGACTGTCCCGCTGCAGAGTAGTCTGGACTCGTTTGACAATGTCCGAGAGCTTGGCTGCCGAATTAGAGTTCTGCTTGATAAGGCCGCTCTGTACTTCTGCTGCCAGGGCCGCGGTGTGCTCCTCGGTACGGAGGGAGCGTTCCGTGTTTCCATTGACTGTTATGACACCGCGTGGTCCGGGCATCTTAAGTTTGAGATAAGCATAGTGTGGCACCGCATTGAATCGAGCAAATGCAGTTCGTCCGAGCAGTGCGTGATAGCCACTGCGGAAGGGGACGATGTCGAAGATCAAGTCTTCGCTTCAGAAGTTGTCTGGGGATCCGAAGACGACTTCCAATGTGATTGAACCCGTGCAGCGGGCCTCTACACCTGGTATTACTCCTTTAAAGATAGTTTTTGTGGGCTTGATCCTTAATGGATCGATGCCCATTTTGCGGACTGTATCCTGATAGAGCAGGTTGAGGCTGCTGCCACCGTCCATGAGGACTCGCGTGAGGCGTAACCCATCAATGATTGGGTCAAGGACCAGTGCGGCTGAACCGCCATGACGGATACTGGTCGGATAGTCCCTGCGATCGAAGGTGATTGGATAGGACGACCATGGGTTGAATTTTGGGGCAACCGGCTGTATCGCATAGACGTCCCTGAGCGCACGTTTGCGCTCCCTCTTGGGGATATGGGTAGCGTATATCATGTTCACCGTTTTAACCTGGGGGGGAACTTCTTCTGTCCCCCTGTGTTCGGTGGACGGGGCTCCTCGTCGTCGTCCTCACTTTGCGACCCCTTCTCCTTGTTCTCGGCATTTAACTTGCCGGCCTGTTTAAAAACCCAACAGCTTCTGTTGGTATGATTGGTTGGTTTATCCGGGGTGCCGTGGATCTGACATGGACGATCGAGTATGCGGTCAAAGCTAGATGAGCCTGGATTGTTCCTTTTGAATGGCTTCTTCCGCTGGCCGGACATGGAGCCACTGAATCCGGCGTTAACCGCCGTGTCATCGGTATTGTCACCGTTGTTTCGACGCTTGTGCCTGTTGCGTTGGGGCTTGCCATTGCTATTTCTGGTTTCAGAGGTGCCAGGTTTGCTTGAATTATTGTTGCTACGGGCTAGCTAGCTATCTTCGCCCACGCAAAAGCGGGTCATGAGTGCCGTGAGGGCTGCCATGGACTTCGACTTTTCCTGCCCGAGGTGTCGGGCGAGCCTTTCATCGTGGATGCTATACTTAAAGGCCGCTAGGGCTTCGGCATCCGGACAGTCGACGATCTGGTTATTTTTAGTTAGGAACCTAGTCCAGAATTTCCTGGCTGACTCTCCGGGCCGTTGAACTATGTGACTGAGGTCATCGGCGTCCGGAGGCCAGACATATGTACCTTGGAAGTTGTCGCGAAAGGCGTCTTCCAAGTCTTCCCAGCTGCCAACGGAGTTTTCAGGCAGGCTGTTCAACCAGTGCCGAGCTGGTCCCTTGAGTTTTAGCGGGAGGTATTTGATGGCATGAAGATAATCACCGCGGGCCATATGAATATGGAGAAGAAAATCCTCAATCCATACCGCCGGATCTGTTGTTCCATCATATGATTCGATATTCACGGGTTTGAACCCTTCAGGGAATTCGTGCTCCATTACTTCATTAGTGAATCAGAGGGGGTGTGCGGCGCCTCTATATCGGGCCAAGTCGTGACGTAGCTCGGATGGAGTTCGTCTGCGGTTTTCGGCCCGGGCGTGATTATGCTTGTCACGTCCGGCTAGATAGCCGTCGTCGCGTGTCGGGGCACGGCCCCACGATCCATAGATCGATCTGGTTTGACCTGCTCTACTGTCAAGGTCCTGCCGCAAGTCATATGTATATCCCCGAACTGTTATATCTCTACTTTTACGGCGAGGTAGTGTGGGCTGGAGTTCGGCTTGAGTTGCCCTTTTGTCCCGGCCACGTGGTGGTTGGTCAGCCGCATTACGTGCTGATGGTACGGGCTCGAGGGCCTCGTCGTCAAATTGGGGTAGCAGTTTACTCTTCGGGTAAATTTTGGTTGGGTGCTCGAGGCCGTATTCCTCGGCTGCCCGGACATTAGTCCACCTATCGTTGAGCAGGTCTTGATCAGCTTGAAGCTGTTGCTGCTTCTTTTTCAGGCTCCTTGCTTCGCCTGTATCTCAGGAGGTTTATCCTCAACTGGATCTTCTTTGTCGTCACCGTCACCCTTTTTGGGTGTATCCACCATGTACACGTCATACGAAGAGGTGGCCGTCCAGCATCCGGTAAACGGCGGGTTTTGGGCCTGCTCTTCTCCGGCATCGTCGTCCCTACCGTCGATGTCCTCGGAGCCATAATCGAGCATGTTAGTTAAGTCTTCAACAGTGGCTATGAAGTGGGTGGTGGGTGGGACGTAAAATTCCCTCCGCTCAGCCCCTAGTCCGGGCTGGGTATAGTTCGGACGTTGCTCCTCCGAAATAGCAAGGGGTCACATTAATTCCAAAGCCTCGCTTAAAGGCGAGGATTGGCCAGGGAGAAGAGAATTCATGGAGTACGGCAGGAGGGAGGCTCCTTGGCCGAACTCACATGATGCTAACTCCGAGGGTTCGGAACCAGTGTCCGGAGAAGAGTCCGGCTTCATGATGGCTGCCAGCGATATTACCTTCTCCGGTTCTCCTGTACGGGGCTTAATGGCCCGGATAGTCCGTCAGGTTCAGGAATCCCGTCTTCGGACCTGGCGATGTGCTCCGGATCTAAGGCCAGAGCGGAGGTTGTGGTCACGAACCCTTGGAAGATCAAGTCTCCTCGGATATCAGCGACATAGTCTAGATTTCCAAAACTAATCTGGTGACCTGGGGCGTAGCTATCGATCTGCTCTAGATGGCTAAGTGAGTTGGCCCGTAGTGCGAAGCCGCCGAACACAAATATCTGGCCGGGGAGGAAAACCTTCCCCAGGGCCGCATTGTTGTAGATGACTGATGGAGCCATCGAACCTTCTGATGAAGACGCAGTGGAACTCTCAATGAAAGCACCAATGTCGGTGTCAAAACCGGCGGATCTCGGGTAGGGGGGCCGAACTGTGCGTCTAAGGTCAATGATAACAGGAGACGGGGGACACGATGTTTACCCAGGTTCGGGCCCTCTCGATGGAGGTAATACCCTACTTCCTGCTTGATTGATCTTGATGAATATGAGGATTACAAGAGTTGATCTACCACGAGATCGTAATGGCTAAACCCTAGATGTCTAGCCTGTATGATTGTGATTGCCTCTACGGACTAAACCCTTTGGTTTATATAGACACCGGAGGGGCCTAGGGTTGTACAGAGTCGGTTTACAGTAGAAGGAATCTACATATCCGAACGTCAAGCTTGCCATCCACGCAAAGGAGAGTCTCATTCGGACACGGGAAGAAGTCTTCTGTCTTGTATCTTCATAGCCCATCAGTCCGGCCCACGTTACATAGCCCGGACGCCCGAGGATCCCTTAATCCAAGACTCCCTCAACAAAACAATAATTCATCTCCACCGGCATACCGATGGACATCAGTCTCAAATTGTTTCCCGATCACTTCCCGGTCATGTTGCTACCGAGGCACAAAACAATAATTTCTCTCCATCAGCATACAGATGCACAACCGTCTCAATCATTTCCCAATCCTTCCCGGCGATGTTGCTATCAAGGCACAAAACAATAATCCAGAACAGTATACTATGTGAACAGTAAATCGTTGTAAAACTGTCCATTTTTACATCACGCCATCAGTAAACAGTGCAGCAACAATTGGCCGGAGAGCAGGGTTCCCGGAAAACAATAATTTCTCTACACCGTCATACCATTTTTCTCCACCAGCATACCGATGCACAGCCGTCTCAAATCGTTTTCTGATCATGTTGCTACCGAGTAACAAAACAATAATCTAGACAGTATATTGTGTGAATAGTAATCCATTGGAAAAATAAGTTCCCCATCAATTAATTTCAATTTTTACAAACCTAAAATATATATGAAACTCCTCCTCCCTCGACCCGGAACACTAAAACCAGTGAAATAGAACAACACCCGAGTAACCTAAACAGTAACTTCCGGTGAACAGTGTTCCTAGAGAAATAAAATATTGGGATTTTTCTTACATATCATTTCTCTCCACCGGCATACTGATGCACAGTCGTCTCAATTGTTTCCCGATCCTTTCCGCTGATGTTGGTACCAAGGCACAAAAAATAATTCAGAACTATACTGTGCGACCAATAACCCATTGGAAAAATAAGTTCCAGACCGATAATGTTCACTTTTAAATCACACCATTGGTAAACGGTGCACCAACAATTACCCGAAACAGTATCTGGAGAAACCCAGAACTGCTAAACGAAAAATAGCACAAATGAACCGAGACAATAAACCGAAACATTAAAACCAGTGAAACGGAACAACACCCAAATAAACCAAAAACGTTAGTCCACCCAAACTTTAAACCAAAAGAATGCCTAAATTGCAAACGAGAACAATACAACCGAATAAACCGGAACAACAAATATAAGAAACCAGCACAGGTTGTTTTCCTATTTATTTCAGAAAAATGCAGAAAAAATCAGGCACGGGCATGGCGTGCACAGCGCTTCTTCAGCGCTAGTACATTTCAAAATTGCAATGAGTGTTCTGACTGTGATTATTTCCTTTTTTCACTTTTGTTAGGAACTTGTTAATGTATAAACTCTGATTTGCAAGGAGGAACCAACTGTACCATTTACTTACCTGCAGCTGGATCCTCCGAAGAGGGTAGAGGCCAAGCTAGAGTAAACAGGGCCTAAATCCGTCCCAAGTGTGTGTGGTCATATTTCGTAGTGAACTTCTTACCTAGGAGTCATGTTCAACAGAAGCCCTTGTGTTTGGATATTTATTCGTGAATAATAATTGTGCCAAAACCGATCCAGAAATAAGACACGCCTTCACATGAGGTGAATTGGTTGAATTGTTCTTCTGACATGGGATTTGTAATTTGCTCTGACTTGTTTTGGGCCTTTAGAGTTAAAGCCTTATTGAATGTCTTCTAAAGTTTGTTCCTGGGATTTTACAATGGCATGCAAACCATGTGCAATTCTGGGTAAAGATGGTGCCTAATTCCTGCACTTGTCGGTTTGTGGAAAAGTTGAGTCAGATGTGATCACAAAAATTGCCAACTTCCTTTCCCCCTTTTTCACTGCCCATTTTGTGGAGAGCTGCACGTGCATCACTTCAGTACCAACTTGTTCTACAGGTTCTTCTTGGGCTATAAGCACTTCATGTATCTTTTTGTGATGAACGCCAACATCGAAGTTTGAGACTATGTCCAAGATTTCAGGAGCAAGTCTCCTTTGCATTGATTGTTTTAGAGAAGGAAAAAGTGGAGTAGAGAGAAACACTGCTTGAACTGGACTGGAACTAACTGGACAGGAAACAGACTGTCATAAGAAAGAAAACTGGACGGGAAACAATAAACTGTCTGATTATCTGCGTAGGGTGAAAATGAGATAATAATGATGTTAGGGAATAAGCCATGACTGGGCGTCCGTGCGTGCACTGGACGTGCCAGGTGCGGTTCCGGCCACGTCGGGGCCGTGGTGTGTGTGCGTGAGTGTGTACGCGTGTAGCACGGGGGTGTCCGTGCAGGTGTGCGGCGTATGCGTGTGTGTAGGGCTAGGTCGTTGGCGAGCTGGGGGTGCGCGTCGAGTTGGTTAGCCGCGGACTCGCCGCGTCCAGGCGTGTGCGTGCATGTCGGACGGGCGCGGGCGGAGCGGCGTGGACCAGGTGCTCCACGTGGGCAAGGTCGTGGGTTCGTGCCCGGCGCGACCTGGGTATAAAACCCCGTGTATATGCTTGTAATGGTGTGTGCCTGAACTTGAGTTCGTGCTCGAGGGAACCTGAAGCCGTTCGTGCGGCTGCAGCAGCGTTCGTGTGCTGGGAAAACTCCTGTGTCTATCTCTCCTTCTTCCTTCTTCTCTGGTACACTGCGAGAAGTCGAGAGAGAAGCAGAGAGGGAGAGCGAGGGCAAGGTCAGAGCACCAACATGATTGAACACCTTCTGTCTAATCACTGTCTTTCAGAATGATCCGCCTAGCGCAACTTTGCCGACTTCTTTAGAAGTTTATGCATCGAATTTTCCTTGTTGTATTGCTGGCAACCACTACCCCAAACTGAGTTTTTCCTGACGGCCGAAAACCGTCAGGAATAAGCCATTCCCGTCAGGAACATGCCTATACCGTCAGGAATCCCCCGTCAGCAATAGCCTGTCAGGAACGAGCTTCATTCCTGAAGGTAACCGTCAGGAAATACATTCCTGACGGCGTTTCCTGATGGATGACATTTTGCCTTGAGTTTGTCTTTCCTGAAGGTATCCCCGTCAGGAATACACCTTCAGGACTGAACTTCTCATGATGTCCATGCTACTGTACAGAAGTCCAGAACAGCAAATTCGGTAGGTATTACATTAAATCATTCAAAATTCAGCTAAAATACAAATTGATTCCATTCATATTTCTGCACAGCAATATGCACAGCCGAGTAAATAAGATCACATTCATTGCAATATCTTTGATTGTTCACAAAATGATATTCCAACTCATGGTTCCCAAAAACTTAAAAAGAACAAGAGCTGCTCCATTTAGCCCCTCCAAAAGACAAACGAAGCTGAACAGTCAGAAAATACATTCCTAAATGATTCTCCTTGGTCGGAGTAGCACCATGGTCTTCTCAGCATGGGAAGAAGCTGCCAAACAGAGTACCAGCAAGCTCTTAGGCTTGGGAAGATTCATCCACCTAAAAGGAAAAAAAATTGTAAGTATTAAGTACTTCAAATGTTGAAACAGATTTCAACTAAAAACAGCCAAAGGAATAACTGTGATATACAGAAAACAAAAAAGAGATGAACATGCACATTGTACAGTACACAGATGAATAAGTCTGGTGAAATAAGGTCCTTTCCAGCAAATAGAACTAGATAAATACGATATGTATTGTTGGCATGAATGGCTTCTAACTTTCTCTAAAACGGCTCGAAACCACAAGGAATTGACAGCTACACAATAACTTCGTCATAGAACTACAATTTAGATCTGAAGACTATAGTTATCACAATCTTCATGGCTAAAAGCAACTATAACAGTATCAAGTGTGCATATGAAATTAAATAAGTTGGACCTCTGAACCTTGTACTACAATAGTCTATGACCGGAGTACCTTAAAAAACAACTAAAATAAGGATTAGTTGATAAAAAATGTATAGAACAGACCTGAATACGAGTCTTGATGCTGGTCTTCCCAATCAAAGTTGCAAAGAAGAACCCCCAGAAGGTATACCATTGACCAAACGCATTGCTGCGGGAATTTCTTGCCAATATTTCGATGAGATTTTGTTATATGAACATGAATAGAAAATAATGGGCATATGTAAAACAACATAGGTAAGTGCAAAATATGTTAGAACATCACTTAGTACCTTAAATCATCCGCATTTTGATCACCAAGAATTAAGAACTGCTATATATGTATGCTTAAAATGAATTGGTGATAGCATCATAAAGTTTTCCAACTCATCAGTTTGCCATGTCTTAAGCTTTGAAATGTTTGAAGACAGTATTACCACGAACCTGTTGGTAAGCATATCATGTAATAAAAAACCATGAATGATGAGTGTACCTAACGAAGCAACTGTCAAAAAATTAGTGGGAGGCTCACATATAGCTACAAAGTTGTAGAAGTGTAATTCAGCTCAATTTCAGCAGCGCAACCAAGTAAAAAGCATTTAGCACCGGCATGGATGTAGCTATCAAATGAGATATGACAAAGAGAGCTATCAAATAGGAACGCTACGTAGTGCTCTCCCTTCAGGTTTAGAATCTCACGAAGTTGCGATTTTAATGTTGAGCTACATATCTAAATCTGGAAAGAACTTGTCTGGGTTACGATGTCGCGCTCCTAGAGACAAACACAATTAAGATATATTTAGGAGATGAACTATTCATAGCAAGAATAATTTAAGAACCAAAAAGAGACATATCAGGGATGCCTTAGAAGATACCACAGAAAGGAAGATCAGGAGAACCATCATTTCTCGCTGCCACATTCATCGTTATCTCACTGCCCTACAGATTAGAGAAATAGGGAAATGGAAATGATGTCTCAACCTCCCTTTTCGAAATTTGCAAGAAGAAATAGGTGTCTGGAAGATCGATATTCTCACCTCACTTGATTCCAGTGAGCTTGCCAAAACCGTGATTGCCCACAATACCACAGAGGTGACGCACCCGCGCTAGCTAATGCTTCGCCGCCGCCTCACATTCCACGTGTTTCTTGGTAATAAGGCTTGGTGCATGTGTATTACATTTAGAGTTTCAGACTGTAATTGTAAACAGAAGATAAGAAGGGAGCCTCAAAATTAATACAGAACTAATTTATCCTACAATGTCGGCCATTCCAAATTGTGCGCATATTCTATTAATCTTATAGACTATAAAGAACAATATACCTGCAGAGGATGAATGTAGCGGGAAACTTGCCTCCTTCCTTGCCGTGGTAGCTGACATGCTAGCCTCGGACCCTGGTACAGGAGGAACAGAGCAACTCGGTTAGGTAGTCTACTTCAGAAATCACAAATGTAATAAAGTTGCCCATAGAAGGTAATGTAGCAACCATTGCGGCTACTGCTGAACTCTCAGCTAGGGATTCAGACTAATAAAGTTGCCCAGAACTCCTCTAGTTTCCAATTTATGTTTCTCTCAGATTTCTGAAAATAAACACAATATGTCAACTTCAAGTTGGTTAAATACAGTACCCAGGTGTGTTATTACGACAGATCTAACTAAAACAAAGACCATTTGCGGCTACTGCTGAACTCTCTGCTAGGATTCAGACACCAATAATGAAAAACAGTGTATGCTGGTACCTTTTTTGGGTCTTCCTCTCCTCAGGTCGGTTGTAGTTCGCCAAGACTTGACTCGGCAGTGGGAGGAGCTGGACTGGGAGGGAGACAGAAGGGTGAGGCGGCTGGCCGGCGTGGGGATCAGATCTGGACGGCGAGGGAAGCAGATCTGGATGGCGAGGGAGGACCCAGTCAACGGGGAGAGAGGCGGCGCTGGGGTGGCTAGACGGCGAGGGAGGCGCCCGTCGATCGGGATGGAGGCGGCACTGGAGCCGCTAGACGGCGAGGGGGCGGCGCTGGACGGCGAGGGAGGCGCCCCTCGACGAGAGGTAGGCGGCGTAGGAGTGGCTGGACGGCAAGGCAAGGGAGCGGCCCTCCATGGGATGGAGACAGAGGAAATATTTTAGAAGAGTTGTGAACCAGCTGAATAGCAGTGTGTTTTTCAAGCGAAGTTTACTATTGTATTTCTGCACATCTGCTTATCCTCATGACTCCCAAGCCGAACTAATGGAAGGCAACAAACTAGGAAAAGACAACACTAGTCTCGTCATCCTGGTTGCCAATCAAGCTAGGCTTGATAGGCTGAACAATTGAACTATTTGTTTTAGAACTACCCTGTGATCTGAGATTAGAGGGATGAATGGGGTGGAGGGATTGCACAAATAAGAAGGGCAAGTAGAGTTGTAGAAGGTAAGAAAATAAAGAGGGGTTGTAAATTTGTACTTCCAGCATAGGACTCGAGAGTGAGTAAAGATTGATGTGAGTAATAACTAAGTGTAGTGGAGCAAGGGAATAAAGGCAATGGTGGTAGGAATATGGAGAAGAATCCACGAAACAACGCTCCACTGCAGCAAAAAAGTCTTAACAATCAATCGGATGGTTGGATGTTAGAAGTCAGAACAATCGGTTCGATATCATGCATAAATAAAGAGAGAAAAGCTTGTATGCTATAGTGTCGACGACGTGAGACTTTTATGTGCGCTTCAAGAACGCCCGATCGAAATTAATCTGGATCAAGGCTTGTGGTTTGTATATGTAATTAACTTTAATTATGTTAGTGATGCAGAATGCTTGCAATTTTAGGCTTAAATCTGAACTTGGATTTGAAATTTTGCTAATTATGTGCGACATGATGATCCAAATTCTTAATTGTCATGTCATGGAAAGTTTAGTTAGTTCAGATTGTATATGTAGTTGTGTAGTAGAGAAGTAGAACCTCAAAATATGGATATCCAGTCTTGCGTATTTTGCAAAAGCCAAAAAAAGGCTATCCAAATCTTCTCTATCCTCTACCCATAGTGACTTCGGTAGCTAAATTATGGATATGTTGTTGGAGATGCTCTAAAAGACTTCAAACTGGCCCGCTATGATCTTCGCCGAATGATGGGTCACCTGAGGCGCAGCCAACCAACAGGCACTTTCCCTCCCTCCCGGTAGCTCCCGCGAGCGGCCCGGGGGGCAACCCTAGCCGCCACCCAAACTCCCTTCCCTCCCTGTCCCTCCTCCCCCGCCGCCGCCGGCAAGCACCGGCGGGCAAAGCTCGGCCGGCGTTGGCGGCGGCGGGGCTCTCCTCTCCCATGCGCTCCTCCATGGTGGGCCGGTGCGGGACGGCTGGATCGGGCGCGGGCGCCGGCCTTGCGTGGGGGCGGCGGCGGCCGTTCTGGCGGCGGCGGGCACGTCTTCTGGTGGCGCGCCGGCGGTCTGGGCGGTGGCTTGCAGCGTGGCGGCTGCAGGCTCTCAGGATCTCGCGATGGTCGGCCCTTCAGGTGGTGCGCGCGGGTGGGCTCCGGTCAGATCCGGCCGGATCTGCCTCCGGCGCCTCTTCCGGCGGCGCGGGCTGGGTGCAGCAGGGCCGCGGGCGGCTGGCGCCGCCGTGCATAGGGGTGGCGGTGCTGGTGATATGGCGGTTGGTGGTGGTGGCACGTGCGGGCTCCGAGGTACAGTTGGGCGTCCTTCTCGGCTGTGGTCGGCGGTGTGCGGCGCGGGCGGGCTGTCCCTGGATCCCTCCCTGGCGGCGGCGGCGGTGGATCTTCTCCCTCCTTCGTCGGACGAGCGGCCGTCGGTGGCCTCGCGTTGGGTTGTGCCACTAGCAGGGCCGGGGCGAAGCAGATGCTTCAGGGGGGAAGAGTTGTTGGAGGGATGGGGCTTCGACGTGGTCGAGCCGCCGTCACCGGCACCGTGGGTGCCGGGAGTGGCCGAGTGGCACACCTCCCCTTCCCCTTTCCCCGGCCTGAGGCTTCGTGGCTGTTGTCCCATGCGATGTCCGAGGCGGGATGGTCGTTGCCGGTTGCGGCGATGGTGGGAGTTGGCTCCGTCCAAAGCCGTCTCCTTTGAGGGTGCTGGGACGTTCTGGATGCTGGGCGGTGGCCCTGGCGGTGGGAGATGCGTGGATCTTGGGCAGATTGCGCAGCTTGGGTGCGGGCGAGCAGACATGGCCGCGCGGGCGGCATGGATGTGGGTGGTTGGCGGAGCAGGGGATGCCGAAGGGTTGGTGGACCGGGGTACATCACTTGCCCAGTGCTCGTACTGGCCGACGTTGGCGGCGTCTGCGGACGTCGTTTCCTCCCTGCAGGCTCCGTCGCGGTGCTCCCTTTCCCTTCGGGTAACTCCGGGTGAAAGCCTGATCTGCGTGATCGGACGGTGGCGGCTATGGTCGTGCCCTTGTTGGAGGCACCGTTTTGGAGTCCTTGCTTCGTCGTCGGTCGTCTCACCTCTCCTCGGTGGTTGCTCATGGTGATCTTCGTCGGCTCAAGGCGATGCCTCTTTGCTCATCTTTAATGTGCTTTGTAGTTTGTTGGAGTGGTGTGTCGGTGCCCGGCACCCTTGTATCTCGCCCTGGGTGTGTGTTCTTGCCTTGGGTGCATGGTGTGTGTTTGTATCAGCTCTCGGTTGTAATCGGTGATGGATGCTTTATAATATAAAGCGGGGAAACCCTTTTTCTCAAAGACTTCAAACTTCTTTTCAGGGCATGCCACAAAAGAAGTACTTTCTTATGTTCATGTTGCTGGCAAATTGATTGCATGTATGCTATTTTTTTAGGGGTTTCATGTGTGCTGTTTTTGTAGGGGTTGCATTTGTGCTTGAGGTATGAATTAACTAACCGTGTTTATTCGTCCACCCTCTACATGCTCTTTTTATTTATATACAAGTCTTCCTCTGCCCTCTCTAATCTGTAACCACATGGTAGTTCTAACACATATTTTCCAGTTGCTCAGCCTATCGAGCCTGGCTTGATAGACAACCATGATGATGAGGCTACTGTTATTTTATCTTCTAGCTGGCTGTCCATTAGTTCGGTTTGGGAGGGAGGCGTTGGGAAAAGGCATATCCCAATAAACCTCATTGGTAGTGCATGATATGTGATAACAACTGTCGTTTCCACTAGCTTCTGACTACTACTAGGACACAATCGAACAAGTGCATGTTGCCTTCCGGATTTCTATGCGGCGATGAATTTATTTTTTCAAAACGGAGGCAAAAGATTTACCTCATCTATTAATTAAGCAGAAGAGAGTTGCCCGGTTAATTAACGGAAAACAGGGCTAAAATCATCACAACCGCTGAGCGGCACACGTAAGATACCCCACACACGCCGCTCTAAAGAGGGCCTCGTCAAGACAGCACGCAGGCGTCATCGTCATCACTCCTCCCCTAGAAGACGTCTTCGCCATCCCTACACTCTGAGCAAACGACTCCGGCTTCGCCGTAGGCGATCGCCGACTGAACCCACTATGAAGAGGCCTTGTGGAGTTGCATGAAGATCCGTGTCAGAACTCAGCCACCTGCGACCAGACAACGCAGCTCCGACTCTAACAGAGAACTACGAAGGACAAAACCAGGCACGGCTGGCGCCACAAAAGATCACCGAACGACACATCTGGAGCCAGTCATCGTATGCCGCAGGGCCCCGCCGCCGCAGCTTCGACTCCACAACAACAACCAAACCGAGGCAATCCCGTGGACACGCCGGAGAAGAGCCGACTACCGCAACCATTGCCGCGTCGCCGACATTGCTCCCACCATCACCGTTGCCACAGAAGCCTGGACGCCCCAACCGCCACCATCCACCGATCCCGCTCGCCAATGCCGGGCTCGAAAGACGAAGCCCCCAAGAGGGAAAACAACACCAAGGTGCCGCCAACGTCCGATCACACAAGATCAAGGGTTTCCCCGGAGAGGTCGTGATGGCCGGATCCGTGCGAGAGGGGGGAGGTGCCTGACACCCCGGGCAAGTGGGATGGGTATAGGGTGTTCATTTTGGAGGTTTGTTTCTTGTCTAGGCCGTGTCGGGGCCCCGAACGTATAGGAGTGAAGTGTGGATTGGGTTGGAGATGCTCTAATATCCGAAAAGAAATTTCACACATCGGTCCTCAAGCCGAGCTCCATTCCTGACGGAGAGGATGGAGGGCTTGCATAAATAAGAATGGCATCTCAAGTAGATATATAGAGGGAAGGCAAAGAAAATGGGGTAGTTAATTCATATGCTCAAGCGTAATAAGAACATAAAACTATTAAACATTGATGTGAGTAAAATTGAGGCGTTGTTGGAAATACGACATGCAAAATAAACGACGAAGAACAAATCAACTCAGAGGGACACAGGATTTTAACATGGAAAACCTCTCCATTGCGAAGGAAAAAAACACGGGCGCTAGCAGCGAAACTTCACTATATCGGGAGAGGTTACAAATGCTATGGATTTACAACTGATTAACTTATCCAGTGCGGTAACTTAGAAAGGATATATATAGTAGTGTTGACCTAATTCGATATTGATCCATACTGCTCCACTCCGGCCCAAGTCTCTCGGCGACGGGCCTCCGCTCAGCTCCGGCAGAAGTGAGTATTCATACTAATACTAGTAGAGTGCCCGTGCGTTGCCACGGGCCTGAAAAAAATTGAGAACATTCTTTTGTTGATATTATTTATCAGTATTCGATATTGAGTAATTCACATCATTACTATGCCTTCCTATTCATTGCAGGTTGGTTGTTACTGATTGCATATCAAATTTCGCATGTATAAAAAAGATAGCCAATAACATAAAGATAATAATTAAAATCCACTTCACTTGCGATGTATTTCGATAAAATATGTAATTTGATAACATATACTATAGATGTAATGCACAAAATGAAGAAAGTGGTACAAAAATATAACTATTTATTGTGCATTTCAAATGATAGGTGGCACACGGATGACTTTTTATGCTTAAGTCCAATCATCTCATGAAACATGTCTATTGTTATTATCAATTAATTAAAGACAACACACGTAGGATTTTGTTCCCTTATTCTAAGATTCTACAGCCAGACACTTGATTGCGTTTTGCAATTCTCTGGCAAACTATTACACATGAAATTAGGCACTAAAAACCATACGGGTTAGTACACATACCTCCTACCATTAGGAACCATGGCAACACAAAATATTTCAACACTTTCCCATCTACTATTCACTGAGGCCCCTCCAACTGGGCCCAACTTCTAGGATATCTATTCTTTGAAGGCCATGAAATCAGTCATCCGGTAAGACCGTTTGTGATCGGAAATTGCATTTATAATTCCTTGATATTACAATATACAACATCTAAATAGTAAAGTTTATAAATGCAATACTTTAAAAGAACCATTGCTCCTCGTATCCATAGATATAGAATACATAGATACAAGAGGCGTGTAACTCTAACATTAGATAGCCCCGTGTAAATTGCATACATATAACCCTTGTAATTTTTTCTTGATTTTTTTGCAGTAGGCTTTTAACCTAGTGTTTTCCTAAAAAAAGATACTTATGTAAATAAAGCACTGCTCAAGGTAGCATTGTGAGTTGGTTCGTGCAAAGATCATGCCAACTTTCACAAGTATATCGACAACAACCACTCCAGCTAGTAGATTCTCCAAGGAGAAAAAAAAAATACTATTCTACACATATAGCAAACCTATGTCATTTTTTAGTATAAATTAAGGCTTGATATTCCACTTTGGCTTATATTTTTTTCAATCTGTATACATGGAAGATAATATTGCAACAAACCAGAACTTGTATCATTATTAACAGTAAATATTTTTTCATACAAATTTAAACAAGTCAAACTCTCTGCATGAAATTATGTCTTGGGTCTCACTTAGTATATTAACAAGGTACCATCGACCATATCGAAGTGCATAAGAAAAAGAGAAGAACATCATGTTCTGCTGAAAAACAACATGTGAAGTTTATGGATATATGATATTTCTCATTGCAATTAAATGTCACTAAATTTATTGATGCATCAAAACCATGCGTAAGTGCAAAAGAAAACGAATCCGAGTTGACGGGAATAAGGAAGAATCAAACGAAAGAATGAATGGATCACACATATACTGTTTATAAGTTCTTCTCTGGTTGGAAATAAACCCAATATGTGTACCCCATCTGGGCATTTCCTCTGATGTCGCCCTCAACATCATCTATAACATGTCCGCTTCCACCAATGACATCTTCTCCGCCAGCTCAGTCACGAAACGTTGTCCACTATGTTTTATTCCTCATGTATCCCACATACTACTATTCAACGATGCATCTCAATGAAATATAGGAATGGATCTCTAGTACAACAATATCTACACACTCTTTCTAGAGTGACTTATATGCTTGCTACAACTATCTTCTACACACCTTCCTTGCAGCAGAATCGGCTGCGGTCTCAGGTTCCTGCTCCCACCGACAACCAATGTCACAATTTTATTGTAGCTATTCTGAATAGTTGTCGTGGCACTACTAGGAAAAGGCCTACTAGTGGCGCACCAGTTTTGCCTACTAATGGCGCACTACTGGTGCGCCACTAGTACCACGCCACTAGTATTTTTTACTAATGGCGCACCAGTGGTGCGCCATTAGTATCTGGTATACTAATAGCGCACCACTGGTGCGCCATTAGTATAGGCCACGGTGCGCCATTAGTATTTTTGAATTTTGAAGGCGGGAAAATAGTAGTGGCGCACCGTCTAACCCCCACCGTGCGTCATTGCTATTTTTGAATTTTGAATTTGGATCTGGATCGCGATTTTTTTGCCCATTTTTTGCTCGTTTTTTTGCTCATTTTTTTGCACGATATTATTTCAAATTTTGTTCCTGTTTTTGGATCTTGTACGTTCTTTTGCCATGTTCTTTTGCCGGAGAGGAGTTCGCCGGAGAGGAGGATGAGGAGGTCACCGGAGAGGCGCTCGCCTACATCGCCGGAGAGGAGGAGGAGGAGGTCGCCGGAGAGGAGTTCACCGGAGCATCGGAGAGGAGGAAGGAGAAACCATGAGGGGATGGGAGGAGAAGAGGGAGGAGGAGCTCACCGGAGAGGAGGGAGGAGAAACCGTGAGGGGAGGGGAGGGGAGGAGAGGAGGGAGGAGGAGGTCGCCGGAGAGGAGGAGGAGGTCGCCGGAGAGGAGGAGGGTAGTATGGTGGAGGAGAGAAGGAAAGATGGAGTGGAGGAAAGGAGGAGATGGAGTGGAGGAGAGGTGGAGTGGAGGAGAAGAATGAAGAGGTAAGGAGGAGAGGACCACGCCCAGCCATATATACGGCATAGTAATGGCGCACCGTGGGCAGGTGCGCCATTACTAACTTTTTTTTATTTTTTTGATTTATTTTGAATTTTGAAGGCGGGAAGATACTAATGGCGCACCATGGGCAGGTGCGCCATTAGTAATTTTTTTTATTTTTTGACTTATTTTGAATTTTGAAGGCGGGAATATAGTAATGGCGCATAATGGGCAGGTGCGCCATTAGTAAGTTTGAATTTTTTTGCCTCTCCGGATCTTAAAAGCCTCGTATCTTTTTTCTGTTAGGTTTTTAAGGATTTTGAAAATGTTTAACAGGGTTCCCCAGTTAAATTCGGATGTAACTTTTCGAGTAGATGATTTTTCATATAAAAAACTTTTTCATCCGAGTTCGTATGCAAAAGTTATGCCCATTTTTACAAATTCTCGAGAGATTTTGCAAAAAAAGTCGAAAATTCATGTTTGTAAATTTTGCTAACAATTAGACCACATATCACATGAGAAACTTATATTTTTTTTTTGATATTTTCATCATTTTTTTATTTTTTAAACTGAAAAGGCGGTCCACGGGGGCGGGGGTGCATTCGGTGGAAGTGGTGGCCAAGTTACTAATGGCGCACCGTGGGATGGTGCGCCATTACTAGTTCAACTAGTAATGGCGCACCACTCCCGCGGTGCGCCATTAGTAGTTTAAAAAAATTGAATTTTTTTTGAAACATAATTACTAATGGCGCACCTTTGGAGTGGTGCGCCATTACTAGTAGTAATGGCGCACCTTTGGAGTGGTGCGCCATTACTAGTAGTAATGGCGCACCATCCCACGGTGCGCCATTACTAGTTTTGAAAAAATTAATTTTTTTTTACTAATGGCGCACCGTGGATGTGGTGCGCCATTTGTATTTGCACACTAATGGCGCACCAACACATGATGCGCCATTAGTATTTAGTAATGGCGCACCACATGTACAGTGCGCCATTAGTGTCCATATTGGCTATAGCTGTTTTTGTAGTAGTGTGGTCCGCCTCTGATACCCGTGCCTGAGAAGAGGCTACCCCTTTGAACACGCATTGTTATACGCCAGGCAAGAAATCTCTGTTCAATCTTAAATCATCACTAAAAAAGATGACATGAGATAAAAATATCCAACGAAACCAATATGCTATGAAAAACTAAAAGTTCATTCGTATCGTATTTAAACTGGATTCAACATTACTTAGACACGAAAATTATAAATTCAAAACCACACGGCGGGCCTTGTATCCAAGCAACAAACATAAGAAAGAATATGACGCTGACTTGAACAAGCGTTTAGAAAAACTGCAAGAAATTTACTCCACGAGGATGGCCCAGATTTGGAAGTGTGCCATGATGTGTGCAAAACATAGACCTTGCTACCAAAGATGTGTCGTCCTAGTCTATCTGCATGCACACTATGACAGCAGTCCTTCTATGCCAGCTGTGGGATTGTGCAGGGATCCCCAGCAATCGTACACATCGTCCGAGCAGCTAGAGTGGATGTGCTTCTGTCATAGCCCGAAATCAATAGAGTTTGCTCTTTGCCGTACGTTTATGTGTTGTGGGGGGGGGGGGGGGGGGGGGGGGGGGGGGGGTACCTTCCTGTCATCATTGACAGAAGATGACCCCCAAAACCCTCTACCTTGTTGCTAGGTTAACACAAACATACTAAACAGACTCGTTGGTATGAATAGTGATGAACGATTTAGTGAAAGCCATGGTATGAAAAATTATAAATGTTCACAGCAACATTAGATCATATTTACACGGACATATGTAATGTAAGACAATCAATTCAGTTCAAATATGTATGCATTATATTAGCAGGAAGAGCAAAAAGATCACTTCCAGTTAAGTAGTTGCTATGATCAGGTCAACAGATTGACAAATTGATTTCTGTTACTCCTCATTCAGTATAGGATAAGCGATGAATACAGAAGGAAATAAATAGTGGTACATACATTACAGATGATATTCTTTCAAAAAATTAAAAAGCTGTTGTTCTTATTACTAGTACATGGCTAAAAAAAACTGGCATTCATCAATGTACGACAGTGCATATCGGTTCGTTCATCCATATCATAAAATGGTACCAGACGGCCAGCACTCATGTCGTGCAGCTGTTGTGCATGCCTTTGTCGTCTGCAAAGCAGTTTCGCTTGCGGAAGTTACATCGGATCCAAAAGCTGCAATTGTGTCAATACGAGACTACTTCTTCTTTGATCATGGCCGACATTCCAGCCGTTTTCTGAAATGTACGACTCACCATGCATGTATTCGAACGCATTCTAGTAATACTTCAAACAACGAAACTAGTGTAAACAGTTGATGTGGCAGCTGGTTACGCACTAGCAGTGTGCTTTCTGTGGATACGATTTGTCCCGATGCCTCCAAAGCCAATTTAAACAAATAGACAACTAGCAAAAGAGAACACCAGTCTCATTATTATCGTGGTTGTCAGTAAGCTAGGCTAGCTCTAGGCTGGGCAATGGAAGTACTCATGTTAGAAGTTAGACTACCATACCGTCTGAGAGTGGAGGGAAGGCGCGGATAAGGACTTGCATAAATAAGGACAAGTAGGGAGAGGCAATTGGCGCACATGTTGGCGGGCACGCACTAAATCTAGATGGACCCATGAGCGTAGAGATCTGGATCACGATTCTCTTCTTGAAATTAAGAAGTGAACGCAAGCTGAAATACAAAAAAAACAAAAAAAAAAACTCCTGCCTAAGTACAGTGGGTCCACCAGAAGATCAATGTGCATAGATTAACAGCCTCGTCCGCTCTCTCATCTCTCATCCTCTCCTTTGTTTAAAGGTTCACTCGATGAGTCTCCCTCTCATGATTGTTTGGCTAAATAAAAAAAGGACATACATACACAACGCCTTGGAATGCATCACTGGTTGAAACTGATCGAATGTTGATGCTGGGCAGACACGATACTGATCTTCTTTTTATCTTTGCTGGCACTCCACCACTGCATGTAAATCCAAAACATGACATGCACATATATATTCGACTTCATCCTATAGTAGTAGTACAGACTCCGAAGCTGGTGTGAACACTGGTTTCAAACTGGGTCACAACTCACAAGGTAGGAGACAATCCATATGAAAACAAGAAAATATTAAGAAGTGTGTAGACGAAAGAGACCTTACAATAGACAGAGAAGTAGGAAGTTATGAAATACCTGATTTTTTTTTTACTTAACACATTCACAAGCTTCAATTGCAATAAGCACGCCATCTTATTCCATCTCAACGGATAAGCTCTGAAGTATAGGCATTCGAAATCAGAAATGCCGATGACCTGGGTATTGGACCAATAATTGCTCACGAGTTGGCTAGCCAAAGGATCAGTGGTTCAGGCAATCTTATCTATACACGACGACATCGGGGTCACAAAAACCATTTGCTAACAAAGCGCTAAAGGGACCTAATATTGATCGGGCCTGCCGAAAATCGACCATTCCATTTGCCTTTCAGTTTGACTGCAAAGCACAAATAGCAAACATCTTCTGGGGTGATGACAAAATGATCATTGACTATCAAAAATTTGGCGATGGTGTGGGATTTGATGCTACTTTTGGAAACAATTGAGGAGTATATTCCATTTGGAGGGTTTGTTGGGTTTAATCATTTCAGAGAAATTTTGGTGCTTCAAGAGACGTAATTGTTTTTGAGCATTTTTGATAAATTTATTTGAATATGTAAACATAAGAACCTTCAAATTATACTCACTGATCAAGAAGCTGCAACCGCCAGAATGGTGATAGAGCATGTATTTCAAGAAGTCCAACATGGCCTATGTACTTTTCACATTATGCAAAATGCAGCCAAACAATTATTAGGTACGTACAAGTCTGACGTTAATGATTAATAAGAACCGTCTCTTCTTGCAGATTTTAGTGCATGCACATACGAGTTTGATGATAATGCAAGTTTTGAAGAAACTTTTAACACTATCCGAAGCAATCTTTGTTTGATAGTATTTATAAGGTAAAGCCATAAAGGATAAGTGGGAAGAATGGTACATGACGAATTTTTTCACCTTGGGAATGCCCTGCACACAAGTAAATGAGAGTTTTAAGGTTGATCTAATACACTATCCAAAGTCAGATTAGACATCCATTTTTATCAGACCGTTCAGTAGAGTTGAGACAGGAAAAACAGATACAAAGGTCATTTCAAAATGAAGACACCCATGTTGGTCAAAGCAATTAAAACTTACAACCTTGTTATATCTGAGTGTTTTCAATATGAATACGAACGATCTACAGCACCTTGTGTTGAAAACTAGCGGGACATTATAAGAAGAATTCAAAGTTATTAGCAATCCTGCATAACGATTAAATAGCTAAACATAGTTGCGCATAATTCCAGAGAATAGAACTATTATGCGCCATTCTTTGAAAGTCCTTGAGATGATAAATATTAAATTGTATCATGCATATTACATATTGAATAGTTAGCCTCGAGAAGCACAGTCGGGATCTATTCAACAAAGTCATGGAATAACTGTTGTAGAAATTCCAAAGTTGGAGGCCTTTCAGAACAGAAAAAGTTCTTCCATACAAATTGCACAACCTTTTTTAAGTACACAAATTGGATAACTTCGCCACCCAAACATATATCTTTGAATAGTGTTGATAGCATTAGTAAGCAAGTTGATGCATGCGCATACATTTCTGATAGGAGACATGATGCCAGTGGGACTCCTCAATCATTAAATGATCTCTTGAGGATTGCACGCCTGAAAAAAGACAATTGAAAACAAAAGTTCAAAGAGAAAGAAAGAAAGAAAAAATCACCTAATGCTGGAGCACCAGAACAACCACCGAATTTATTTCCCTAATTCTGTACTACAAATAAAATAAGTTGCAGAATTCTGCTTTAATGTTGAGAGTTGTTGCATTACCCAACAGCAAGGACAAAAAAGATCAGCACAGCACATAATCAATTAATAGATAGAAATGGAAATTGTTTTGAAGAAAACTTGGATTGATAGGCTACTAAAGAGAAGAAAGGTAACACGATCAGAGGTATTTCCCAAATTGTATAGTACAAATAAATTAAGTTGCAGTAGTAAACACCATCGGAGGTATTGTCAAGAAGCAGTTGTACTAAAAAAAATTAGTTGCATATTACCAAAGGACTCCCTATAGGTGTGATAGTGTGAACAACAAAACTCTTGATGGTGAATTTTACAACTTAGTGGAATTTTTTTAGTGTTTTCATTGTGAATACGAAGGTAGTACCTAATTTTATAGTACAAATAAACAATGTTGCAGTACTCTATTTTTACTCTCTGATTTGTTGTATTGCCCAACAGGCGGGAAACAAAGACCAGCGAAAAGCAAACGCGGGAAGAAACGCCCCCGCGTCCCGCCGCACGAGCAACACGGGTGGCGAAAGCTTGCGCTGCTGTACACCCTTCCCCTGCACCACCTCTCTCCCTCGCCGCCGCCAGAACGCGCCACCGGGCAAAGCCCGTGCGGCTGTGGTGGCGGCGGGGCTTCTTCTTCGTTGGCGGACGTCCTTGCAGTCGAGACTGGCTCGTGCGGGAGCTAGCGCGGGGATGGTCGCGCAGCGGCGGCCAATGCCTCTCGGTGCGGTGTTGCTGGCATGGAGTTGGGGTTCAGGGTTGCGACGCCTGGGCGTGGTTGGCACGCTGGTGCGGTGGCGCGCCTCTGCCTCGCAGGGCGCCGAGTGGAGGCGGATCTGGGTCTCCCTTGCCCAGATCCGGAGCGGTGGCCGGCGGCCGCTGTGGCTGGGACGTGGCGGCGGCCCTGTGCTGGGCCTGCAGGCGAGCCTCGCGATGAGTTGACGGTGGCTTGGGTCGCGGCCAAGGAGGCGCGGTTTGGTGCCCGTGCGCGGCGGTGGTGGGCGGCTCACGGCTTATGCGTGCGTGTAAGGCACGAATTCCGCGCTGCTTCTCCCTGATCTGGTGGTTGGTGGACGCGACGTCGGCCCCGGGGGCACTCAGCGGTGCTCTGCTTTGGTGGCTGCAATGGCAGCATCACATTCGACGTTAGGTGGTCTGCGGGTCTCCCGCATGTTGGCGCCGCCTCCTCACGCAGCGCCGCTTCTTCTTCTACCTCGAGCTGCCTCGCACAACTCTCCTGAGGTTTCTCTCTTCTTCTCTCAAGAACACAAGAACACACACCACACACACACACATACACCAAGGAACAGACCATCCGCTAGCTTTGCCGAGAGGCTCCGTCCTTGGTGAATACAGTGGCTACATGTTTCTGCTCTAGCCCTCACGGCCTCCTTCTCATTACTCCAACGCAAGGTTATATATACAAAGGACCACGGACTATGCCATGCACTCACGCACAGCAGCCCACTACCACCACTAACTAACCACTGCATGCACTACCCACGGCCTAAACTCACTCCATGATCCAAATGACTCGGCAGCCACTTGTGACCAGGCCACTACATGCATGCATCAACTACTAGCAACGATACTCTCGGCTAGGACTAAACGAACTCACGCATGGACAGCTAGTCCAACAAACAGAACGACCGGCCGGTTCACCCGACCCAATTTGATGCAGTCCATCACGGCTCCAGCCTCTGATACGTCTTGCCGCTTCTCACGCAGCACCATCGGCGTCTCGCCATGCTCGCCGCTTCACACGGCATCCTGGCATCTCACCTCCTTGGCTCGCTCAGCTGAAGCCTTCACCGGACGAACACCACACTAGACTAGACTACATGCAAAACTTAAGCATGCTAATAAAAGGAATCAAGATTAAAGCTAACACCGCAGCGGTGGGATCGGAGGATGGTTGTGCAGCGGTGGCGCACTTGGTGTTTGCTGGCCGTGTGACTGGTGGATGGCGGCGACTGTGTGCTGACTAGCGTGATTTGTCGCTACCGGTGGCATTTTGGCCGGATTGGCTGGGGTGAGGATGGGTTTGGTGAGCTCTGGATGAAAACCTAGCCAAACTTCGGTTGATGCCGCCGGCGGCGGAGTCTTTGGTCGTCGTGTTGTCGTTGAGCCCCTTCACCTCCCTTGTCATCTCGTTCTCGGGCTCTCCGGGTGAAAATCCAAGCTTTGGCCTTGGTCAAAGCAGGCGTCGACGGCGATCCTCCTCCTTTCCCCATTGGGGGCGATGCCTTGGAGGTCCGGTCTCTCATCAGTTGGTAGTGGCTCCTTGCTTTGTTAGATTTGTTATCGGCTAGGCGAGTGCGCGGTCTCGGGACCGGTGTAGAAGTCAGAGCGGCGGCTTCAGGAGTCTCATGCGCGTGGTGTTGGCTTTGGTCGCTCGGGCGACAATGTCATTGACTAGGCTGGTTCGCAGCCTTGGGGAAGTCAGAGCGGCGGCTCCGGGAGTCTCTTGTGCGTGGTGTCGGCTTTGGTCGCTTGGGCGGCAATGTCATCGACTAGGCTGGTTCGCGGCCTTGGGGCCGAGGTGGAAGTCGGAGCGGCGGCTCCGGAGATCTTCGCCAGGGTATTGGCTTTGGTCGCTAGAGCGATAGAGACATCGACTAGGCTGGTGCGCGCCCTCGGGGCCGGTTTGGACAGCGGAGCGGCGGCTCTGGGAGTCTCTTATGCGTGGTGTTGGCTTTGCTCGCTTGGGCGGCAATGTCATTGACTAGGCTGGTTCACGGCCTTGGGTTCGGTGTGGAAGTTGGAGCAGCGGCTCCAGAGATCTTTGCGAGGGTGTTGGCTTTGGTCGCTAGGGCCATAGAGACATCGACTTGGCTGGTGCGTGGCCTTGGGGCCGGTGTGGACGTCGGAGCCACGGCTTCGGGAGCTGATGTGGGCGGTAGGGTGTCGTATATTATCACTTAGGTGGTGATGTCATCGACTCGATTGGTGCGCAGCCTCGGGGATGGCGTGTGCGCTTGTCGCAGATGTATTGGTTTTCCGGCAGTTTTCTTTATAAACTGGCCAATTCTATTCTTTTTAATGAAAAGGCAGAGCTCCGGCGGGTTGCTCAAAAAAGAAAAAGAAACAAAGACCAGCAAATAACAAAAAAAATTAATAGCTAAAGAAATTTCAGTCAGAAATGAAATGGCTTTTGAAGAAAATGGAATCATTAGAAGTTACGCAGACCTATTGACGGTACTTGTCTCTTAGTTATGTGTCAAAAAACATTGCTAGCACTGAAATTTTTTATGCTATATAACTGTCAGTAATCCACAACTAAACTTCTGAAGATATATTGGATGGAGAAATATTGTTGGCATCATGAATTCAGAAACACCAATGCCCAAAGTCGTTCATTTCTTAAGTTACTGAATTTGTTCAGAAAACGCTACTTATTTCTTCATTGCACCAAGTTGTTTAGTAATTTTCGAAACTTTGTTCAGAGTTCTTAGTGTGAAAGTTCCACAACACATTCATCCGGGTGAAGTACTAGTTGTTTCATCTGTCATCTGTGTTGTTTACTCGTGTTTGAGGGGCTTCCATACTGAGATGAGCATGCATGTTTGTTCACACTATAGCAGCTTCTTTATGTGTTGAAAATCTTACAAGATTCTCTCTTTTTTACCTGAAGTTTTGTTTTGTCTCAAGTTTTGTTTGTCAGATTATATTGAGTAATATAACAAATATGACTTTGTTCACCCTTGGATGCCGGGGATTTCAACCTGCTTTTCAAAAAAGGAAAATAAATAAAAATAGATCAGAAGTTTTAGTCCAGGTAACCGCTTCTTTCTCTTTTTCTCTTAAGTTTTAGTTCAAGAACCACAACCACAACAACTGGCAGAGAATGCAGAGTACAGGATAGCACTAGAGTACTACAAAGGAGTTGGGACGTATGATGTTGATGGAGCAGTTATGTGATGTCCCTGACTGTGCTTCTACAAGTAAGGGGAGTCGAGTCCTGAAAAAGCATGGCCCTTGCAAAGCATCGCAGGCTGAAGTTACCGCAAATGCAAAGCCGAAGATGAGTGGATACAAGACTGATTCTTATATAAGCATAGGCAGCACTTCCTCACTGCGTGTGAATCAAGAATGCGACCTGCAAGTATTCGATCGTGTCCTAGTTGCAGTTCTAACAACATATGTGACAACTAGCTGCGTACTGACAACAGGTCTTCTACGGATATGCTTTTCCCCATGCGTCCCAAGTTGAAGTAATAGACAACTAGTGAAACATAACACCAATGTAGTCATACTGGTTGTCAATCAAGCTAGTTTCTAGGGCGAGCAACTGAAGTATTTACTCTAGAAGTTAGAGCTACCATGTGGTTCGAGATTAGTGGGAAGAAGAGAAATAAGGACTTCTATAAATGAGAAGGACAAGTAAGGGGAAGAAGAAAAATAAGGACTTCGATAAATAAGAAGGACAAGTAAGAGGAGGCGCTCGATGCCCTTGTCCACGAGCGTGCACTAAATCTAGCCGGTCCCCTCAAGCCTAGGGTTCTAGCTAGACTGCATTTTTGTAGAAATTAAGTAGTGAGTTCAAGGTGAAGTCCAACAGAATACATAATTGTTGTAGGCTCATTAGAAGATCAATACACATAATTTATCAGGACAATCTATTAACATCATCGTCCCCTCTCTCATCATTCATTTTCTTCTTTTTATTAAAGCTTCAGTCACATCATTTTTCTAGAAAAGCTAATCCCATTCTCACGTACTTACTGAGGGCAAATTTTAATATGCTCCCTCTTACCCCCGCTTTCTACATGTGAGGTAAGAAGGTAAGAGTTAATCTGACCACTAATTAATGAGATCAATATGTGAAAAGAGGAGGTAAGAGGGAGCATGTTCATTCTCAAATTTTGGACCTCAATAGGTGATATAGTTTGGAAAATAACCTGATTCAGTGTCCAACATATTGATCGACAGATTCCAAAATAAAATACTGTGAAAGGGAGCAGCGATTCGGTGCCCAGGCTCCTCCGCACCCGCGATGAAGAAAAAACTCAAAACAAATACTAGAATTATTTTAAAATTCCAATTTTGTTGCACGGTACATAATTTGGTGCGTAAGGTGCCCTCCAAATTTTAGATCATTTAGACATTTGAGTAGCTCTCAGAAAAAAATTGGCGTCTGTAATCTTTTTACTGTTCATCTACTATTCTGACCCGATTTTTGTTTTTTTGGCTGAGAGCTACCCATATGTCCAAATGATCTGAACTTTGGAGCGCACATCATTCACAAAATTATCTACCATGCAAAAAAAGTTGTTTTCTTGCAATTTTTTTGTGTTTTTTGTGAATTTTTTCTTGACCGGTTGCAGATGAGCCTAGGATCAGAAAATGGCATTCGACCATGAAATCGCATATGTGAAAACTTTGAATCACCTAGCCTGTCTTAAAATTTGTGGCAAGACAAATATTAATACTTATTTTTTTTGAAAGAAAATAAAATTCTAAAATCCGTGAAATAGATAAAATTCATAATATGCAATAAAAAGATTATTTGAACATTGATTTGGTATTAATGGGTAATGTTAGTGTGTTTAAATTGTTTGGCTTGTCCTTTGATTAGTGGTACTGACAAGTAAGTTTGATATTTTTTTTTGCAAGGAAGTAAGGTTGGAATTGAAACTTCAAGCTCGTGAACTAAACGAGTAGCTCGTGACTGAACTTGAAATAATTACTGAATGGCTAGTATTGAGTTTTAATTTGTGCTCATTAAAAGACCGAAGTTAACAACCCCAGTCCTGAAAAATAGACCTAGCCCATTTGGCTCATCATGCAACAAAGGCATCAACCCAACAAGGCATTCTTGCTTGTTCACGCCTACCAGCTTCGTTTAGTGCATAAAGCATGCAATGTGGATCATGCGGGAGATGCTGTGCTAGAATATTTATTATTACAACTAGTTGAACAATGTGTGGTCCTCAGTCTGGGAAATTCAACGGAAGCAAATGCGATTGGTTCCTGGTATTTATGGTGGGAGAGAAGAAAGTTAGTGCATAATGAAAGGGTCCAAGAACCTAAATTCCTAGCAATGGCAATCAGAGATTTTGGTTGCTAACTATACTATGGCGAGTGAGGCAAAGGCAACGATCAAGCGACATGGCTGGGAAAGATCAAGGAGCAACTATGTGAAGATAAACGTGGATGGGGCTTTTGACGCAGACTTACTCAGGGGCTCGTATGGTGCTGTTATCAAAGACTCAAATGGCAGATTGGTCGTGGCAGGAAATGGGGAAATCGATTAGTGCGGAGATGCGCTTATGGCTGATGCACTGGCCTTATGCTTTGGTCTCAATTTGCCTACTAGAGTCGGGTCTAACCGCATAGAAGTGACAGAGGCAATGAAGAATGGATGTCACTCTTTCGTTCTATCGGCGGCCGTTTTTGATGATATATATATCACCTTGCGTGTGATTTTTCGCATATTTTTCTTTGAGTATGCTCCTAGAGAGGTTAATTTGCTGCTCATGATTTAGCAAAATTAGTTAGAAGTAAGGTGTGTGCGGTGGATGGAAGATTCTCCCGTAGATATTGCTGATACTCTTGTTAAAGATAATACAGTGATCATCTTGCACTAAAGAGTATTTTGATGTGAAAAAAACTTCGTTTAGTGCCAAAAATCTTACAAGCCTCGCTCTTTAGCTCTCAAGGTTATGTTCACGCAGCACATCCCCACAGAAGCTAGCAGAGAATGCGGAGTACAAGATGCAACTTGAATAATATGGTGGTGGAGGGACGTCCGATGCTTCTGGACGGTAGATGCAACGAAGTTACATCCTTCTACGAGTCAGGGGAGCCGAGTCCTGAAAGAACACAGCGTTGAGGACCTTCCCTGGCCGACGCTACAACAGGCTCAAAGCTAAAAATGCGTTGTCACCAGACTGGTTCTTGTTCTGGCATATGTGGCATTTTACCACTGCGCATAAATCAAGAACACGACATGCACGTCTTTGGTCGTGTCCTTGTTGCAGTTCTTGCGGCAGGTGTGACGACTGGTTGCACACGTCCAACACAGTTTCGGCAGATATGATTTGTCCTGATGTCTCCCAACCCAAACTAATAGACAAGCAGTAAAAGATAAAACCAATCTCCTCATCTTGTTTGTCAATCCAGATAGATTCAATGGCGAGCCACGGAAGTATTTGCTTAGAAGTTAGAACTACCATGTGATTTGAGACTGGAGGAAAGGCGAAGAATAATGTCTTTTATAAATAAGAAGGGGGAGTATGATGACGCACTATGGATGAGCATGCACTAAATCTAGACGGCCCCACGAGTCTAGGGTTCTGACCACACTTTTCTTCTTGAAATTAACTATTGAGTACAAGCTGGAATACATGAAGAATACTTAAGTGTGGTAGGCTTTTACCCCAGAGAACATAGTCATTGCCATGATAACCATCTCAGCTCAGACCTAGGCTTTCACCCCAGAGCTCGAGACTAGGTGCTTAGAAGCAACACCATGGAAGTCACTCAAGTGTTGTCACCATCACTTTTGCATGATTCCAGCAGCTACATGCGATGCGACCGCCTGCGCTGCACAACCATCCCTCTGCATCAAGTCCTGATCCATAATTTGCATCTCACCGCCGCAATCAACCACTGACTCTTCAGAGATGAACAGTCCGGATGTTTTTGCAGTGACCACCACTGTCGTGGAGCCGTTAGAGTTCGTTGCAGCACAATCTGCAGTCACCTCAGCCGGCCAACCGGATTTGGATCACCACCAGCGAGCCAAAGACCGTAGCGTCACTAACTGGGCTGCGTACCTGCCAGATGTAGCCGCCGGAGCTTGATGTTGCCTCCAAGCGAAGCCACCACGCCTCTCGGCCCGTGCCCTGCTACGCGCGTAACCCAAATGTGGTGTGTCGTGTGCCTGGGAACCAACTGACTTGGCCGCACGCACCCGCTCGGCCCAGCCACGCAAGTGCCACCCAGGCGCCACCTGCGCATCCTAGCGTCAGTATGTCGCGCGCAGGCGCGCCACTCCGCCAAGGCTAGCCGCACCCACTCAACACACAGAGCCAGATCGCTCTCTGCATCTCCACCTTCCATGGCGTGAGCCTGCATAGCACGAATAGAGAAAAGTGCCGCCCCCTCCCGCCGCCGCCGCCTTCCTTGGACTGGCCCGAGCTTCACCGGGGGGGGGGGGGGGGGGGGGGGGGAGGGGGGGGGGGCAGGCAGCTGCTCAACGAGGAATAGGAGGAAGGAAGGACTCTGCGGCGGCTAGGGCTTCTCCCCCTAAGCTGCCAAGGAGACGACACGGGGTCAGCCAGGATAAGATTACAATGTGTGCCTAGTACAATGTGTACCTTAAAAACAGCCCATCTTGCATGGCACCTTTTATTAGAAACATATTGCAAGGCACTTGAGTACAGATTGTTGTTTAGATTGCAGTAATGGAAAACGTTACTTAAGTGGAGAATAAAGGGTGGCAGCGGCCTTTTTTTTGTAAACTCGTTAACATTTCTTATTGTGAACTTCTTTAATTACACTTTTAAAAAATGTGACCATAATTCTGCAATGATTATTAATCGCAGTTTTGATCAATTTCAAACAATTTTAATCACGGTTCGAAGCTTGTCCTGTAGATTTGTTTTGTTTGGAGTGGCGGAGCTTCGGTTTTATATTTTTGTGATGCCCGTCCCAACACCCTTTGTTCAACCCAGTCAGACGTCTCTCCGGCTAGCCTGACGTCATCACTGTTATCACGAGCAGGCTCGAGGATCTTTATCAGAATGGAATAGTACCACTTGCAACGAGACTTGGAGACGGTCAACACCGAGATTGATGGTACAGCAACGTAGGGAATCGACGTTAAAGATTCTCTCTCCCCCTTGCATCCAACTGCTTTTGTCTCTAGTCTTGTTCTTTCGTCCATTAATTCCATCCAACTGCCAGTTTGACCCGCACTAGGCTCCACCTTGCTCTACCGATCATGGCCGCAGGTGCTGCCGTTCCGGTCATGTAGGCGCACAATCTCATGCCTTTGTTCTCGATTGACTCTCTCCGCCTTCTAATGAATTCAGCATTCGCAGCTCCGCCGGAGAAGATCTCCCCGCTGACCAGACCTCCGCCTCGTCCGAGCCCCCTTCCCTCTTCGACGGCACCACCAGGTACAAACAGGTGAAATACATTCCTCGATTGCATATTCATCATGTTGGTCTTCACTTTCTTCTTCTCTCGTGCAGGCTGTACGTGGCGTACCACTGCCCATACGCGCAGCGCGTCTGGATCGCCAGGAACTGCAAGGTACAACAAGCAGGCACTAGTGGGAGTGTTTTTTTTTCTTCCCTTTTGAGTGGACTTTCCTTCCTTCTCATATGATTCATGTGCAGGGCTTGCAGGGCAAGATCAAGATAGTCGCGCTAGATCTCGTGGACAGGCCAGCCTGGTACAAGGACAAGGTCTACCCAGAGAACAAGGTAGTATATATGATTCTTGCAGATTTGTGACATCGTATTTATCATTCCTCTTCATGCACACATCTCTTTATGTTGGACATACAGGTACCTGCCCTGGAGCACAACAAGCAAGTGAAAGGAGAGAGCCTGAATCTGCTCAAGTACATCGACGACAATTTCGATGGCCCAGAGTTGCTCCCTCATGTAAGAGACAAATACACATGTTCGTTGTTTTCAGTGGAACTGAAGTTTGCATTCCTGATGTACTGAACCACCAGGATTCTGCAAAGAAGATGTTTGCCGAGGAACTGCTTGCGTACAGCGACAGTTTCAACGCCAGTGCTTTCTTTTCATGCCTACGCTTCATGGGAGATGTGACCGACGAAGCTGGTAAACAAACACGGCAGAACAGTACACTACTTACAACATGTTTCTTTGTTTGAGACGTTCTATATTGAAAGGCTGCATGTAGTTTGTGCTCACATTTCACCTTGTTTCATCTATGATTAGTTGCCGCTGTTGATAAAATAGAAGCTGCCCTAGGGAAGTTCAGCGATGGCCCATTCTTCCTTGGCCAGTTCAGTCTGGTATGTGTACGTCACTACATCAGGGTTCCCTTTCCTCTTGTCCATGGCCAAACTTCAGAAAAGATTTCAGAAGAATTGTGTTTTTGAAATACATGGTTTTTCCTGTGATATATATTCTTTCTAGGTTGACATTGCATATGTGCCATTCATCGAAAGGCTTCAGATATCCTATTCTGGCATCAAGAACTACGATATCGTTGGGGGCAGACCCAACCTTGGCAGATTCATCGAGGTATGTTCTGGATAATGCTAGATGGGATATAATTTACTTCATATATCCTACTCTGAGGTGTTATCAGTGGGTTAGCTAGTTATATTCCAATGTTGAATGCTGCAGGAAGTCAACAAGATCAACGCATATACACAAACCAAACTGGACACACAAGTTACACTTGACATAATAAAAGAGAAGTTCGGAGTACGTTATCTTCCAATTTTTTAGCCTTGGATCATGCCACCTTCCAACCCCAACCACACTTACCCTTTGACTTGACTTTTAGGTTCCTTAAAGATTGTGGTGGGCAAGGAACTACGACCAGGACACTGCTGCAGAATTTTATGAAGCAGAGGAAGACCCAGGAGTGTTTTCGCTCGTTGAATGTTGTGCGGTGCCATGCTGTTAGAGAACAAATATATAAACAGGATCATACTGTAATCTTTCCTTGCAAGTGCTAGTGATATCTTTGCATAACTGAAATTGTATATCACCTGTAGATCGTAAGGGAATTGTGTAATCCCTAATGTTTCTCCATTGCGCTATAAATTCTGTAGCCTTGCCGGTTGCAATCGTGTACGGTATTCCCCAAAATTCTCTCCTCCTACCAATATCTCTTTCACGGTATCAGATTAGATCTCAATCCTATAAAGCTTCCTTCGCTGCCACCGTGACAACTGAGAGCTCGAGCTCCTCCTTTGCCTCTCTCGGCAGACACATTACAAATTAATTCTCACATAACAAGGACCCCGTTGTGGTTAGTGGTCCACAAGATAGATCTTTATAGGTATACCTAGACATATCACTTCCAGTAGCTAATGATAGTTGGGACAGCGAAGACAAGTCCGTATAGGAAGCGTAATATTATCGGAAAGAGTGCGATTCGTAAGCAATCACTAGTAGAAAAAGGGGCTTTTACCCCGGTTGGTAAGGGCCTTTTGTCCCGGTTTTCGAACCGGGACTAAAGGGTCGTTACTAAAGCCCTAACCCTTTAGTCCCGGTTCTTACACGAACCGGGACAGAAGGTCCTCCACGTGGCTGCTGCTGCCAGCCCAGGCAGGGGAGCCTTTGGTCCCGGTTGGTGCCACCAACCGGGACCAATAGGCAGGGCCTTTTGTCCCGGTTGGTGTCACCAACCGGGACCAATAGGCATCCACGCGTCAGCATTTCAGGGGCTGGGGTTTTTGTTTTTTGTTTTGAAGGGAGGGGGGGGGGGTTTGGGGGGTTAATTTAGGTGTTTCATATATTGTGTTAGCTAACTAATTAATAGAGAGAAGTGTCCTCTCTTATCTCCGTGCTTGGTCGACGCTACGTACTATATACGTATGGAGAGAACTAGACACGCTAGCTAGTAAGCAAATGAAGAAAACAGAAGATCGTCATGAACATATGCATACAGAGAGAAGTGATATCGACCACCTCTCCTTCCCCGAGATATTGGTCGAACAACAAGTTCTCGTATATCTATCTGACACTACCGGCTACATATATACAATAATTATCTCTTACAATATAATCTCCTAATTAAATTGTAAGAACACAGGGTCCACATAGTATTCTCCGTTTTCAGCGATCACGCGGTCAAGGAAGAATGCTGCCAATTCCTCTTGAATTGCTCGCATACGATCTTCTGCTAGGAGTTCATCCCGCATCCGAAAAATCTAATTTGAAGAAGGGGGTCAATACATATATATATGAATAAATGAAACTCGACACAAATGATGGTAATAAAATAAAATTGTGAATATTACTGCTTACGCACATCATATTGTTCGTCAGAGTAGCCCCTCTCACAGGTCCTGTGGTGGATAGACTCGCAAACATAGTATCCACAGAAATCATTCCCTTATTCCTGCCATAACCACTTTACAAGAAATAGAGGTCAATCTAACTGATAAGAAAGCATGCTAAATGATATTGATGAAACTAGCGCTTGAATCACTAGGAGATGTGCGGAACATGCTACTCTAGTACTTACTTTCGGGTGTCTAAATTGCAGCTTCTTCGGCAGTCCCGGAGCTTTTCTGGTGAATTTTCTCCAAACCCTGCCAGACAAAGAAAACAATTACTTGATATCAGGAAATGAACAAAGTTGCTGATATGGTGGATAATGATCGATTTAACTTACTTCTCGAGCATTTGAGTCATGTCCGCATAGTCCTGGGGATCTTTTCATCTCGAGTCTAAGACGGTTACTACTCCCTGCTCAAGCTTAATCTCTAGGAGAATATAGTGGAAGCTGCGCATGCATGCATAAGTCATCAATTACATTACCATAACCTGGACTAATAAGGGAAACCGAATATGCACAAGACAGTAACACTCACTTGAAGTTGTAAGGAAAGAGTATTATATCTTTGTTTTGATTTAATACCAACGATCGTAGCAAGTTGGCCTCGGCTTCTTTGGCATGTTTTTCAACCGTATATGCATCTATGAGATTTGTGTTAATGAACCCAATATCACCGATTTGTCTTTTCTTCAATTCGGCGATCTTCAATCTGCATAATATAGTGAGGATAATTATAAATACATGCAATGAAAGAGCTGACCTATATAGAGAGACTTAATGACAGAAGTAGTACTACTTACAGACAGTAGCAAGTGATCGTTGATTTATCGAGGGCCTTTTGATTGAAAAACTGGAAGAACTCCTCAAATGGAACATTCAGCAGTTCAATTCCAACGAGGTCATGCTCCGGTTTAACTCTCAGCGTCAAAGTATTCATCCCATCAGACTCTCTGCAGGTTTTCATATACCAATCATGTAATCTTCGCATCATCGTTGTTAGAGATCTTTCATCTTTGACGAGAGGCTTCCCGTAATGGTATTTGTGTTCGTCCACCTCCATGATTTCATAATGTGCATCGTCAGGCAGGTAATCTCCAAGATTGCTATAACCGGCCACCATCCTCGGATCATTAGCGACGATGTCTTTAGAAACCTTGAGCGGGGGGCACGATTGGTTAGCTTGTTCGCCGAGCTGGGCAATTTTTTTCCCAGCTCGTCGTTCTTTTAACCGTTGATCACTGATAGTACTTCCCGACCGCTCCGCTTCGACAAATGTCTCTGCAATAATGCGCTCATAGTTGCCTTTCGGCGGAGACTTTGGTGGTTTTGTCAGGGCATCCAGAGTGCGCTTCGCTTTCACTGGATCTACCTTCTCCTCCGGAGGTGGATGTTTCTTTGCTTTCACCCGTTCAAAGAAGTTCTTCACTTCGGCTCGCACGATCTTCGCGTTCTCCTCCTCGGTCCTCTCATATGGTAACTTCTCTGGAGTCTTCAGAGAAGGACCGAATTTGTATTGCCTCCCGCCTCTGGCAGCTGTACTGCTAGACGCCGGCAGAGCAGACGGAGCGGCTGCGGCTGTCTTCTTTCCTTGCTTACGAGGCGGAGAAGGACTACGACGCGCCAGAGCAGCCGGAGCGGCGGCGGGTCTCTTCCGCCGTTGCTGACGAGGCGGAGAAGGAGGAGGCTGGCTGCTCTGGCACGCCGGCGCAGGCGGAGGAGGAGGCGGAGTGCCGCCACGCGCCGGAGAAGGAGGCTGAGTGCCCTGATCAGTCGTCGGAGGAGGAGGCGGCGGCGGAGTGCCCTTACTCGCCGGAGGCGTCCAGTTCGGAAGGTTAATGAGCTCCTTCCGCCATAGGCACGGAGTCTTCAGAGCTAAACCCAGCCGAGTCTCCCCTTCACCGGTAGGGTGGTCAAGTTGGAGGTCCTCAAATCCCTCCGTTATTTCATCCACCATCACCCTAGCATATCCTTCTGGAATCGGCCGGCAGTGGTAGGTTGCGCTGGGTACAGGAGGTAAAACAGAGCCAACAGCCGCCTTGACTTTGAAGTTCTGCCATTGCGCCATAAGGTGGCAATGTTGAGACTCCGTCATAGCATCCACGGGGTAGCTAGCAGGAGCCGTCAAGACATGCTCCGGCTGAAGCAGCTCGGTGGAAGCCACGCTGCTTCTCCGCAGAGATGGCGGGGTAGCTTCGGGGGTAGTTTCGGCATGTCGATTGTCGTCTCGTTACTCTAGCGCTTGAACCCTTTCGTGCAGCTTCTGAATTAGGGTCTGCTCCATTTTTTTCCTCCTCTCCTGGCTTTTGTAACCGCCTGCGTCCGGAAAACCAGCCTTCCACGGAACGGAGCCTGGCGTGCCTCGTGTCCGTCCAGGGTGCTCGGGATTCTCGAGGGCCATTGTGAGATCGTCGTTCTCTCTGTCTGGAACAAACTTCCTTTCCTGCGCTGCATCGATATATTGCTGAATCTTCTTGACTGGTATTCTCAAAAGCTCGTTCGTCCAAACGCACCTCCCTGATACAAGGTCCAATTTTCCGCCAGCCCCGAAGAAGCAAGTCCGACAATGGTCTGTCCAGTTCATTGTCTGTGGTTCGATCCCTTTTTCAAGAAGATCATTCTCAGCCTTGGCCCACTTAGGCCGGGCTTTGAGGTAGCCACCTGAACCCGTGCGATGGTGAAGCTACTTCTTCGCAGCATTCTTCTTGTTTGTCGCTGACATCTTCTTACTCTTTTCCGATGTCTTGTGGGCCACAAATGCGGGCCAGTGATCTCTGATCTTCTCATACCGGCCGATGAATTCTGGTGTCTCTTCTTTGTCGACAAACGTTTTCAGCTCATTCTTCCACCTCCTGAATAGGCCTGCCATCTTCTTGAGAGCATGAGACTTGATTAATTGCTCTTTAACTGGCTTCTCCGGATCCTCCTCTGGCGGTAGGGTGAAATTTGCCTTCAGCTCAGTCCAAAGATCATCTTTCTGCATATCATTGACATAAGACACCTCAGGGTCTTCCTTCTTAGGCTTATACCATTGGTGGATGCTGATCGGGATCTTGTCCCTAACTAGAACCCGGCACTGAGCAGCAAATGCATCCTTTGTCCGGATGGGTTCAATCGGTTGGCCGTCGCGCGCGATTCCTGTGATCTCAAACCTTTCATCCGAGCACAACTTTCTCTTCGGGCCTCGTCTCTTTATCGAAGTTGTGCTCGATCCGGAGGGCTAGAAAAAAGAAGAAAGACGAGTGTTAATTAATATGTGTACATACCAAAACAATGAATGCATCAATTAGCTAGTCAGCACAGGCTTAACTAATATATTGACCGGGCCGGACTCTGTTCGGTCACCGGAGCCATCACCATGGGCTCCTTCTTGCACCAGCATTGGGTCACCGGAGCCATCATAATCATGTCTTTCCTCCTCCACTCTTCGATCACCGTAGCCTGCTTCTTCACCCTGTTCTTCCAGACCATCATTGTCGTTAAGATACCACAAGATATCACCTCCGGCTAAGATTATGTCCCCCAACACCTCTTCTGCTTGCTCGTCTCGTCCGTCCTCCATTGTTTCTGCAAATATTACAACATGGCAATTATTACACAAACATGGCAGCAGGTGGATATATTAGTGCAGACGTAGACCTAGCTTATTCCGGGTTTGGGGTGGCCTCGGCAACGCTTCAAGGGTAGGGGCGCGACGGGAGGGGGTAGGAGACCGACATCGTTTTTTTTCTAGGGTTTGGGTGTCCTCGAGAGTTTTGGTCGAGCGAGAGGGCCGGGGGGTGCTCCCGTGGTATAAGTTATCACGGTCGAGAGGGGGTATAAATATCGACCGTCCATTATGTCAAAGTTATTTGGGAGGGAGTTATATATATCGACAACGACGACATACATACATGGGAAAATAATGTTATCGGGGAGGGGGTATATCGACCCCCCCACGTGTTGAAGTTATCGGGAGGGGGTTATATCGACAACGACGACATACGTACATGGGAAAATAATATTATCGGGGAGGGGGTATATCGACCCCCCCTCGTGTTGAAGTTATCGGGAGAGGGGTATATCGACGACGACAGACCCGATAAAACATAAGAAAACGAAGAAGAAATAAAAAGATGAGAAGAAGAAAGGAATAGAGGAGAAGATCGAAGAAAAAAAAGAAGAAAAAAAAGAGGAGAAGAAGAAAGGAATAGAGGAGAGAAGAAGAAAAAATAGAATTTTTTCTATTTTTTCTTCTTCTCTTCTATTCCTTTCTTCTTCTCCTCTTCTTTTTCTTCTTTTTTCCTCTTCTTCCTCTCCTCTTCTTCTCCTTTCTTCCTCTTCTTATTTTCCTTTTTCCTCTCATTCATAAAAAAATGTTCAAATAGAAAATTTCAAAAAAAAGTAAAGGTTTTGCCTAATGCATTGTTCATATGAATATACAAACATTTGCATATTCTACAATAATTAATATCACCAAAAAAAATCTATGAACAGAAAAAAATCCTAACTTTTCTAAAAATCTATCTTTTGCATATATACAAGAACATATATATATACACAGAGAACATATATACATACATATATACATTTTTATAAAAATGCAAAAAAAAGATCTAAAAAAAGGACATATAAACAGATATACACACATACATATACTCACACATATACATATAATCAGGAAAAAAACATCATATATATGTGCAGAAAAAAATCGGGAGGAAGGGGGCAGTGCCGGCCCTGACGAAGGCGACGGCGGCGCGTCGGGGCAGGGGCAGAGGCGACGGCGGCGTGGTTGGGGCAGGGGCAGAGGCGACGGCGGCGTGGTCGGGGCAGGGCGAGGCAGAGGCGACGGCGGCGTGGTCGGGGCAGCTGGGGCGACGACGATGCGGTCGAGGCAGGGGCGCGCGGCGTGGTCGGGGCGGGGGCAGAGGCGAGGGCGGCGTGGTCGGGGCAGGGGCAGAGCCGACGGCGGCGTGGTCGGGGCAAGGCGAGGCAGAGGCGACGGCGGCGTGGTCGGGGCAGCTGGGGCGACGACGACGTGGTCGAGGCAGGGGCGGGCGGCGTGGTCGGGGTGGGCCGCCGGCGGCGTGCTCGGGGAAGGGGCGGCTGCGCGTCGACGAGGCAGCAGAGGGCGGCGACGGCGTCGACGGGGCGAGCTCGGGCAGCCTGGCGGCGTCGTCGGGGCGGGGGAACTGATGCAGAGATGAATCTGAAAAACGCTAAGTGCTTTCTTATATACTGAGAGCATTGGTCCCGGTTCATGGCACCAACCGGGACCAATGCCCCCTTTAGTCCCGGTTGGTGCCACCAACCGGGACCAAAGGCCTCTTTTCAGCAGCCCAAAGGGCGGGAAGCGGCGGCCTTTGGTCCCGATTGGTGGCACCAACCGGGACTAAAGGGGGGGGCATTGGTCCCGGTTGGTGCCACGAACCGGGACCAAAGGGTGGCATTGGTCCCGGTTCGTGCCACCAACCGGGACCAATGGCCTTGCACAGCGGAGTGGTGGTGGGAGTTTAGTCCCACCTTGCTAGCTGAGAGAGAGCCGCACCTGTTTATAAGGTGCGGTGCGCCTGAGCTATCGAGCTCCTCTCTAAAGCAGGCTTACGGGCCTAACCTCTCTGTACATGCATGTGGGCCTACTGGGCCTTTTGCGGGCCTGAATCCTGGCCCATGGATGGGTTTCTAGTCGTATTCAGGCCGTGGTGGCCCAGTAGGTGGCATAATTTTTATTTTTTGCCTGTTTTTTTGTTTTCTTTTTTGCTTTATTTATTTTGTTTTGTTTCTTCTTACAACAAAAAACTTATTTACTTTATTTTATTTTGTTTCTAATTACTTATTTATTTTACTTTATGATAATTCTTTTTGCTATTAAAGTTTCTAACAAAAAAAGTTCTTTATGAAAATTATTTTTGCTTTCAATGATTTTGAACAGAAAATACTTCGATAATTTTAGTTGCATCAATTTTATATAATTTTAGTTTCAATAATACTAGAGGTTGCTTATAATATTTTGAACAGAAAATACTTTGATAATTTTAGTTTCATAAATTTTATTTATGTGATTAAAGTTTATTTTATTTTGTTTCTACTTATATATTTTATTAAAGATTATATTATTTTGTTTCTAATTACTTATTTATTTTATTCGTTATTTTTCATGCACCATTTTTCATGCATTTACTGATTATTTTGAGCTATAAGACCCTAAAATTGAAAAGCATTTGAAATGAACTCTGAAAAGGTTGAAAGTTGGCATGGTATCATCATTTCATCCACATAGCATGTGCAAGAAAGTTGATAGGGTTACGGCAAAAACTGGATGCACTTCGTGTACAAAACGGACAATCTCTTTCGAAGTATCAGGATTTTATACGGAAACTCGTCTGTTACAAAGAGATTTTATTTTTAAAACTTATTTGAACTCCTGACTTTTTGTGTGTTCAAAATGCACCATTCAAAACCACATCATCAATTTTCAACCCTTTCTGACTTCATTTGTTATTTTTCATGCATTTACTAATTATTTTGAGCTATAAGACCCTAAAATTGAAAAGCATTTCAAATGAACTCTGAAAAGGTTGAAAGTTGGCATGGTATCATCATTTCATCCAGATAGCATGTGCAAAAAAGTTGAGAGGGTTACGGCAAAAACTAGATGCACTTCGTGTACAAAACGGACAATGGTATCATACTCGTCTGTTACAAAGTTGGCATGGTATCATCATAATAGTTGCGGGAGAAAGTCTTCACTTTTTCTTCGCTTGTGTCATTTGCTTATTGTGCCGTAGCCATGGATAATCTTCATCGTTTATCAGGATGCTTGGGTCAGCCTTGACTTTGAAGGGAGGAATTTCATGAAACTTTTCATAATCTTCAGACATGTCTGTCTTGGCCTCCACTCCCACAATGTCCCTTTTCCTGAAAGAACTATGTGGCGCTTTGGCTCATCGTATGATGTATTCGCTTCCTTATCTTTTCTTTTTCTCGGTCTGGTAGACATGTCCTTCACATATAACCTGTGCCACATCATTGGCTAGGACGAACGGTTCGTCAGTGTACCCAAGATTGTTCAGATCCACTGTTGTCATTCCGTACTGTGGGTCTACCTGTACCCCGCCTCCTGACAGATTGACCCATTTGCACTTAAACAAAGGGACCTTAAAATCATGTCCGTAGTCAAGTTCCCATATGTCCATTATGTCACCATAATATGTGTCCTTTCCCCTCTCGGTTGCTGCATCAAAGCGGACACCGCTATTTTGGTTGGTGCTCTTTTGATCTTGGGCGATCGTGTAAATTGTATTCCCATTTATCTCGTATCCTTTGTAAGTCAATACAGTCGAAGATGGTCCCCTGGACAAAGAGTACAACTCATCACAAACAGTGGTGTCACCTCTGAGACGTGTTTCCAACCAACTGCTGAAAGTCCTGATGTGTTCACATGTCATCCAGTTGTCACACTACTCCGGGTGTTTGGAGCGCAGACTGTTCTTGTGTTCATCGACATACGGGGTCACCAAGGTAGAGTTCTGTAGAACCGTGTAGTGTGCTTGAGACCAAGAATATCCGTCCCTGCATATTATTGAGTCCCCTCTAAGCGTGCCTTTTCCAGTGAGTCTCCCCTCATACCGCGATTTAGGGAGACCTATCTTCTTAAGGCCAGGAATGAAGTCAACACAAAACCCAATGACATCCTCTGTTTGATGGCCCATGGAGATGCTTCCTTCTGGCCTAGCGCGGTTACGGACATATTTCTTTAGGACTCCCATGAACCTCTCTAAGAGGAACATATTGTGTAGAAATACGGGGCCCAGAATGACAATCTCGTCGACTAGATGAACTAGGACGTTCGTCATGATATTGAAGAAGGATGGTGGGAACACCAGCTCGAAACTGACAAGACATTGCGCCACATCACTCCTTAGCCTTGGTATGATTTCTGGATCGATCACCTTCTGAGAGATTGCATTGAGGAATGCACATAGCTTCACAATGGCTAATCGGACGTTTTCCGGTAGAAGCCCCCTCAATGCAACCGGAAGCAGTTGCGTCATAATCACGTGGCAGTCATGAGACTTTAGGTTCTGGAACTTTTTCTCTGGCATATTTATTATTCCCTTTATATTCGACGAGAAGCCAGTCGGGACCTTCATACTGAGCAGGCATTCAAAGAAGATTTCATTCTCTTATTTCGTAAGAGCGTAGCTGGCAGGACCTTCATACTGCTTCGGAGGCATGCCGTCTTTTTCGTGCAAACGTTGCAGGTCCTCCCGTGCCTCAGGTGTATCTTTTGTCTTCCCATACACGCCCAAGAAGCCTAGCAGGTTCACGCAAAGGTTCTTCCTCACGTGCATCACGTCGATTGAAGAGCGGACCTCTAGCTCTTTCCAGTAGGGTAGGTTCCAAAATATAGATTTCTTCTTCCACATGGGTGCGTGTCCCTCAGCGTCATTCGGAATAGCTAGTCCGCTGGGACCCTTTCCAAAGATCACGTGTAAATCATTGACCATAGCAAGTACGTGATCACCGGTACGCATGGCGGGCTTCTTCCGGTAATCTGCCTCGCCTTTGAAATGCTTGCCTTTCTTTCGACATTGATGGTTGGTCGGAAGAATTCGACGATGGCCCAGGTACACATTCTTCCTGCATTTGTCAAGGTATATACTTTGAGTGTCATCTAAACAGTGCGTGCATGCGTGGTATCCCTTGTTTGTCTGTCCTAAAAGGTTACTGAGAGCGGGCCAATCGTTGATGGTTACAAACATCAATGCGTGCAGGTTAAATTCCTCCTGTTTGTGCTCATTCCACGTACGTACACCGTTTCCATTCCACATCTGTAAAAGTTCTTCAACTAATGGCCTTAGGTACACATAGGTCTTGGATGAGAACCGGCATCATAATGAACTTCCGCTTCATGCACATCCAAGGAGGAAAGTTATACATACATAGAGTCACGGGCCAGGTGCTGTGATTGCTGCTCTGCTCTCCGAAAGGATTAATGCCATCCGCGCTTAAATCAAACCATACGTTCCTTGGGTTAGCTGCAAACTCAGCCCAGTACTTTCTCTCGATTTTTCTCCACTGCGACCCATCATCGGGTGCTCTCAACTTCCTGTCTTTCTTACGGTCCTCACTGTGCCATCGCATCAACTTGGCATGCTCTTCGTTTCTGAACAGACGTTTCAACCGTGGTATTATAGGAGCATACCACATCACCTTCGCAGGAACCCTCTTCCTGGGGGGCTCGCCGTCAACATCACTAGGGTCATCTCGTCTGATCTTATACCGTAATGCACCGCATACCGGGCATGCGTTCAGGTCGTTGTACGCACCGCGGTAGAGGATGCAGTCATTAGGGCATGCATGTATCTTCTGCACCTCCAATCCTAGAGGGCATACGACCTTCTTTGCTGCGTATGTACTGTCGGGCAATTCGTTATCCTTTGGAAGCTTCTTCTTCAATATTTTCAATAGCTTCTCAAATCCTTTGTCAGGCACACCATTCTTTGCCTTCCACTGCAGCAATTCCAGTACGGTACCGAGCTTTGTGTTGCCATCTTCGCAATTGGGGTACAACCCTTTTTTGTGATCCTCTAACATGCGATCGAACTTCAGCTTTTCCTTTTGACTTTCGCATTGCGTCCTTGCGTCGACAATGACCCGGCGGAGATCATCATCATCGGGCACTGGTTCCTCTTGATCTTCAGCAGCTTCCCCCCTTGCAGCATCATTGGGCACATCGTCTGGTTCCTCCTGATCTTCAGCAGCTTCCCCCGTTGCAGCATCACCGTATTTAGGGGGCACATAGTTGTCATCGTCCTCTTCTTCTTCGCCGTCTTCCATCGTAACCCCTATTTCTCCGTGCCTCGTCCAAACATTATAGTGTGGCATGAAACCCTTGTAAAGCAGGCGGGTGTGAAGGATTTTCTGGTCAGAGTAAGACTTCGTATTCCCACATGTAGGGCATGGACAACACATAAAACCATTCTGCTTGTTTGCCTCAGCTACTTCGAGAAAATCATGCACACCCTTAATGTACTCGGAGGTGTGTCTGTCACCTTACATCCATTGCCGGTTCATCTGCGTGCATTATATATAATTAAGTGTGTCAAAAACCATTACAGAACATCATGAATAGATAATTAAGTGACCAAATTAATAGAAGTTCATCATCACATTAAAACCAAAGTACATACATAGTTCTCATCTAACAACACACATATATAGCTCTCCAGAGCATCTAATTAATTAAACCATATATTGAAACTATGTAAAACATTTCAATGCGAAAACAAATGCGATCATAATCGCAACCAAGGTAACAATTGATCCAACGGCATAATGATACCAAGCCTCAGTATGAATGGCATATTTTCTAATCTTTCTAATCTTCAAGCGCATTGCATCCATCTTGATCTTGTGATCATCGACGACATCCACAACATGCAACTCCAATATCATCTTCTCCTCCTCAATTTTTTTTATTTTTTCCTTCAAGTAATTGTTTTCTTCTTCAACTAAATTTAACCTCTCGACAATAGGGTCGGTTGGAATTTCCGGTTCAACCACCTCCTAGATAAATAAAATCTATGTCACGTTGGTCGGCATATTTGTCATAAACAATAAATGAATCAAATAGTTATAAAAAGATAATATATACCACATCTGAATCATAGACAGGACGAGGGCCGACGGGGGCGGATACCAAAACCATCGCACTATGTAATAAGAAGGAATAATAAAAGTAACAAAATTAGACAAGTATCTATCTAAAGTAAGAATTTTTTTCTTTCAGAAAGAAGATAAGAACAAGAGGCTCACCACGGTGGTGTTGGCGACGAGATCGGTGCGGGCGGTCGACGGCGGTGAAGACGGGGACGGGACGTGACGGACCGCTAAACCTAGACAAATCTCGGGGAAAATGGAGCTCGGAGGTCGAGTTTCGAAAGGAGAAAGATTAACTAGTGTGGCTCAGACATTTCATCGAACACCTCATGTGCATAGGAGGTGAGCTAGAGCACCCAAATGCCCTCCCCTCGCCGGCCAGAAAAAACAGAGCACTATGGAGTGCTCTGCTGTGGTGATGGGGTATATATAGGCAACTCATTGGTCCCGGTTCGTGGCACCAACCGGGACTAAGGGGGGGGCATTGGTCCCGGTTGGTGCCACGAACCGGGACCAATGCCCCCCTTTAGTCCCGGTTGGTGGCACCAACCGGGACCAAAGGCCTTGTGCTGCCCCGCGTCAAAAGTTTAGTCCCACCTCGCTAGTTGAGAGAGCTCGAGAGTGGTTTATAAGCGCTGTTGCGCCCACCCTCTCGAGCTCCTCTCAACTGCTGGCTTTCGGGCCTAACCGTTCTCTTTTCCTGTGGGGCCTCCTGGGCCTTCTGCGGGCCTGAATACTGGCCCATGGATGGGTTTCAAGTCGTATTCAAGCCGTGGTGGCCCAGTAGGTGGCATATTTTTTCCCTGTTTTTTGTTTTCTCTTTTGCTTTATTTATTTTGTTTTGTTTCTACTTACAACAAAAAACTTATTTATTTTATTCCATTTTGTTTCTAATTACTTATGTATTTTACTTTATTTATTTTATTTTTATTTATTTTACTGCTGCTATTTTTATTTATTTTACTGCTGCTATTTTTATTTATTTTATTAAGGTTTATTTATTTTATTTACTATAGTTTATTTTATTAAGGTTTATTTATTTTTATTTATTTTATTAAGGTTTATTTATTTTATTTACTATAAAAAATGAACATGGATGCGCCTATAGAGATAATTCAACCTAAATTCATAATAAATTTCTATGAAATTCAAAGAAATTTACTCTGAATTTAGGTCAAATTCCGTGTATAAGGGCATCTATTTTCACTTTGAGAGGAGCTGAACAAGGCAGAGAGGGACGGGCTTATAAACCGGTGTGAGCGCCCTTCGGTTCGCGAGGTGGGACTAAACTCTGACCGCTACTAAAGGGTGGTATGAACCGGGACTAAAGGGTGAGCCTCTGGTCCCGATTCAAGCCACCAACTGGGACCAATGGTGGTGGGCCAGGAGCGAGGCCCATTGGTCCCGGTTTGTCCCGCCAACCGGGACCAAAGGGGCCGGACGAACCGGGACCAATGCCCCCACGAGGCCCGGCATGCCCCTGGCCGCACGAACCGGGACCAATGCTCACATTAGTCCCGGTTCGTGACTAAACCGGGACTAATGTGAATATTGCCCTGTGACCAAAGCCCAGTTTTCTACTAGTGAATTCTCATGGAGAACGAAACATTTGACCATCTAGGGCGTGCCTCCTTCCCATGAATAGTTTGAGAGAACAAGGGTGAAACACATGCTCCTCCCAAACACTCCCGCATCGCCCCGCATGCGACCGGGAAGGAACCATAGACGCCGCTGGTGGGGTCCCTCCTCCTTCTCCCCCTTTCCATCGCAGTCGCCGGAGGGCATGGCTAGACGAATCTTGGTTGGTGCTGGCAGTAGCGGGGAGCTCCCATCTCCCCACGCGGCGGTCTCGGCGTGCTCTGGGGTCAGCGGGCCGGGATGAGGCTCTTGACGGTGGGCGATGCAGTCCAGGACGACAGCGTGATTGGCTGCATCCGGTGGTGCACGGTTGGGGACACGATGCGATGGCGGCTTGGCAGGAGCTGGCCCTGCGAGGGGTGCGGACTGCGGGCGGCCGCCTCCGCAATGGCCGTTTGGCTGGGGGAAGTGGCGGCGTAGTTTTGGTGGTGCGACCCTCTCTCTTCACAACTCATTAGTGCCTAGTACGGTTACTGGTGGCGAGCTGGTGGTTGGTCGGTGGTGGCAGGGGTACCTTGGGGCGTGATGGTGGACCTAGTCCTTGGTGTGCTCTTGGCTGGCGGCCTCCGACGGTCGTTCCCTTCCCAGATCTTGCTGGCTTGACCCTTTCTCAATGGGCTCGTTTTGAGGTGCAAGGAGGGGACTTCTACCCCCTCAACGGTCGGTGGTGTCTGAAGACCGTGGAGACCGTTGTGGGGCGGTCTTGGCTGCAGGGGCAATGGCCTCGGTGGTGGAAGCCATAGTGCTCGTGGGCGGAGCTTGCGGCGCGGGTGTGGGATGGCGGCCATAGCCCTGAGGGCGGCGTGGTGGCTGGTGATCGGCACTCGGTGGTGGGTGTGATAGGTCGACCCACGGCTAATCTTGCCATGTTTTGGTGGCGGAGAGTGCTAGTCGGGTTAAAAACTTTGTTTGACCTTGGCCAGACCGACGGCGGCTCCATCTATGGGTGTACTACCCTTCTTGAAGGCACCATCGCGCTGGCTCATGCCGCTCTGCAACGCTTTTGCTGAAAACCTCATCCTTTGGATGGGGCAGTGATGGCGCTATGGTGTCGTGACCTTTCTCAAGGGACTGCTTTGGTGTCCTTGTTTTGTCGATGTTTGGCTTCGTCTCTTCATGGTGTTTCGGTCACGTTTGAGGGCTCCATCGACTTCTAGTGGTGCTTATTTTTACTACATGTAGTTTGCTTGCAGTTGCTTGGTGTGTTGTAGCTGTTCTTCAGCACATTTATTTCCAACCATGGGTGTGTCTGTGATGTGTCTTGTTTCGGTTGGTTGTTTGTCGGTTGTTGCTTTATATGTAATGTGGGGTGCAAGAGTTTTTTTAAAGAGCATGAGGGAATAGAGACAGTAACAAGTGGAGTAGAGAGAATTCTTGCATGAACCGACAGTCCAGGAAGCAATTGATGTGGAGATTCATATTGGATTGTGCGTACACAGTTCGTGTGAAGAGTCATATTTGGTTGCACCTACCAACATGTAAAATCTCCACATGAATTGAGAAATCTTTCTTGAATCAGCAGGCCAGGGAGGGGTTGCACCTACATAGTTCATGTGGAGATTCATATTGATAGTGCTGGGGACATTTGGTATAGAGAAAGTACAATCACCAATGATGAGATTGTAAGACGCTAGAGCATGCACACTTCTTGGGTGTGTCCTCTGTACACAGGAACCTGCGTACCCTTTTGGTTCTCCTAGCTAAGGCCACATTTACACTTCCACACACTTGCTTGTACTGATACCTCCGAAGCCTAACTAATGGTCAATGCGATGAGCTAGTGAAATATAATGCCGTCTCTTCATTGTCGTTGTCAATCAAGCTAGACCCCGTAGGTTGAACAAATGGCGTACATGTGTTGGAACTACCATGTGGTTTGAGATTAGAGAGATGGATATGTCTTTCTGCATAAATAAAAGAGGCAAGTAGAGACTAGGAAATGAAGATCCGTAGTTAGTTCATACTTCCCACCATAACAGCGCGGTTAATAGTATAGCCAACAACTGGCTTTATAAAGTTGTCATGTCACTTGTGTCCAACCTAATAGACCACTCATACAATAGTTAGACATACTAGTATACTATACAATTAATACATGACCCACTTCTTTCTCTCACAAAGGGTGTTGCAGGTGGTGCAACAACTAGTAAACTTGTAGCCCGCTTCTCTTCTCTCTTCTCTCCCGTCCTCTCTCCTCCACCTAGACTTAAAATCTGATGAGGCATCTCTTATAGACCGCCTATGTCACCCTATTGTACTTGCTCTAAGACCCTAAAGTAAGTGTCGGTATGGTAAAATTGAAGTGTAGCCAAATGAGAATGTAGTAAATGCAATGGTGTTAGGGATATGGAGAAAAACACACAGAACAACGCTCGACGGAAGCAAAGTAACAACAAATCAGATTGATGGATGTAAAAGATAAAATCAGATTGATTATTTTTCGTTGCTCCTATAAAGGATTTTAGAGTATCTGCCTCCCGGGGACTTCGGGGCACGAGAGTCCCCTCTGTGCCGTCTATCTCGCACGCTGCTGCATCCTTTGGCTCCCTGGCACTCTACTGGTTGTACGATCTTGACGGGCGCCCTGCACCTGTCTGGTTTTTCTCATAGGTCCACGACACATGGGCTGCGGGCGGGACCGGTGCCACCGCTCTGCAGTGGTTTAGTAGTAACTCAAGCCAGGAATTAAGTGTAGAGAAATGATAATGCTGGTACAAATGAACTGCACATGTATTCTCCAGCTATCTATGTCCTCATCAACCAACGCGCGTCTGGTTGCCCGTGCATCCAGCACGCGAGCAACTGGCAAAGGTCCCATCACCATTCAGTGTCACATCTCCACACTGCATGTTCTTCTGCCTAGAGAGCTGTGAACCATTTACATGCTTGCGGCTGGATCCTGCAACCTATTGTGAGCAACACCCAAATCTTTCATAAGTGTGTTGTTTTGCTTCATAGTGAATTTGGCATCGCCTTTGAAACATTTCTCTTGAATTGACCAAGCTCAACTCAATGCCTACTGTTTGGACACTCATATATAGTAATTTTGTATACCAGGTATAGAAAAACTACGCCTTCCTTCACTGGAGATAAATTCGTTGAAATTGTTGTTCTAAAATGGGATGTGTACTTTCATCCCAGTTGTTCGGCGTCCTAGAGAGTTAAACTCTTGCTCATCTGTCATTTTAATTCTGTCACTCTCTGGTTATGACAGTCATTGTTTCCAGATCTTTTCTCTTGTCCATTTGGAAGTACTGGGTTGTTGCAGCTTGTTCCTGCGGCAGTGCAAAAACTCAAAAAAAAAAAAACAACTTGCTAGCTTAACAGTTTATAGTGATACATAAACTAGCTAGCATCTCCAAATTGATGCCAAACTGTGAGCATCTCCATTGATGCCATTGAAGCTCCAGTTCTCATGACAAAAGGAGGTGCCCGTGAATTTGTTTGCCGTTCCTTCGATCCCTTGCAAGATGAGATATATGTGCCCATGAACGGCTGCTCCAGAATTTAAATGACCAATATATGAGATATATTCTGCCGGCCGCCAGGCACCTTAAG